>NC_056729.1:66428422-66765922 GCF_019279795.1 Protopterus annectens | reverse complement strand
TATATATATATATATATATATATATATATACATGTATATGTATAATTATATTTATACGTGCCTTATAGAGAGATGACTGAAAGTTAATTTTATTAAAGGTAAAAAACATACAGAGAAATCCAAGAGCATGGCTTAAAAAAAGATAAAACTTTAATTGTACAAGTAGGTAAGTGCTTTCACATCTCAAAGAATGCTTTATCACACCACAAAAAATAACACAAGCACACTGCTTAAATATACAACTTGAAACAAAGTGGCTTTCAAAGCTATTTGAACAGGTCATGTGACTTCACTTGTGGTTTTAAAGGTGCAGTCTCTTTCAGACCATATCACTTATCTGCTTGAAGCAAAATAATCCATGTCACTTCACATTCCTCTGTTTTATTAACAAGATCCCATTCTCATACTCTCTGAAATCAGTTGCAGCACTAAAAACGTAAAAGTATGACTAGACACTTGACATGATATATGCTTAGCTAGTGCATTATTCCTATCTAATTTACACATTTCACAAAGATGTTCACATATAAGTTCAGGAAGGAAATGATTGGTCTTGTCCACATAAAAGACAGGGCAGGCTTGGCACTTAGCTAAGTACATTAGATTCTTACTCATACAATCAGCATAAAAAGAAACAGTATAAACTTTCTTGGTAGTAGGATGAATAAAAAGTCTCTCCTGATCTATATATTTACATACACTGCAGTTCTTACAACTATAGGTCCCTGAATGTTGTGAAACAACACATGAAGCATAGTTACCTTTATAACATAAAAGGCATTTCAAAGATTTCCGTTTCTTAAAACAGAACTTGGGTGCCCCACACCATTTCTTTAATCATGTCATCTGCTGTCAGAATGTGTCAGTTCTTTTATGATTTCACAAATTTTATTAACATTAAAAGAATAGAAGACAGGCCCCTCTAATTTGTCAGGACAAGAGTTATTATTGATCAGATCTACTAAAAACCTGTGGATCTGAGAATCCTGTCGTTGTTTCAAGTTGTGTATTTAAGCAATGTGTTTATGTTATCTTTTATGATCTGATGAAGCATCCTTTGAGACATGAAAGCACTTACCTGCTTGTATAATTAAAGTTTTATCTATTTTTTAAGCTGTGCTCTTAGATTTCTCTGCATGTTTTGTACCTTTGATTGTTTTTGCTACCTTGGAGGAATCTGTATACCTGCACCTGGTGATTTTTTGCTGCTGTTAATTTTGTTAACCCCAAAAAAGATTGTTTGTGTGATTGAAAATCAGCTGATCTCACACATATCAACTTTTTAAATGTGTAAGATACCGTGTGGGTTGAGGAATTTTTCCCTTTCCCCAATGTAGTGCAATCTTGGAGTGTTATATAGAATTAACATGGGGTGTGGATGATGCAGAGGTCTTACCGTCCTTTCAAAAAATATTTAACTTTTTTTTTAGTTGTTTGATTGGCTGGTGAACAAACAATTATGTTGGATCACTTGCCATTCAGTGTTTTGTTTCTTTCAATGTATTATGGACGTGTATATATATATATATATATATATATATATATATATATAGATACATATATATATATATATATATATATATATATATACTTTTACACATATATGTATATATCTATATATATATATATATATATATATATATATATATATATACATATATATATATATATATCTACAGACACACATGCATACACACACATTATGTGTGTGTGTGTGTGTGTGTGTGTGTGTGTGTGTATATATATATATATATATATATATATATTTATGGATGTGTGTTTTGGATCCCTATGTTGTCATTGAAGTGAATGCTCACTGAGTGCATTTTTGAATTAAAGATATCAAATAATACATACATTGATGGGAGAGTATGTTAGCAGAGTGCTGACAGTGGTGAAATATTAGAATACAGGGGTAAAGCAATTTCACTTTTTCCTCAGTTTTATGCAGTCCTGGAATTAGTATATATGTGTGGGGGATGTAGGGAGCGTTGCATCCCTCCAAAGAAACAGTTAAATGTAGATTTTGTACTTTTTTAAAAGACAGGGTTTGAGGAAAGTTCATTTTGATGGGTTACTTACAACCCATATACGTGTATAAGCATGCACACACACACATGCATCGACACACACTCACTTGTTCATGCATACATGTACAAACCCATGCACATTTACTTCTTTTCTTCTCTCACTCATTCATTTTGAGCAATGTGATGAAATGACTCTGCATGCAATACCCTGTTTATACCCTTTCTGTACCCTGGTGTATTTATGAGCTAGCATTGACAAAGCTGTCCATACAAGCTGAAATTCAAGAGTTCAGCTGACCATCTTCTGTGTAGTTTGTGTGCTTTTCTCAGCCATAACACTAGCACTACTGACCCTGTTGACCTGCTTAATTCACAGTGGCCAAAGTTTCACAAAGGGCATTAATTATTTTTTTTTCTTGGATAATAGCGAAGGACATCCTTTTTGGCAATTTGGTTAAACTATTTGTGGCTACCCTGAATGCTGTTTGGTAGCAGGATACCATAAACAGCCTGTCACAGTTATGAATGATAATAATGTGCTTCTGTACATTGCTAGTAAAAATGAAGAATAATTAATGGTAATAATGTTGTTTTGCCCATAAAAAATCCCACACATTTCATTTTGATTGTAGCATGTATACTACCTACTGCAAAACGTATTGCATTTTGCAGGATATTTTGTATGACTTCTAGTGACTGCACAATCCTTGTGTGTGCATGCTCGCATGCAGTAGAATGTGCATGTGCACATTCACATGCGCATTCTGCAGCATGTGCACACAACAGAGAGACACACACACACACACACACACACACACACACACACACACACACACACACACACACACACACACACACACACACACACACACACACACACACACACATGAACTGATCTTCCATGGTTTGAGAAGAAGTAATGGATAAAGTCAAATACAGTGAAATAAATGTACTGTAGAGTACAATAGAGTTTATTTTATTAGATGAAATAAACATTTGCTTGCACCAAGGCTGTTGACATACATAAAATATTGCATTAAAAAGAAACATCCATTTCTGCTGTATATAACCTTTAGGACCATCTATAGCAGTGACAGTTGAGAAGTAATATAGCTTTTTTGTATACAGACATGATGAAAAAAACTGACATAATGACCTTTTCCCAAGTGCTTTGTGCATAGAGATCAGAAACACAGTTAAGAATATCTTTTAAGTCAAGTAAATTGGTAAATAAATAAATAGTAAAAGGCAGGAAAGAACTGCAGCTTCCCTATGTAAGCCTGATTCTTTGACATTATGGTAAAGAGTTTTAAATCTATTTCGTAAATCAAATGAAGCATTGCTTTACAGAAAACATTGATAATCTGAGGCAATCAGTTTGCTTATCTACACAAGTACTAGTTAAGTTGTACCTCCCATGTTATGAAAAGCTTACTACTGCTGCCCCTCCTATGATTAATGCATAGAATTATTTCATTTCAGGCAGCCATTACTTTGTAAAATTGCTTGTGAGCAGCTCTTGCAGGTTTTTTTTAGAATCCTGAAGAATCAAATATTTTAGGCAAAATACATAGGTTCATAGGTAGATACTAGGCTATTTGCCCGAGGGCATTTATAAGCCTAGCCAGAGTGTGTCAGCTTTCGCTGCCCCATTGATTAATTAACTGAGCCTCTGTCAAGAAGAGCCAATGAAGTGATCCCAGGGGTGTATTTTCTGTTACCCATCCACTCATCAAGGTTTCTCTTGAAGAGTGTTAGTGAGGGGCTCTGCGTAATGTAGTTTGGAATTTTGTTCCAAAGCATGGGGAGTCTCTGTGACAGGAATCTATCCCTCCAGCATGTTCTATTTATTGTTGTGGTGAGGTTTAGCTCACTAGAGCGAGTGGCTCACAGTGACATGGATTTCTTTAGGTGGAACATGTCCATCAATTTTGATTTGGACATGGCTTTGTAAGTCAGGCATAGATCACCTCTGAGTAAGCGATATGCCACTGAGTACAGCTGGAGTTTTTCCAGTCGGGCTGCATAGGACATATGTTTGAGACCAGTAATCCTCTTGGTGAGGTACTTTTGTGGTCTTTCCAGCTGTTGGAAGTGTCTTGCGAGGTACATCCCAAATGGGGCATTGTACTCTGTGATGGGTCTGATGAGTGATGAGTAGAGTGGCACTATAACCTCTTTATTTCTAGATGCGAACCCTTTAGTAATTAGATGGGCTACATAGAAGGATTTCCTAACTACTTTGGCAATATGATTGTCAAAGGAGAGATTACTATCTTCCTGGGTCCCAAGATCTCTTATTACCTCTTCTGTATTAAGGGGGCTGCCACCTATATGGTAATTCATGGGTGTTTTGTTTTTCCCAAACGGGATGACTATGCATTTTTTGGCATTTAGCTTGAGACCATGACTTTGACATCAGGTGTCCATCTCAGTAAGGCCCTTTTGCAGAATGTCTGTGTCAGCCGGAGAGTCAGTTATATGGCTCCCAGTTTGCAGTCATTGGCGAACATGGTTAGCCATAGTCCTCATGTGTTTGCCTGTACTTCTGAGAAGTATATGCCAAACAGTAGGGGTCCCAGGACCGAGCTTTGTGGGACACCACTTGTGACTGGTTTAGAGTCGGACCTGGAGCCCGCTATTCTTACTGTGTGAGTTCTGTCTGTAAGCCAGTTGGAAACCCATCTCGAGACGTAGGGGTTTATGTTCAGGCTGGTGAGTTTTTCTATAATTCCCGAGTGGGGAATGGTGTCAAAAGCCTTAGGGAGATCAAGGTAGGCTGTGTGAACTACCTTCCCCTCATCTATGGCCTTGGTGACTGTCTCGAAGAAGTCAACCAGGTTTAGTAGGCATGATCTGCCCTTAACAAAGCCGAACTGGGCTGGGTCAAGTGTTTGGACGTTCCCAATGTCTTTGTTAATGAGTTCCATGATGATGCGCTCCATAGCCTTGCAGACCAGGCTAGTCAGGCTTATGGGGCCATAGTTACCAGGGTCAGTTGTGGCCCCTCCTTTGTGGAGCGGAATAACTGTTGTTGTGCACCATTCTAAGGGCACGTAGCCTGTGGAGAGGCTGAGGTTGAACAGTGTAGTTAGGTGGGGGGGTTAGTTTGTTCTGTAGTTCGTGCAAGACGCAGCCTGGGACACCATCTGGCCCCATTGACGCTATGCTTTTGGCTTTTGAAAGGGCTGTTTTCGTCTGTGCGTCTGTGATTTCCAGGACACTACACTTTTCTGGTATTGTTGTGGGCCCTTTTGGGGGTGAGAGGGGGGTGAAGTTTGCACTGAATCTATCTGCCAGGATGTTGGCAATATCAGTGGGTTCAGTATATTTTGTGCTATTTTTCACTAGCTAAGAGCATATCTGCGAGTTGCCACTTAGATTCTTGACATAGCTAGAGAAGGCTTTGTGGTTATCTTTCGAATCCTTGGCTATTTTTCTTTCGAAGTTAGCCTTGGAGGATTTTATGGTGGACCTTAATTTCTTACTGATACTGATCAGGGATGTCTTTCCTTCTTGGGATTTGCTTTTTTTCTGAACTAATGTCCTCCTTCTATTGTATAGCCTGTTTATGGCAAGGGTCCACCAGACTGGTTTCCTTCTCTTAGGTTCATAGGTTCATACTAGGCTATCTGCCCTAGGGCATTTATAAGCCTAGCCAGAATGTGTTTGGCTTTCGCCACCCATTTTAAATTTATTTTGCTATGCCCTTTTTCGAGGTTAGTATACTGTGCCTCTGTCTAACAGTGACACAGAAGTGATACCCGGGATAAACCTATGATCTCCCATCCACTCATCAAGATTCCTCTTGAAGAGAGTCAATGAGGGACTCTGCTTAACCTGGACTGGGATTTTATTCCAGAGTGAAGGGAGCCTCTGGGTTATGAATCTGTCCCTCCAGCATGTCCTATTTATTTCAGTGCTGAGGTTCAAGTCTCTCGAGCACGTAGCTCGATGGGATTTTCTGAGGTGCAGCATGTCCATTAATTCTGGGTTGGACATGTCTTTATACGTCAGGCACAGATCGCCTCTGAACAGGTGGTATGCCACTGAGTAGAGCTGGAGTTTCTTTAACCGGGCAGCATATGGCATCTGTTTGAGCCCTTTGATCCTCTTGGTGAGGTACTTTTGGGGTCTTTCCAGTTGCTGCAGGTGTCTGGTAAGGTACATCCCAAAAGGGGCATTGTACTCAATTATGGGCCTGATGAGGGATGAGTAAGAGGCACGATGACCTCCCCTGATTTAGATGTGAATCCCTTCATGATTAGGTGGGCTATATAAAATGTTTTTCTAACCACTTTGGCCACGTGGTTGTCAAATGAGAGATTGCTATCAACTTGGGTCCCCAGGTCCCTAATTACTTCTTCTGTACTTAATGGATTACCACCTATGTGGTAATTTGTGGGCATTTTGTTTTGCCAAAGGGATGACTATACACTTTTTGGCATTTAGCTTGAGGCCATGGCTCTGGCACCAGTTGTCTGTTTCTATGAGGCCCTTTTGGAGGATGCTTGTGTCGGCTGGAGAATCGATTATGGCGCCCAGTTTGCAGTCATCTGTGAACTTGGTCAGCCACAGTCCTTCTGTGTTGGCCTGTACCTCCGAGAAATATATACTGAACAAGAGAGGTCCCAGGACTGAGCCTTGTGGGACACCACTTGTAACTGGTTTGGAGTCTGACATGGCTCCAGCAATACTAACCATGTGGGTTCTGTCCTTGAGTCAGTTTGCAATCCATCTAGTGACATAGGGGTTTATATTTAAGCTGGTGAGCTTATCTTTAATGCCCGAGTGGGGTATTGTATCGAAGGCTTTTGCGAGGTCCAGGTAGGCTGTGTGGACCACCTTCCCCTCGTCAATGCCTTGGTGACTGTTTCAAAGAAATCAACCAGGTTTAAGAGGCAGGATCTGCCCTTAACAAAGCTGAACTGGGTAGGATCCAGTGTCTGTAGGTCCCCAATATCTTTATTTATGAGGTCCATGATGATCCTTTCCATAGCTTTGCAGACCAAGCTAGTCAGGCTTATGGGGCGATAGTTTCCAGGATCTGTTGAGGCACCACCTTTATGGAGAGGGACCACTGTTGCTGTACGCCACTCTTTGGGCATATATCCTGTAGTAAGGCTGAGATTGAACAGTAGTTTTATGTTTGGGTTTAGCTCTTCTTGAAGTTCATGTAGGACGCAGCCGGGACACCGTCTGGTCCCATTGATGCTGTGTTTTTTGCTTTGGAGAGTGCAGCTGTTACCTGTGCATCTGAGATGTCAGGGGCAGCACTCTGCTGGGATAGATATTTGCCCTTTTGGTGGGGAGAAGTTTGCGCTGAACCTGTCAGCTAGGATGTTGGCAATGTCTGTGGGTTCAGTGTATTTTTGTCATTTAGGACTAATTCTGAGCATATCTGGGAATTACCACCCAGGTTCCTAACATAACTAAAGAAAGCCTTGTGATTATCCTTAGTGTCCTGTGCAATTTTTCTCTCGAAGCTGGCCTTAGACAATTTTATGAGTGCCCGTAGTTTTTTGCTAATACTGATCAGTGATGCCTTCCCTTTTTGGGATTTTGCTCTATCATTTAGTAGCTTCCTCCTTCTATTGTATAGTTTGTTTATGGCTGGGGTCCACCAGACAGGACGTCTGCCTTTGGAGGATTGGGTCTTGGTTTTATTTGGGATCGCATGATCCATGCATTCCTGAAGGTGTTCATAGAATGCGTTTATAAAGGATTCTGTGGTCTGGGCCGTATTTTCCACAGGCTCTTAGGGGAGTGAGTCTTGGTTTTGCTAGGGATGGCATGATCCATGCATCCTTGTAGGTGGTCATAGAGTGCATTTGTAAAGGTTTCTGCATCTTGGGCAGCATTATCCTTTAGCATGGAGGCTGTAAAACTTACCACCTCTGTCTTAAGTAAGGTGAAGTTTGCTTTAGAAAAGTTTTTACTGTGGTTTCCTTAGTTGGAGGTGGTGGTGGGGTGTGGACATCCAGAGTGATTAGTTTATGGTCTGATCTAACCAGTGATGGGTTGACCTCTGGTGTGGAACACCTCTCGCCCATGTTGGTGATGACCAGGTCCAATATGTTTTCACCTCTGGTAGGGAAGTTTACCAGCTGATCCAGGGCATTTGAGTTGATAAATTCCAGGAAGCACTAGACCTGGGAGTTTGTACTTGAGTAGTTTTCCCAGTTAACGGTAGGGTAATTGAAATTGCCCAATATCAGGGTATTCGGTAGGACCTTCATGTTTTCCAGTGTCTCCAAAAAGGCAGAGTGGTGGTTCTGGGTCATGGAGGGTTATCTGTAGCAAGCCATAATTTGCATTGCAGATTTGCCTGATGTTAGTTGCACATGGATGATCTCTGAGGTATCATGCTGCGCCACTAACCTGGAGGTGTAGGTATCCTTGATGAATATGGATACACCCCCCCCTTTTGTGTTTTGGTCTATGTTCTGTGGCCAAAATGTGTGGTATGAGTTGTAGCCCGGTAGTGCTGGGGTGCTGTGTGGAGCCTTGAACCAGGTTTCAGTTACTGCGCAGATGTCGACATTCTCCATACTGAGGAGTGCTTCAAGCGCATGCATTTTGAAATTTAAACTCATGGCGTTGAGTAGCATAACTTTCATTTTTTTATCATTCTTGGTGAGGGCAGGATGCTACTCAGGGTCAGGGTCATATCCGCCTAGGCTACATGATCAGAGAGCTCTTCCATGTCTCTTTTTATGTAGTCTAGGGAGGTACGTCTCAGGTCATTCACACCAACATGAACAATGACAGAGTCATATTTGTACTTGTTCTGGAGTGACCTGAGTGCTTGTGTTATGTGGCGGATTCTGGTTCCCGACAGGCAGCTAACAGTAACCTACTCCTTGTCCAGCCTAGTGAGTGGGACATCACTGTGCCTGACTATAGAGTCGCCTATTACTAGTGTGTTAGGTATGTTATTTTGCCTTAAGGGCTGTGATTGTGCGGCACACTGATTTTGTGTTTTATGTGTTGTCTGGTTTGTGACGGGAGGTGCAGGTTTGTTGGGTGTCTGCTTTGGAGGTCTGTGATGCTTTTGCAGGTTTTTATTTAGAGCCTCTGAGTATGATTTTGTGTATTTATGTGTATTTTTTGCCAGTGCTGGTTTAGTATGTCTATGTGAGGCTGTATGTGTGGTGCAAGTGTTAACCTTCGCTTCATGACTGCTTGTTCCAGTCTTGGGTGGAGAGAGCTTAGCCTCCAATTTAGCTATATAATTGCATCTCTCGTATATGTTAATGATTTGTGGTAGTAGGAGAAGGTTGTCTGTGTACAAGAGGCAGTTGTAACTTTGCCTCAGGATACCCAGGTTCAACAGCTGGACTGGAGAGTATATCTGAAATTGCCCTTTGGTCATGTCTGAATAGTAGGGTGAGCTGCTTAGTCACTTGGTTGATGAGGGGTGAATAATGAGCCTTGCTCTGCTGGGCAATCAAGTGTCAGGGTATATTAGTGCTTGCTATTAGGTCTGAGCAAGTGCTGGACTGTAGGATGCTTTTTAAGTGCTTAGGTTGAGAGTTAGACTAATTTCAAGGGAAAAACTGAAGAGGAGACTTGGTGGAGCCAGGATAAATTTAGCCTTAGCTAACCGGTGCTGCCCGGATGTGCAAAACCTTGCAAACGCGGTTTTTACAGTAGGGAAATGAAAGAGATAGAAATTAGCCCAAAATGGCCCACAAATTACTAACTTCTGGGCTGGAACCAGTCCTCCAGGGACAGATGGCTACTCAAAGCTCCCTCTCTTACAGGTGAACAGAGAAACCTTCCTCTATCCAAGTAAGGTATGGGTAACTCAGAAAATTGTAACAGCCCTAAATTCAGCACTAGCCTGAAAACTGGACTATACTAGCTTAGCAAGGTGGGAAACAAGGACAATTTTTTTTTGAAAAGATAAGGCAAAAACAGTAAAAATAAACTTAAAACAGCTTTAAATGACTACAAACAGTAAAAATACACTTAAAACAGCTTTCTATGACTACAAGCAATCAGAAAAGGCTTTTAAACAAATTACCCAATTAACCAGTAAAAAAATCTCAAACCTGAGCCCTGTTCCTGTAGTCTTCAATCAGTCAAGTTCTAACTGCACACTCCTGCCACTGGGGTGTAGGGGAACCTTCTCCAAAAAAGAAGGGCTGGATTAGTGCTCAAGTTATACAAACAAAGTGAGATTCAGCAGGCCTGGATCTAGTCTATGCTACAGCAAACAAGGCGCACCAATTTCAGTAAGAAACAGTTCAAATATGCAGGCACTATAAGCCTTTAACCAGAAATTCCCAGCTCAGAAGGGCAGATTCCAGCCTCTCCTCCCTCAAGAGTGCAGACCATGAACCTTCTTAATGTAAAATAATTGGCCTGAAGCCCAAGTGCTTAAACCAGAACTAATACACTTTTAGAATAGCAGACACTGAGCCCTCAATCAGCAGTTCCCAACTTAAAAGGATGTAAGCTACCTGTCCTGCCACAACAGTGCAGACCACAAACCTTCTTAATGTAAAACAACTGGTCTGAAGCCCAAGTGCTTAAACCAAAAGGCTTAGAATGATAGCTACACTTTAATCAGGTTACTACCAAGTAGTAATAATTGCAATTGAATACTTTTAAGGAGGCCTGGATAAGTGCTCAAGTTATGCAAACAAAGCTAGAATCAGCAGGCCTGAATCTAGTCTATGCTACAGCAAACAAGACGCACCAATTTCAGTAAGAAACAGTTCAAATATGCAGGCACTATAAGCCTTTAACCAAAAATTCCCAGCTCAGAAGGGCAGAGTCCTGCCTCTCCTCCCACAAGAGTGCAGACCACGAACCTTCTTAATGTAAAATAACTGGCCTGAAGCCCAAGTGCTTAAACCAGAACTAATACGCTTTTAGAATAACAGACACTGAGCCCTCAATCAGCAGTTCCCAACTTAGAAGGATGTAAGCTACCTGTCCTGCCACAACAGTGCAGACCACAAACATTCTTAATGTAAAAGAACTGGTTTGAAGCCCAAGTGCTTAAACCAAAAGGCTTAGAATGATAGTTACACCAAGCAGTAATAAATACAATTGAGTACTTTTAAGATGACGCAAAAGCAAAATAAAGTAGGAAGAAACACAAATACAGTAAAAGCAGATGAAAAAAGTGCGCATTTTTTTGGGGGGGGGATTTTATATGCTGTGATTTTATGACTTAGCTTCATATTGTTGATATATGTTTGGCAATGCAGGGGTCGAACCTGCATCAAGTTTCAAGGAACTGAGAGATGCCAGATAGAGACCTCTGGTTGAGCCAGAGAAACTTGGTGAAGTCAAGTAGCAAAACCTCACAACACCAAACAGTTCCTCTCTGAATTCCTTACACTATACATTTGTCTGAAGCAAGTGTGTCAAATAAAAATTTAGTACTTTCTGAAGTGGATAATAGCCTTCTTAAAAATGACCAAAAATTAACATCTGCAAATCTGTTCTTGATGGATAGAACTCTAAACAGCATGGGATCCGAAAGACGTGTTAATGGTAACTAACATGCTTTACACGGAGCTGTTATTGGGTAAATTTCACATCAGCAAACAGGTAAATGCACAACAACAAAACAACATGCTAGAAATTCGAAGACCACTACACCACTGTAAAGTAGTCCAAAGGTTCTAGCTTTCAAATCAACAGTGAAACAATATCATTCTTAGAATCATTCCACTTTCTAAGTTACAGAAAACTCTCCAGGAAGTAATGATCAAAGCTGCTGGCTCACCTTAAGTTGCTGCTACCTGTGTTATTAAAAGTGTTCTCTGGATCTTGGGTGGCGAAAGCCAGGGTACCTTTTTGGCTAGGCTTATATAGGTCCTAGGGCCAATAGCCTAATACCTACCTATGAACCTATGAAGTTTTACCCTCTCCAAAAGGAGAAGGGCCTAGCCTTGTCTGTATCAAACTGCTTACTACATATTCAACATTATTAGCAAGTAATGCAGCAGGCAAAAAAAAATTATTACATGTTACAATGGAATGCTAATAAATTTGTCTCTGATTTGCCATCTAAGAACAACAATTACTACCATGACTCCAGTCACTAATCAAATATAACAAGATGTTGAATATATGGCTCAGACACTTTATCCTTTAATTTCAACCCTTTATTTCATCAGAGCACAATATAACAAATCACCAGGATCCTACAGCCACTTTCATACTGACTTCTTTGCCCTTACTGCTTTGTAGAGCTTTTGTTTACTGAAACATCCTGATAGTAGAATGGTTGTGTTCTTTGTGTGATTCACTGTGATGGCTTTCTGAGTCAGGTAGCATGACCATCCAGGTGCTATCACATTTAATCACTATTCTTTAATGTTATTAAGGCTACTGGAAAGCCCTGCTTTTCTTGCTTATGATATAGTTCTTTATGAACATAACCCAGGGTGGCTTCTGTGATGGGGGGCACTTAGGGTTATAGATGGTAAGCAATACCTTGGTAGTTGTTCATCTGGTATTGCAGGTAGGTGCATATTTTACTTTGTAGGATCAATATATGATGACATACACTGATATCTAGAACTGTTTGCTGACTGGCTGAAAGACAGGACCCAAACAGTAAGAGAAGCAGGTACATTCTCTGAGAACATCAGCGTGACCACTGTAGTTCTCCAGTGATCTGTGGGGACCTCTGCTGTTTGAAATCTACTTCTCAGATTTCCGCTTATCAAATAATGTTTTTTGGTTAACAAAGTTTGTGGATGACTGCAACCTTGGAGCCATGGACAAGTCTCCCTCTGCTAGAAGCTCCATCATGAGCTTCCACTTGTCAGTAGCTGGTGTAGTGGAAACTGGCTCAAGCTAAATGCCAAAAAGTGCAACATTGTAGCTTTTGGTAAGCACCTCCTAGTTCATGCCTATTCCATATTTAACACACCACTTCAAAATGAAAATGTTGTAAGAGACATGGGCACATGTATGGACACCTCTCTGACATTTGATCATCACATTGCAAAGGTGGTTAGGAAATCCTTTTACCTTACACAGCTCATAGCAAAAGGTATTACTTCCAGATCAAAAGAAATCATCACCTCATTGTACTCTGTTTTGATTAAAACCATCATTGACAACAACGTCCCCTTTGGTTGTACCTTACTAATCATGTTAAGCAATTGGAAACACCCCAGATGTTTGTAACTAAAAAAGATCAGGGGCCTAAAAGATCTGAGTTATAAAGATAGACTGAAGGCTTTATCCATTTACTCAGTTTTTTTATACACTCCATACATAAGACCTGTGTCTAGCTTATAGGGCTGTAACAGATCCAGTAGCCCAAGCTTATAACTCAAAAAAGGTGAAAACCTGGGCCAGAGATCTAAATCTACTCCTACAAATAAATAAGACTAAGGAAAATAGGGAGATACTTTTCATGCAGCACCCACACCTTCTTTGGAACAAAATCCCTCTCCAAGTTAAGCAGTGTGGCTAACTGTTTGCATTTAAAATGGAGCTGGACAACTGTATGGGTGTTCCCAAATTCCCACTTGGTATGATAGGCTCGGCCATCCTTGAAATGAGAGGCATGGACTAATGGTGGGTACTGGCAAGGCGAACATTGCCTTGAAGCTCAGTTGCCTTGTAAGTCCTTTGACCCGTATTTAGGCTGTTTTTTAATTGATAGGTTCTGGACTAATGCCATCTAGAGAGCTAAACCATCCATATATATGTTACCGTGTTGACTTGACTGATGCATGTTTACTCAATAGCATTTGGGCATAAACTTAGGAAGCTTGTTTATATGGCTGGAACTCTTTTACAATGTGAGGTTTGGGGCACTTACATAGCTAGTTTTAGGTACAATATCTCCAACCATAATTGCAGATGTTATATTTTTAGATAAGATAATTGTGAGGATGGTCAGTTTCATTTTATTACAATTCATTGATTGTAACAGATTTGTGTTAATCTGAATAATAAGTGGATAACAAAGACATGCCATTCACATGGATTCCATTATACATTTCACAAGATTGCGCTCTACAGATCCCCAAAATTATGGATATATTAGCCAGTAAATAAGTCACAAGTAAAATATTTTTCCTCAGCTTCTGCCTCAGTTTTAACATGGCGGCAATTATGTTCATGGATTGCATCTCTTTGATAGAAAAAGAAATAACTGTCATTTATTTCCTTCAAGGCAACATCACAGCCTTATAATTCACACCAGATAGATCTACCAGCAATTTATCTTTAATCTTCCTATAGTATAGGCATTTCAATAAAACGTGAAGGAGGTGTTCAACTTTCTTCACGTATCACACATATAGGTCACCTTGGTGTCAGACCATGTTTAGATAATCAGATCTGACCGAACATAATCTCAAAGTTATATCTCTCATGAATTGAACACATCCCTAGAATACATTTCATTCATGTATGCTGATTAGATCTTGAATATAACTCCTAAATATGACAACATTCTCACCAGTTCTTCACTTTATCCATATATCCTTCATTTCCTACTCTGTCTGGTCTTGGTGCCTTGTTTCACTTTAGCGTATTCACATACTTCAGTAATGTTCTAGGCATTATTAGTAATGATATGACTACCTCATTACATTCTTTATGTTGCTTGTTAAATTCCCTACATCCTCCTCACATCCACTTTTTTCATAAGACAGTAAAAACATTTTCTGCTGTCTAAAACAGTGTGAGCCTTATTGTCATTATTTCCTATAACATTTGCTCCAACAATCTTTCTGCATGATGTTTCTTTGTTCTGAGATGGTCCTGTGTACTTTCATTTGAGCTCTTATTTTCGGTTACATATTACATTATCGAAGTTTCAGTACTTCGAATACCATATGGTTGACACCATATGATCGAAGTACTAAAACTTCGAAAATGTAAAAAAAAAAAAAAAAAAAGAAAATAAACAAAAGTAACTGCACCCCACACCCCCCCTACTTAAATATACCAACTTCGAGAACGCACTTTAACGGAGTTAAGCACAGGAAAGGGAACATTTCCCTTTCCTACGCTGTAGCATGATCTCGGGGTTGGTATATTTAAGTAGAGGGGTGTGTGGGGGGTACAGGGGGGCTTGCCCCCTTGTCTACACCCTTTACGTTTTCTTTTTTTTTTTGTTTAATCATTTTTTACGAACATTCGAATATTTAATCCATTTAAACCATGGTCTGATGAATCTCCAAGTAAAAGCGCTTACCTATCTGTAATAAATGAACTTTTTCTAGCTCGAAGTGTCGTTTGAATTTTGCCATAATTTTATTGCAGTCTTATTATAAGAGAAGTCATAGCCTGCCTGAGCGTGGACTGTTCATGCTACTTGTTTTTTACTTATTATTTAGTTTGAATGCTTCCACGTTAATCCTTGCTGTGCAGTGTTCATTTTGGTGCTTTTTACTAATTAAATGTAGACTTGATATACTATCTATAGAGTTAGTCTGCCCTCCCGTGTGCACGTTCTAACAGCCTACTGCAGACCGTTTGCCCTCTCCCTCTCCTATCATCACTAACCTAGAATATATTTAAACCTAAAATGGGTCCAGTTATCCCTGCTGTTTGCCATCTCCTTCTACCATTAGGTGGCAGCATCTACTAATACAAATCCTAGACATTCTTTATAATCCCAACAAGTTTTATTTTTTCACAAACGGTTGTGAGTTAATATCCTTAGACTGTGAATATCTTCTCCCCCCCTGATAAACCACCCTCTGTAAAGGCAGCCTTCATTTTCTGTCTGGAAATATTATCTCATACCTTCCAACTACAGCCTTTAAACTGCTCTTTGCTGATACTTTTCTACCATACTCACCTTTATTAAGCCCCCCCCCCTCCTGGAACTTTTCTTCCTACCAACTTTCCACCCCTTTTGTCCCTCCTACCTTCTACCTCTCTAGTCCAACCACCTTTCCTCCACCTACCCCCTCCCCCTTAGCTAGTTTCCTCCCTGGAGTTTACTTCTATCTGCTAAGGACTGTGGCACCATTTTTAAATCCTGTCCTGAGCATCCACAGCTCCTCTGTGTTGGTCCTGCGGTTTAGGCTGCTTGATTTCACCTCCCGGTAGGTCTTTTCAGCATATCTATCTATCAATTGCAAGCCTCTAAGCAACTATTGTGCTAAACTCTGTGTTTTTACTTGTTACTGTATTTTAGGGTTATAGATGGCCTTGTGCTGATGGCTATCACTCCAATGCAATGTTTGTAACTGTGTTGTAAGGTTATTGTTGGCCTCATGCTGACGGCTTCATTTATCTGTGACCTACATGAGTTTTTGACCTTTGCAAGCTGCTTTTTGGGAAGAGTGGGGCTCTTTTCTACACTAACTAATGCTGCATTAATATAGTATAGGTACAAGGGGCTTGATTGAATACTGCTGGCTTGTCATGACCAGAAACCTGGTGTAATGATGTCCTGTTAAAAGGACGCCAACCAAAGTGCATTGCTGAATGCCGGATTGCCTCTTAAGGTGGAATAACAATCCCACTTCAAGCTTTCCGCTTAAAATCCAGTTTAGCAGCCATTTTTCTTTCCATTTGTAACTATAAGGGTTCCGCACAGCTTCTACACGGTTTTGGGGACTGTTTTGCTCTATATACTGTACTTTTTGACTGCTTGCATTGTACGGTGTCATTTGCCCTTTGCTTAGGTTAATTACAGGCTTAGTAGTTGTAAGCTGCTTTTTGGGATGAGTGGGTCTCTTTTTATGTTGTCGCCAGCTGCATTACTTTAGTCTGAGTATACAGGGCTCGACTGTTGCACATTGCTGGCCTAGTCTGCTCTCCAGATGTCCTGTTAAAAGGACGCCAATGAACGTACATCTTTGAAGGCCTTTATTTCTCTTTTTAATGTGGATCAGTGGTCCTACTAAGAGCCTTTAGCTTAATTACCAGCTTAGCAGCTATTTTTCTTTTCCGTTTGCATCTATAAGGGCACCATACGGCTTTTATACTGTTCTGAAAACTGTTCTGCTCAACATATGTCTATAAGGACTCCACACGGATTCTACACTGTTTTGAAAACTGTTCAGCACAAGTTATTGCACAGCATGAACATATCGTAGTTTACTGTGTTAGTCTGTTGAGCACTATATGTTGCACTGTTTGAAGATTTTATAGTATTACTTTATCATTTACCCCTTGCTTTCTGCTGCTTATATTTGGCTCTACAGCTATATAACCCTGTCTTCTCAAATGGACTAGGGTCACTGATAGCATGCTGAACTGCTGAATGAATGTTTTATTTCATTTAATGGAGCCTATATTGCCTAACATGTATTGTTCAAAGCCTAATGTCTGCTGTTTTCTATTGTTAATCCCCTAAACCTAGTCTTCCTCTACATACTTGCTCCAGCCTGATCTAACCATAGCCTATCTCTACTACTGTGCTTTGTTACGCCCTCCTTTCTTCTGTAAACATCCCTTACCTTCTACCTTTCCTTTCTACATCTGCAATATTAACTAACACAGTGTTGTCTCCCTCTCCTCTACAGTAATGCATCCCGGGTGCTCCCTTCCTGCTTTAAATGCAAAAAGAATACCTCCGGCCATCACCTGAAGACACCCTGAATTGGCCAGCTTGCCTGGACTACTGAGAAGACCCCCCAACAAAATTGTGTAAATGTATGTTGCTTAATACTAATTAAATGTAGACTTGATGTACTATCTATAGAGTTAGTCTGCCCTCCCGTGTGTGCATTCTAGCAGCCTACCACAGACCATTTGCCCTCTCCCCCTCCTGTTATCACTAACCTAGAATATATTTAAACCTAAGATGGGTCCAACTATCCCTGCTGTTTGATATCTCCTTCTACCATTAGGCGGCATTATCTACCAATACAAATCCTAGATATTCTTTATAATCCCAACAAGTTTTATTTTTTGACAAACAGTTGGTTGTGAGTTAATATCCTTAGACTGTAAATATCTTCTCCCCCCTGCTAAACCACCCTCTGTAAAGGCAGCCTTCATTTTCTGGCTGGAAATATTAGCTCATACCTTCCAGCTACAGCCTTTAAACGGCTCTTTGCTGATACTTTTTCTGCCATACTCACCTTTATTGTTCTTTCATAATCCGTTCTGCCTACGGGCTCACTCCGCTCCCCTACCCAGCCCCCAATTCCCACCCGCCCAGTACTCCTAGCTTTATTCCTATCTTACCCCACCTTCTCAGCCTGATTACCTCTCAACCTAATATCCCCCCCATTACTCCGCAGACCTATAGCCCTCCTTTTTAAACTCTATAATCTGTACTCCGCCCAATAATTATAGTCCCCTCCTCTTTCCTTATATCTATAGAATACCTCCATCACTTTTGAAACCTTTTCTTTTTCACAGTCTTCTCTATTTTCCTAACCACTCATACCACTCTCTCTTTGCTCCAACATGCTGTCCTCAAGTTACCACACCGTTCAGTCCCCCAGCCTCCTCTTTCTGTTCCTACTTCCCTTATACTATGCTACCTCATATTCCACCTATGCTTGTCGAATACTACCTACAAAGACAACTACCATGCAAACCCACCTTCTCCCTCACTCTTACTCTAATTTCCACTCTATCTCCTCTTCTCTCATTCAGCCCAACCATTTGCACCTATTACACCCTAAACTCTTCTCCTCTAAAGTTAAGAAACTGTCACCTACTCCAATCTACAATCTACCAAAACTCATGGCTGGCAGACCAAAATGGCTAAAGGATATTTCCTTTAACAACATAGTCCAAGCTGGTGATATCTATCCTAACCCTGGTCCTACATCCTTTATTAACAACACTCATCCCTTACCCTCTTCTTCCTATCTCAACACCCTAAAGATTTTTACAATTAATACACAAAGTCTAAACAACAAAGGACACCATTTTCAAGCTTGGTTAAGCCATAACCAACCAGATATCTTAGCTATCTCAGAAACCTGGCTCAAGCCCTTTATCTCCGACTCTGAAATTCTGACCCCATTATTTCATTGTCTCAGAAATGACCGACTAAATAAAAAAGGTGGAGGCAGTGCCCTAGTCTACTCCAACCTTCTCCTTAATTCCCCTCCAAATTCCAATTCCTCAATTCCAGAACACTGGACTAACTGCTGGCATTCTAAAACTAAATAAACATAAAATTATCTGCATCATTGCCCTATATATCTCACCTGGTAACAATATCTCTACACTCAAAAATATTCTCCTATTGGCCTCTACTGAAATTAACTTTGAAACTTATATCCTTGGTGATGTGAATATTGACTGGAATAAAATCAATTACCCCTCTCCCTCCCTATACATTAACCTCTATAACTTCACTCAAATAGTCCTCTCCATCTCTTGACCTAACAAAATAAACCCTCCCAGATCCACTATAGATTGGATCCTAGTCTCAGATCCAAATAAAATAACCAATTCTGGCACAATTCCTGATACCTTTAGCAATCCCCCTCCCAGACTTCATGCATCGCTCAACTAGCTCCTCCCCACACCACATCAATGCATTCAAACTCGTAACCTCAATAGCTTCAACCAACTACTTTCTCAAATTCTTTTAAACAAATGAACTGGCAAATTCTAAACATCCTTCCTCTTGACAAGGCTATAGAATACTTCAACTCTGTCTTCCTTGATACTTTAAACTCATTAGCCCCACTAAGAAACAAAAGGAGAAAAACTAAAACTGCTCCTTGGCTATCCAAAGAGACAAAACAGATTATGCACCACAGAGAAAAACTATAGAAGCTTTACCAAAACAATAAACTGGCCAATACCTTGCTCCAATATAAACAGCTTCACAACAGTGCAAAACGACTAATCACCAAAGACAAAAAAATCCTACTATATCAAACTCCAGTCCAATAACAATAAAAACCCCAGGCAATTCTGGAACTCAATAAACTCACTCCTCAATCCAGGCTCCAAGAATAATCCCTGTCCTGATCCAAGTAAATCTGACCTCGAACTAGGCTCTGAATTTAACTAATTTTTCATAGAAACTATTACTACCCTCACCAAGACGTTTCCCAATAATAACCCAACAGCTCTACACTCTCCCCCTTGTAACTCACCTCATCTGTTTGAACTCAAACCCATCTCCACTAACTTTATAAAAAAACTTTTGTCCAAACTTAAACCTTGCTCTAATGCTTCCGACAATATTCCCTCTTGCTTCCTAAAATGTGCTGCTGATGCTATTGCTCTCCCAATCAGCATCATTATCAGTCGATCCATAAAAGAATCATACATCCCCAAACTCTGGCGCACAGCTTATATACTTCCTCTTCATAAAGGAGGCAGAAATACCAGCATCTCAAACTTTTGCCCCATTGCTTCGCTCTCACCAATCTCCAAAATCCTAGAAAAATGCATCCACCTCCAACTTATGCCTTTCCTGACCCAAAACAATCTTCTCACTCCTACCCAGCATGGCTTCCACCAAGGCTATAGCACAATAACCGCTCTACTGTCTTTCCTAGAAACTGTCAATCAAGCCCAAGATTCAGGACACTTAGTTTCTACTGTTTAACTTGATCTGTCTAAATCCTTTGATACTGTTTCCCACAAGCACCTTCTCTTGTCATCTCTCAAATCTTAATCTCTCACATAATGCTTTATCCTGGTTCTCCAGCTATCTATCAGACAGATCACAGGCAGTCAAATGGAAGAACTCCATCTCTTCCTTCCTACCTACCCCAACTGGTGTACACAGGGATCCATCCTTGGGCCAATGCTTTTTAACATCTTCATCAATAACTTTCACACTGCTATTCCTGATGCTAAAATCATTCAGTACGCAGATGATACAACCTTAGTCTGCTCTAACTCAAACTTCTTTGAATTGCTGACTAAAACCCAAACTTCCTTCTCAACAACTGAAAACTGGATGCGCCAAAAACACCTCTCTCTCAATGCAAATAAATCAAAGATTTTACTATTCCCTCCCAAAAAGACCCTCTCCTACAATAAAAACAACTTCAAAGTCTATAGTCAAACCTATAGAAGTGGTCCCCTCTGCCAAAGTACTTAGCATTACTGTTGATGAACACCTCAAGTTTGATATCCATATTCAACAAAATATTAAGAAAACCCACCAAAAGCTAGGTATGCTGTATAGGAATATTCGCTTTCTCTCCAACTTTACCAGGCAAACTCTGGCCTCAACTTATCTTCTTCCTTCCTTATTATACAGAGCCACTCTTCTAACCAACCTGTTCTCCTCTATCACCTGTAAACTAGAAAATTGCTATAACAAAATCTCTAAATTTGCCTCTAAATCTAAAAATACCACCCATCACTGCCTAACCCTATAATCCTTGAATTGGCTTGAACTCCCAAACTACCTAGACTATCTCCAACTCACTACTGCACATAGACTCATATTTCACCCAACAAAATGTCCCGCTCTAACTAACATCCTTCCTCCTTATACACCCAACAGAGCTCTCAGATCTGAAAATCAGAACTTAATTACTATCCATAACCCTAAACGTCCTGCTGGCCAACTTCTCCTCTCTTTCTCACTAGGCAAAAAAATGGAATTCCCTTCCCTCCACGCTAAGAACCATACCAAACTCAGAAAACTTCAAAACCCAACTGTTCAATCACCTGTCCTCTAAATGGAAATGTACCTGCCTTCACCCAACCTAATCCAAGGGGGTTCTTTCTCTGGTTCCCAAGCTCTACAACTCTCATAGTTATCTTTCTATGAGCCTATCTAAGCTCTCAACAATTTCTATAGCTTCTCTCTCTAAGCTCTCAACAACTCCTACAGCTACTCTCACTCAGCCCAACCTTGTAAATATTGTGAATAGCATTCTACTGTTGATGTGTGTATGTAAAGCGTATTTACATTTTCTTAAAAGGTTTGTATGTAAACTGTTTCCACACCTAACACATATCTGTTTTCCTCAAATGAAACTGTATGATCCCTAACTTCAAGCTTATGAATTTGTTAACTATGCATGATATTGAATGCATTTATGTGTAACTGTTCTACATAATGTTATCTTTAATATTAACTATCAGTTGTATTTAAATTGTATAATGCATTTGGAGCTTTTCTCCCCGGGCCTCCACTGAAAATGGGTCAGTTTGGCCCAGTGGACTTCCCCGGTAATCAAACTGCAAATAAATATATTTGTACTAACTGAGCCTCCACATGATTAAAATCCTTTAGGTTTTCACTTACCTCAAAATCATCTGTCAATTTATTATTCTAAAAATATATCAACATTTAAAATAAATAACTTTTCAAATCTCTTGATCTCTTGTTCACAAATGTAAGTTTTTACCCAATACAGTACTTATTCTTTAATTTTTCTGTAAATTTCTAGTTTTTAATAATATTTTTAATATCCATGGCATTGATAGCAAATGTAGCACCATAGCTGCTGGGAATTTTTTCAGCTGGTGTACCTTCAGTGATGTTCAAATGTTCATTCGATGAATTCAGAGCAACTTAGAGTCTCAGAAATTGTACTGATATTTGTATCCCTCCTTTCTACAATCAGCATTTTCCATTCCATTAACCAGTTGGGAACAATAGTCACTTTCAAAAATAACTGACACAGCTCAACAACCTTTTCTTCAAATATGTGGTCCTTTGATTTCAATCTAGAAGTATGTACCAGCGCTACGTTGCTTTTGACAAATCTTGAGTGCATACTATCACAGCTCAGAAAATGGGTGCCTAATGTTTCCTTTTTATAAATCCTGGTATAGAAACAACTTTTTTTCAAGTTTTTATAGATAGTTGCAGCAAGAAAATTGATCTCATTGTGGTAATAATTGACCTCAAAAACTTGAGATATCCTGAAAACAATCATCAGTCAAAGTCAGCTGTTCTTTTCCAACAACAATTTATTGCTCAGGTTTATTGGTGTTTTTTCCGTCACCATGCAATTGCCTGCACCCAGAAATGTGGAATGTGCTACTGTCTGTTGTAATTCCAAACAGTTCACAGTAGCTGAAATAGCATTATTGTTTCAGACATTATTGGCAGTCTTTCTTACACCATGCAGTTGTTCACACACAAAATGCTGATTGTGCTGTCTGCTGTAATTCCACTTTTACATCTTCCTCTTCAGCTGACCATTCTGGAACTAACAGTTCACAAAAATCTTCCATGTGAATGCTGTCTGACTACCTAAGTACCACAGAGTGGGATGTCATCATCATCATCATCAGCCCCCTTTTCCTATTTTTTCTACATGGGGTCAGAGTATCGTGTTAACTGTTGCCAGTTATCTTGATTTGGTAAAACACTCCTGCCTTCAAACCATATGCCTGACTGTCGCAGATCTTCTTTCACGCAATCCATCCACCTCTTTGCTGGATGTCCTCACTTCCTCTTACTTCTTCCTGTTTGTCCCAAATCTTCCTCACCAGATTTTATTCTGCTTTTCTGCATGTGTGACCAAACCACCATAATCTGTTCTCTTTGACCTTTTCTGCAATTGAATTTATTTCAGCTTCTGCTCTTATGTCCTCATTTCTTCATCTGTTTCACAGTGTGCATCCTTCTGCCTTCTCAGGCACTTCATTTCTATCACCTCTAACTTTTTCAACTGTTCTGTCTAAAAAAACTTTATAAAACCACAAGCATAAATCCACAAATACAAAGTTAGCGCTTTCATATACATCACCAGTTTTGGTGTCTAAAAATACCACAGACCAAATCCAAGTAGTGGAAACACAGAATACAGTCCTAGGATAAACAACAAAATGGTATTTAGTTAAACCTCAGTTATGAATCTCAGTTGTACAGTTTCAACACCAACTGGTGTTCAGCCCAGGACTGATTTTGTTCAAAAGGACATTTCTCAAAAGGACACTTCTAAGGAGTGCACCCAGGCTACTGGCCTCCCAGACTCCGATGCTCATGAAATGAAGGATTAGGGAAAATATGGTTAGCAAGCCTGTCATTTAACTCTAGTGTCTGATACAACTTTGGCCTCCTGCTAAACATACACATGGCAGCAGTTGCAGCTAATGACTTCAAATATTAACTTCTTGCAGAAAGGGAAGGCAGTATGCCAGACAGGGGCATTTAACCAGGACTCCCTGCAACGGATGTGGAGTTTAACCTACAAGAGGAGCCAGCATCCATGTGAGAAGGAATCATTGTCAGTTTTATGCATCTCCCAAAGAGAGTGGATAGAGAATGCAAAACTAAATCACAGGGTTCACAGAGGACCAAAAGACACCTAGAATGGGCTCCTAATTCTTGTTTGGGCTGAACACTGAAGGATTGATATACTGCATGCATTACCATAGTGCTAGGGTAGGTGATTCTGATATTTTTCTGACTGTCATGCTGTACAGCAAGTTCATTTTTATTGATTGAATGCTAATTCAAAATTAAGTTAATAATTTACTTGTTATATACTAATAATTTATATTTTTGCACAAAATTCTGATGATCCTTTATCAGATATGACACTTATGGCGCTTAAAGAACATTTCTACACAACTTTTGGAAAGAAGAAAAGTGGAGATTAAGTTAATTCAATTGTTTAATCTTACAGTTTTCTGAACCTGGAGTTTGGTTTTATGAGACACTGTAGTCCCTAACGTTTCCTTTTGAGCAACTAACAGTAGACATAAATAAGGTATAACAGAGCAAAAGATTTTTTCTCTATGGTAATGCTTGATTTATGTTGAATTTACTGTGAATTTAAACTGCTGACTATTTCAGAATGTGAACAGAAACTGTTAAAATTACTAGGGTTTATGATTTAGCACCTGTGTTTTATTCATGACAAGAAAGTAGTTAATTTCATATAAGGCAACATTCTGTTCAGATCTGTAGTACACGTAATCATAACAGTCAGTACGGTCTTAATGTTTAGACAGTTATGACAGTATAAGAAAAGTTTATCCAATTCGGCTGTTCTTCAAAAACTTAGGCTGACGTAGGACTTTCTTTTCTTTTCTAACTCTCTCTCTGTCTCCCCCCTTCTTCCTCTCATTCTCTCGGTTAGCTAAACCACAGCCGGTGTAGTATATTAACTGCACACAACAGCCATACCTTATAACCCTGTATCTTATTCTATTGGTAGTCCCTGACTTTCTCATCATCATGAACTGGACATTATTGCTATTTATAGTTTCTGTTAACCGAAACATCTATCTTACAAAGATTGCTTGTTTAGAGAGACTATCAACTTACAAATTATAAATTCCTGTTTTCCTTTTCTGGATTTAACTAATCTCCCAACACATCTCTTGTTTTGAAATTTATTGCCTCATTAAATGTCAGAGTAGTCTCACTGGGTGCTACTTTCTCTGCCAAATGAACACTAACTCTAATTTAGCATGCCAAACATTTATTTTTATAGCATGGCATGACCTGTCTTCTACCGTTTTACGCACACACACACACACACACACACACACACTTCAGTCTCTGAGATGTAGCCTGAACTGCATTTTTTTCCAGACTAACATTTTTCAAGATTACTTTTTAGCCAATTGAAAATAAATGATGCACTTCCTTTTCTAGGCCCAAGTGGATATTTAAGCAGTGTATTTAACACCAGTAAGTTAACTACTGACAAAGGGCTCATGCCAGCTCAAAAGCTTCAGTAATTGTAAAACCTGTGTTGGTCCAATAAAAGAGATTATATCACTGTTGTGTTCCAGTGACATTGTGATTTAAATAATGGCAAATATTTGAGTTTCAGACTTCATATCCTTTAGAGAAATGCTTGCTTATGAAACACCTGTTATTCTAGAAAGTTTCTAAATTTATTATAGCAGTATTTAAAATCTGTATTTTATTTTTGGCTTTGTCCAGATTTCTTGCTCTAGGAGGTTGAAAGGTATATATCTTAGTGTTGTCACATTTGGTATACACCATGTCTTTCATCCCATATTCAGATATGTTGCCTTTGGAGTAAGGAACTTAGTTATCATAGAGATTTCTTAGTTCCCTATGGCTACATCATTCAAATGGTACCTGAATTATACACACATTGATAAGAATACATTAGTTCAAACCCATTTATTCTTTTTGCTTGTCACACTAGTGTATAGTATATGTGTCATTATTAAGAGATATGCAATGCAATTTCATTTGCAAATTAATATGGCTCTCAATGTGGGAGGTATGTTGTATAGTCAGTGCAACAGCTTTAGCAAATGCTAGGCCAATCATAGCTTGCCTTAAGTTCACTGTGCAATTATTTGCATCTTGAACTATTGACAAGGAATAACTGGTAACTCGGGCCTGTGCCTGGGTCTTATAAGCACTTGTGATTTTATGTTTGGCACTAACTTAATATGGCTCATGTTATTATACTGACTACCCACAATGTTTCTATTACATTTTTTCAAGGCTAAACTCAATGAGTTTTTATTCAGATGAAACTAACCAGCCAAAGCTTCAGTTCTATGAAAGCAGCAGTAATTTTTTTGTTTTACGACAAGCAAATCTGCATTACCCATGTTTACAATGTAGCGCCTTACCTTTTATTAACTTGGTAGCTGCACAACCAGGGAGAAACAAAATAAAGCCCAAACACTTTGGATCATTTTCAGTGTGCAGAAAGGAACAATATCAGCACATAGAAAAGCAATCAGGTAGTTTTAAACCACTGAATATAAATCCACAGTTAATGCGACTGCATTACACTTGACCAAATGTAAGGAACAGTGGTTACAATAAAAGTATGTTTACCTGAATTCAGCAGTCCCATCCTTATGATCATTATAGAGAGGTATAACTTCCTCTAGAATTTTAACATGTCAGCAACTATCGAGTCCCTTTCTTATCTGTTTGTTTGTTTGACATTTGTTAACCGGGAATGTCCGACTGAGCCAGAGCCCTTTTTCAGCGGAGGCCAGGAGAGAAAATCACCACAAAAGGTAACATAAGATTAACAAAAAGGTTTATCAAAATAACTAAATAACAGTAATATAACATAACAAAATAGAGAAATATATACATTTAAATGCAATAAATCTATGTATGAGTACAGAAATTGCTGTTAACAGTTAAGAAAATTCTCAAGCTACAAATTGATGGCTACAATAGCAGAAGGGACAATAGAGATGTGAACATGCAAGGTTCAGGAATGGTAGAATATTAATAGGAAAAGGTGAAAGGTGATAAAGGTAAATAAAAGCTGAAGCGATAAAGAACAATGAGTAGAACAAGTTAGAGGAGGTTGAGACAACAGCAGTAAAGAAGAAAAGGATAGGTGAGGTCCAGTAAAAATGAGAATAGAAAGTAATTAGGTAAAGGAAGATCAGGCATTGTTTTTACACTGGCATTTACAATTGTTAAGTAGATAGCCGTTGAGAGCTTTTTTGAATTCCTGTCTGTGATGCATATTATAAATGAACAGAGGAAGCTCAATCTAAACTAAAGCAGAATTGTATCTATAAAAGTTTTGGCCTAGTACTCTTTTAGGTTTATAAATGTTTAAGAGTTATAGATCAGCATTCCTGAGGGATCTAGTTGAGGAGTAAAAGGAAATGAGAGAGGAGATGTCAGGGCAGAATGAAGGCTTATAGAGGATAGAGTGAATGAGAAGAAGTTATGAAGAAAGCAGTTGATTAGAGAAATTTAACCAGTTTAAAGCTTTAAGAGAGTGACAGTGATGGGAGTAAGGGGTTTGATTAGCAGCAAACCTGGCAATGTTGTTGTAAGTGGCTTCAAGTTTAGTTAGAAGACCAGTCTGTAAGTTAGTAAGGACCTGCAAGCTATAGAGTAGACTAGGGAGAAGAAAGGTATAGGGAAGAGAGATACGAGACTACTTAGTAAGAAACCTTTTTATTCCTGTAAAGTAATCCAAGTTTTTTGTGTTTTTTTATGCAGTTGTGGACATGGAGGTCAAATTTAAGTTGATCATCAATAATAGCCCCGAGTAGTTAAGTGTAAGTTTCAACATTAATGACAAACTTTTTAAAAGATGTTATGGTAAAGAAGGGTTTGAGATGAGAGAGAGTTTTAGGGAGAAATAGAAGGAGTTTGGTCTTTTTAGGAGTAGGAATAATTTGATTTTGTGAGAGACAGTTTTCAATAGAATTGAGGGAGTTTTGAGTGAGGGAGAGCAAGTCAGAGAGGGAATCAGCAGTGGAGATGATAGTGGAGTCATATGCATATTGAATAAGATTAGAGTTAGGACAGACATTGTGGAGGAAATTAATAAAGATGTTGAACAGTAAGGGACCAAGAATGGAGTCTTGAGAGATTTCCATCTTGATGGAGAGGAAGGAAGAGAGATTGGAGAGACATTTAACAGATTGTTGTCCGTTTGATAGATAGCTGGAGAACCAAGAGACAGTAGAGGAAGAGAGGTTGAGATTACAGAGTTAGAGAGGAGCAAGGGATGAGAGATGGTGTCAAAGGCTTTCAAAAGGTCTAGGAAGAGACAGGAGACAAGTTTATTATTATCTCTGGCAAGGAAGATAGAGTGAGTAAAAGAGATAAGAGCAGTAACAGTGCTGTGATGGTGAGAGTAGGTTTTCTAGAAGCAGATAGTCTGATATTTGCTTATGAACACATTTTGTCTAGTATTTCAGAGAGGAGCAACACCATGACAATAGGGTGGTAGTTAGAAAGTTCTGTGAAATTACCATTTTTGTGGATAGGTTTAGTAAAAAAATGTTTCCAGAGTGAGGGAACTGTGGATTCAGATATAGAGTGATTAAGGAGAAAAGAAATGGGATAAGCAATAGAGTTAGCTGCGAGCTTGAGAAAGAGTGAAGGTAGGTTGTCAACTGAAGGAGAGCAAGACTTAAGTTTACGTATGTGACATTTTCTGTAGCTGGTGAAGACAGGTTTCAGAGAAAAGCATTATTTTGATAAGAGGTGGGTAGGAGGGTCAGGGAAATTAGAGGAGTTAGAGGAAGAACTAGATTACTAATAATGTAAATAAAATAAGAGTTAAGTATGGCTGCTGTTTCAATTGGAGTATTATTAGGACATGAGTTGGTGGTAGTGGGGGTTACCAGGGAGGAGAATTTGGTTAAGAGTGCTCCAGAATTTTTGGAATTGCTGAGATGAGCTAACTGGAGTTTTAGATAAAAGTTTTTCTTTTCACTGTTTATATGTTTTTTTAGAGAGGTTGTGAAGTTCTTTATAGGTTAAAACAATGCAAGAGGTTTAAGGTATCACACAGTGGAAAGGCTAGCTTTGCTAGATTTTTCTTTATGTGTTCTTTATAGGTTAGGAGGTGTGAGGGAGATTTGATTTTACACCAGAGTTTCCAGGCAATATCTCTTTTATGCATGACAGCATGGGTGGACTGAGATAACCAAGGAGAAAATTTTGTTTTTACACTTATTGTCCTGATGGGGGCATGCGAGTTGAGTATACTTAGAAATGCAGAAATAAAGTTTTGAACTTTATCATCAATAGGAAGGTAGGATAGAAAGGACCAGTCAGTAGAGTCAAGTATGTTATTAAATATGTCTGGTTAAGATTTAGAGAGGTTATGGAAATATTTGAATTTATATGACTTCAGATAGTGAGGGTAGAATCTTTGCACACAGATTGGTGAGCGATCACTTATGGAGTCAGGAAGAGCTTTATGATGGTGATATAGGTCTGAATTAGGCACAAGCAACCAGTCTAAAAGAGTACTGTATTTGGTAGATTTGTTGAAGTGATAGGGGTTAAGATGAGATGTGAGAAGCCATGTAAGAAAAAAGAAAAGCTGGGTGAGTTTGAAGAAAGGGTTAACCAATTCATATTTATATCACCTAATTTAGCTAGAGTTAGAGTTTTGTGGTCATTAAATTTAAAGTTAACCATAAGGAGTTCTGCTGGGAGGAAAGCAGAGGGAGGGTTTAGTATGAGGGACACTTGTAGATAATTAGAGTACATTATGGCAACAGCTCCACCTTTCTTGTTAAGTCATCAAGTTGAATGATGTTATAGCCTGGGGAAGGAATTCTTTAGCAGAGATGTGAAGTTTGAGACAAGTTTCCATGAGTGATAATATGTCAGGAGAGTAAAGGGCCATCTGAGCATGGAATTCAGTTATTTTGTTCATGATTCTACGTATGTTGAGTGTTAGATGTTTGGCTTGAGAGTATGAATGATTAGAAGCATATCAAGCAATTAAGTTATTAGTGGATAGGTTGAAGAGTGGTCCAGTGATAGGGTGTATGTCACCTAAATCTAGTAAAGATATATATATATATATACATATATATATATATATATATATATATATATAGGGAGGTGTAGATGAGAGGGGGAGAGGTGATAAAAGGGAAGTTTTTACTTGGGACTAGGATGGAATGAGAATTGGAGACAGTTTTGATTTTTTAAGGAGTGAGCGAGTGAGTGAGTGGTTAAGAAAAGAGAGGGAGATATGAAGAATGAAAGGTGAGTAAGAGTAAGTTATACAGTCAGTGGTGGTGGAAGGAAGGGGAAAAGTATTAATATTAGAATGAAATGAGGAAATATAGGTAAGGCAAAAAAGGAGATGTGAGAAGAAAACTGAGAGAAACATATTAGGGAGGTATGATGTAGAAGATTACAGGAGAGTTTCAAAACAGAGAGAGGAATTAAGTACAAGCTTAATGGTAGATTTAAGGCAAGTGAAAATAGGTCAAGCAGATTAGAAAGGTGTTGCAGATTAGTAAAGAAAGTAGAGTATTAGAAAAGAAATAAGATAAGAGATTAAAGAGGATTTTATTATAGGGAAGGAGAAACTGGAAGTTGTACCCTATTTTGAGTTTGTTTTAAGGAAAAGGTTGAAATTGATAGAAAGGGTGTTAAGTAGGTGGAGGAGATAGAAATGTGGAAAAGGAATAGGTATGAAAAAGGGAAGGGTATGTACATTTTGTTTAGAGAGAATGTAGGAAAAAGAGGAGAGGAATTAGGTAGTAGTAAGTAGGAGGGGTGGAGAGGATAAAAAGGGGAGGGGCAAAAAGAATTGGAGGCCGAGGAAAGGAAGAGAAAAAAAATAAGGTGAAGTGGTAGAGGAAAGCAGGAAGGGGTGTGGTTAGGCAGAGGGGAAAGCAATTAGTTATCTATAAATGTAGTGTATGTGTGGGTGGGTGGGAATGGCGTATGGTAAGGTAGGGTTGTGAGCCTGATCAAAGTGAGGGCGAATGGAGTGGGAAGATCCAAGAGCAGAAGATCACTAAGAAAGAAAAACAGTCAGTGAAAGAAACATTGGAAGCTTACCAGGGTAAGTACTATAAAGTTAAGGCAGAAAAGGATAGAGAGCAATAGAGAAGAGACAGGATATTATCTAATAGAAATTGAAGCAGTAGTTAAAAACTGGTAAAGGTGCAGATGAGATGTAGCCAGAAGTGAGGAGAAATATAAACACCAGCCCAACTGTAAGAAGGATGAAAAGGAGGGAGGATAAGGCCCCCAAGATAAATGTGCTTCAAGTAGAACAATTAGAAGAAAAACATAGATTAAACTTCAATGTGAGTGGATGGAGACATACATTGAGCATTCAATGTAGGTTAAAAGACCATAGGACAATTTGCCCTTGTCTTTGTAATTTTTTCCTAAATACAGATCAGTGGAAGCAGCTAGGTGTTTTTAGCGTACAGGACAGATAAACTGACATTTCGCTGTTAAGGAGCTGTAAAATAAAAGGAACAAAAAAATATAAAATTAGATAGCAGAAAAGGAAGTTAGGAGTATGGAGGTATCTAAAAGAGAGCTAGAGTGACTGAAAAGAGGAGAAAAAAGGGAGAGACAAAATACAACTCTAAACAGCAAGTAGAAATAATACAATTAGTAAAACATAGCTACAATAAAGAGTAAGAAGATAGAGAGAAAAAGCTATAACATAAGGGCAAGGAAAGGAGAAAAGATAGTAGCTATGAAAGATGAAAAGGCAGCAGCTAAGAAAGAACAAGAGATGATAGGACATATTTAAACAAATACAAGCTGAGGACAAAGTAAAGAGAAAGGAAAGGAGGAGAGAGTGAATCAAAGATAAATAATACAGGCAATGTAATATAGATTAGACTGCAAGCTAGTCAGAGTGGAATAAGTGAAGAAATAGCAATAAAGCAGATTAACACAGTCAGATATAAACAGCAGAAAGTGACAAGAGCAGACCTATCAGCAATATACAGTAAATGTACACAAAAAAATCTATGTACAAAAAATACAACTATTAAAAGTAGAATTAACAAAACATTATAAAACAGCTTCCTTAAAATAACAAATTAACAAGGTAATAAAAATTGTATGAAGAAAGAAATTCCATCTGTGTTAACATTTGCAATGTCAAAATTGTTCTAGAAAACGTTGTCAAGTCTAGAAATAATATCAAGCCAAAATAAAAAGAGCTACAATCATCATAATTAGTATACAAAATGGCAACTGAAAAGTTAAAATAGCCTAGCATAAATACAATCTACAAATGCAAGCAAGTTGTGGTAAGTAACATACAAAAGTTCAAATTCATAATTAAATAACTGCAAATACTGGGTCAGCAATTAACCAGAGTTTGAATATAAGATAGCGTAGAACAATGATCCTTATATCCAGCAAATGTAATCTCACCTTATAATGAACCAAAAAAAAAACTAAGAAAGAAAGTACAAATGACCAAATGGTAATCGTATGATGAAGTTTAACACATTGCTTAAATACCAACGTATATTGTGTTCGTTGTTATTTTCTCCAAGGTTTGCTACCTCTTTGCCCAAATATGTCAGAATACTACCAACAGGATATTTCTTTTCACTTCAGACTTGCAGTCACCACTTACACATTAAGAACATAATCCACATGTATGGTACTGAAGAAATAGGATGGATGATACTACGATCGTTACAACATGATCCAGTAAGATCAAAGTACATTTCTGTTATGTTTTAAATCACTAGAGTTGCCCAACTTGCATTTTAAATCTAGTTTCATTGGAGCCCTCATAATTTGTTCCATTGGCTTTTAATATTTGACTCAGTCTGTCCTATAGGTGAGAAATGTTAATTTTGGGGGCAGAGCCTGAATGGCTAACTGAAAGCAGCAGTATTTTAGAGTTCCATATAACTAGTTAAATAAGACAGGAAAATATTCTTTTTTTTTCTTCAAAGTATAAAATATTATAGATAAAGGATTAATTTACATAATTAGAAACTTTGGTGAAGTTTTACAAATAATTTCCTGTCAAAAAGCTTGGAGATATATTCACTTGTTAAAGTGAGCAAATCAAAGAATTCTCACCAGGATACTGCCCTAAAGAAGGAACTACAACAGATGGCATCTACCCTGCAGGAGCTGTCTTTGAAGATGGATGATTTTAAAGAGAACCTAGAAAATCTTAAAACAAGCAGTCAAAAACAGGCTGACACCCACAAGGAAATGCTACAACAACACCAGACAAGGATAACAGGAATAGAGGTTTCTTTAAATGACTTAGAAAGCAAACTTAAGGAAGTGGAAACACAGAAAGAACTGCTTCTTAAATAAAACACTTGGTTGGTTAATAAAGTAGATGACTTGGAAAATAGGGAGAGGATAAATAACATCAGGATTTTCAGATTACCTGAAAGTACAGAAGGTGAGGATATTATGTCCTTTTTATCAAGCTGGATCCCTGACTTTTTAAATTTAAAAGGACTTTCCTTTGGCATTGAAAGGGCACACAGAGCTCTTGGGAAACCTGCCACTAACTCAGACTCTCCTCCTAGGTCAATAATTATCAAATTTCTTTCATACTTGGATAAGGACCTGATCTTAAGATCTGCTTGGAGGAAGGCACTTCTAAAATATAAACAGAGCCTGATAAGATTTGACGACTATTCATCTAGAATAATGGAACAAAGGAAAAAGGTGTGGCCAATGATAACGTTTCTGAAACAAAATAACATCAAGGCACAACTTGCATATCCAGCTAAGATAAGAATACTGTATGCCAACGAGATGAGGACTTTTATTAACTTAGAGGAAGCCTCTTCATTTATTAAAACTAATAATGTGATTACTTTACCAGAAGATATGGATTGGATGTCACCTTCTCTCAAGAGAACAAAAGAAACAAATGTCTGGACAGATGTCAAAAAGAAGAAGCAAAAGACTGATACTGTTACAGCCAATTCTCTCAAAGCATCTACTATGATATGAATTGTTTTAACATTACTTTAAAGGACCAATTTTACTGCTTGGAATTTTAAAACAAAGGTAACTAACTACTGGAATCTTTATCTATATTTTTTGAAAATAGATGACACAAGAGTTTTCACATTACCTCAGGTATGTAAAACAGGGTACTTTTCTTTCACAGAAGGAGGGTCATATACCACATAAAACATTTATACTGTAAATCAACATACATAGTATATGTGTATTTTCTCTTAATTTTCTTTCTTTCTTTCTCTTCTTTCTTTTCTCATTATTTATTTTAACTGCATCTTCTCTCCCTTTTTAAATTCTCTCCCATTTACTATAGTAATATAGTCTGTATATATTTAATAACTCACAGTCTATACATAGATAAATAATAGTCTAAAATAATCTAGTTTTAAGGTAGACTAATTGGAATTGTGAACTTAATTAATTGTTATTACAATATTTATTAGATTAATGATAGTCACTGTTATGCTTATTGGGATTGGGTACATGTTTGTGATTAACTCTGAACTGTTCCATTCATGTACATATGTCCTTTGAATTATTTCCTTTTAGTATTAACAAATATATATATAAAAAAAGGAGGGAAAAATGTACTGATGGTTAAGAGAAGTGAAACTTTCTTCACATTTTATTTGCGTTGCCATAGCACCAGTAAACAATTGCTACAGTTTCTAAGGACACTGTGAACCTGTGAAGTGCATTTAGCCTCCCAGATAACAAATAAGAAAAAATAATGTTTAGTTATTAAAATGAAAAACAACCTAAGCAAGGTAAAATAAATACATAATAGAACTATTTATAAATATTTTATGATCTATCCTTATATGATTACATATTCCTGGAAACACAACTGAATTGTTCCCAAACTACATGTGCACTTAAATGTAGCTGCTTGATTAAAATGTATTACTCAGTTTAACATGCTGATTTTACAAGCTGTCTGCACTGTAAAAGTTACATTTTATATGTTACTTGAAATTGTCAGTCTCTAGAGCATATGAAAAGATACATATTACTTTTTGCAACATGTTATCTTTGCAGTTACCTCACACTCTGTACAAACTCACTTGGTAACTGATAGCTATTCATTTAAAATATCAGTTTAAATATTAAATGTGCCCTTGAAATGCTATTGACATTTTGACAAAATATAATCTGAACTGTAAAATGAATGACTTGAAAGAAGTGAAGTAATGCATAGATTTCAAAGACAGTTCTTGACACTACAGTAAAAGTAAAAATATATATTCACAAGGAAGTATTGAAATGTTCTAGTCTTCCAGTTAAAATAGCTTACTGTCAACATTTTGCAATATCAGAAAGTTTGAAGAGCTAGGAAATTACTATTCTTTGTCTTTATAATGATTATTAGACAGATGTTAGACTCTGCTTAGTTTAATGAATTGTGACATATGTTTATGAGGAAAAGTTGACTCAATTACTCACATTGGAATACACATTCCTGGAAACACAACTGAAATGTCCCCAAATTACTTGTGAATTTAAATGAAACTGCCTGATTAATAAGTATAACTTACTTTAACAACTTGCATATGACAGGCTCTAGAGCACATGAAAAAATACATATTATTTTTGCAACATGCTATATTTGCACTAACCATACATTCTAAACTAACTCAATTGGCAACTGACAAGTTATTTATTTGAAACATCAGTCTAAATATTAATTGTGTCCTTGAAATGTTGTTGCCGTTTTGACAATACAAAACCTGAATTGAAAAAGGAATGATTTGAAGAAGTGAAGTATTGTACAGATTTCAAAGACAGCTATTGACACAACTATTGACACTACAATATAAGCAGAAATGTATACATGCAAGGAGAAATTGAAATGCTTTATACTTTTAGTTAAAATAGCTTATTGTTAACTTTTTGCTTTATCAGAAAATATAAAGAGCTAGGAAATGATTTCTACTTTGTCTTTATAATGTTTACTAAAGTGATGTTAGTCACTGACTTGTTTAATGGATTGCGATTCATGTACAAGACGAACTACTAAATGTTATTTCTGTTTACCTGTGTTTGCTGAATTTCTTTTATTAGTACTGATTTAAAACAAGGGAAAGAAAGGGAAGGGAAATCTCTGTTTTTGGTCAAGGGAGGGGAGGCTTAAAAGTATTCTAATTACCTCGAGAACTCTCTAAGATGCTCTAAATACTATTTGATTAATACTTATCTAAGGTAAGTCTTGATTACCATATAGGTACCTTCACATTCATTCTAGACCTGATGTGATTACCCATACTTGAAGCAGGAGGTGCTCTATGCAGGATGGGAAATGTCAGGGTGATCATAGTTCATTCTTAGACTCTGCTTTGTAAATCTACAAATATGTAAAAGCACTGCACACTAGAATGTAGGGTGCCTCTACTCTGAGTCAGGATACCACTGATAAACCATGTCTTTTCATAAGTGTAAGTTTAAGTTGGTGAGCTGAAGATTGGGAAAGTAAAGGAAGACAATACACCTACAGTAAATTCATATTTCATTGGTAATCACTCACTGTCGCCTGTAGAGTCCTTTTAGTCAAATTATTTTAGTAATAATCTATTTGTTGTTGGCGTATTTAGTGTATGCTCCTCTGTTGCATTTAATTTATCCAAGATGACATATCTGACATATTTGGGATCTCTTAAAGGTAATTAAATACTGGATATTTCCTAAGTCAACTTCATAATTGTTTACACTACTAAATTTCCATCCTGATATATAAAATACTATAGAACAATAATACAATAATATAGAATTTCATATTTCTTTTAAGAAAATTCTCCATATAATAATTTAACATATGGAGCTCAGTTGATATTGTTGGTTAAAGGTATGAGTGATAATCCAATAGATCTATCTTTATCTATTGGATTAGGAATGACTTTCATTCCATGTTTAATGGGAAATTCATATTTACTTGTATTTGATACTTTAGAATTAATGTTTTATAGAAGTACTTTTTTAAAGCCTGACCAGAATTTTACCCTACTTGTATTTAAAGAAAGAAAGAACATTAAATTACACTCCCAAGTTTACACACATAAAAATAACATTCAATGTTATCAGAGAATATGGTATAACTACTATAATCAAAATAAAAAAGAAGCAAAAAGTTTCTTTCAACACTAACTTGAAATGGATTCAACATTCTTATCATTAAATACTAATGGCTTAAATAATGCAAATAAAAGATCAAACTTACTAAAATATTTAAATCTAAATAAGGCACAAGTAGTATTTCTCCAGGAAATGCATTTTAAGACTAATAATAGCTTTATTTGGAACCCTAAGGATTATACAGTCTTAGCTCAATCCTCCTGTAGAACAAAGACAAAAGGAGTATTAACTCTCTGGAAGAAAAACATAATCACTCCAAAAATTATTTATAAATATGAAGACAAAGAAGGTCTACTAGCATTTGTTATAATTAAATTTAATAAAATAATATGGACCTTAGCTAATCTATATTGGTTTCCAGGAATTGGAGCAGGAATGGTTAAAAACACCTAGATTTTATTTCCAACAATTATAAAGGAAATCGTATACTGGGAGGAGACTTTAATTGTACCTTAGAAGCTTCTGACACCAAGAAGTCTTTTCGCATAGCAGCTATTTCAAAATCCTTAAAAAGATCGATTGATTCATTTCATTTAATAGACACTTTTAAAGTAAAAGATGATAAATCCTTATTATATTCCCATAAAGGCCATAGATTTGGAACACAAACCAGAATAGACAAATTATTCGTAGTTTAAGATATACAAACAAAAATCTTCAGCTTCTCAATAGTTCCATGCCCCTTCTCAGATCATGACTCTCTGATAATGAAGCTCCAAATAGAGTTTAAACCTTTAATCCTCTCAACTAGAATTCCATCATATATCACGAAAATTAAAGAATTCAGACCCTGGATGTTGTCAGAACTACAGTTATTTCTTGAAAGTAATAATACAACAGAAATCAGTAGAATCATGGTTTGGGACTCATTAAAAGCATATTTATTTGGTAAGACCATTAGCTGATACAAAAACAAAGTCAGAGAGTGGGAATCTGAATCATTAGACTTGCAAACCAGACTTCTGACAGCAAAATTAAAAAAAAAAAATCAGAATTGTCCAGAAGTCAAAAAAGAAATAGAGGAATTAAATAAAAAATATAATGAAATTCTAACACACAAAACTTGTCTAGCTTCGGAAAAATTAAAAATAAACTCATTAGCCACCTCCTCAGATATCTACATAACTTATCTACAAGAATTAAAATATAATCTAAAGCAAATAACATTGGTAGTATATATCATGAAAAGAAAGGGAAAAAAGTATCAGATATAGGAGACATCCTTGAAACATTTCAGTTCCATTATATGGAACACTTCAAAAAAGAGGATTTAGATACCAACCAAATAAACTTAGATACAAACCATATCAATATAAAAAAAATCCAGAAAACTTAAAACTAGACCTACAAAAACCTATATCCTACAAAGAAATTGTTGACAAGATAAAAGAAAGTAAATCTAACAAAGCTCCAGGGGTAGATGGTATAATTACGGAAATTTACAAACTCTTCCCTTCAACAGTAAACTCCCTTTTTTCATAAAACTTTGCTAGAAGTCCAGTCAGAAGCAAAAATACTACCCTCATGGAAATATTCTCTCAAAACACCAATTCTAAAAGATAATAAACCATCAGACCTTTGCACCTCATACAGACTTATATCATTGCTGAATAATGATTGCAAAATATTAATGTAAATCCTAGCTAACAGAATGAAAATTCCACTTTTAAAGTCAATTAATAATGATCAAACTGGATTTTTATATAACAGACACACACACATATGATAATATTAAACGGATACTTACTCTTATAGATTATATGAATAAAAAAGATAGAGAAACACTTGTAATTGGATTAGACGTAAAAAAGCCTTTGATTCCCTCAACTGGGAATATTTATTTAAAACTTTAGCATTATTTGAATTTCCTCCTCCCTTCATCTTATTACTAAAAAACATATACATTAAAAACTTAGCCTACATTAAATTAGGCCCTTTCACCTCAGAATCTATCCATATAATGAAAGGTACTAAACAAAGATGCCCCCTTTCTTCTATTTTATTTGCTTTGGCTATAGAAATACCTGCAGAAATAATATGCAATAATCCAAGAATAAAAGGAATAGAAGTCTATGACCAGTACATATCTAAAATAATGCTTTTTGCTGATATTTTATTAAACTTATCAAATTCCAGAGAGTCATTAGGAGAGCTAGAGGAAGTAATGGATACATTTTATAAGATTTCACATCTACACTTTAATAGATCAAAATCAAAATTTCTATTTTTAAATAAGAAAAAAGAACTACAAGTTACAGATAAATCCATCATAGTAAAACAAGAACTTACGCTAAATTATATAGGAATAGTGTTATGCAAAAATATAAATGAAACAATATTACTAAATTATAAAAAAAATTATTGAAACAATAAATATATATATATATAGAAAAGTGGAACAAAATTCTATTAACGTTTGAAGACAGATTGCAATTAATAAAAATTGTCTTATTGCCAAAAATACTATATGTAGCATTAGCAATACAGTTAATTCCCGAAAGATGCATTCTTAAAGAATTAAACTCATGTTTAATAAAATTTTTATGGTATCCCAAAAACAATAGAGTAGCTCTAACTCATCACATTAGACCTTGGAAACAAGGAGGATTGAACTTCCCAGAAATAGAAACATATATAAAAGCATCTGTCCTGAAAATTACAATAGACTGGATAAACCCAAATTATTTTGCCAACTGGAAAGAATTAACAATGGCTATATTAACAAATGAATTTAATCTGTTAAAAAAATCAAACAAACCCTGGTACTTACTATGCATATGTATACAATATAATATAACAAAACCTTCTAAAACAACACTGATTAATCATTACATCATTTCCTTTAGGGAACTTATCAATGCAAACATAGATCTAAAACTTTGGTTTGACCTTTTAACCCCATTTACCATCACTAAGAACTTTCCTCACAAAATATATAGAGAAACAATAACCTCTTGGGAACAAAATGGATTCTTATGCTGGTTTCAATGTGTAAATAAATTAAATGTTTTAGATATACATGTGATATAAACTGCTTACAATATTCCAACACAGGACTGGTTAACCTTACAAAGCATTCTAATGTACACTCAAGATTTATGCAGATTAATTAATAATTCCTCATTTAAAGATATTCCAAATCTAATAAGTTTTCTGTATGAATTTATATATAATAGTTGTGAAAAGAAAAATTCCATTTCAACTCTATATAAAGAGTTAATAACATATAAAACAATTCCCAAACCATCATACTGGCAGTTCTTAACAAAAGGTCAGTGATTGCAGGTAACAGAAGAAATTAAAACTAACATCTTACTATCAGTTAATTACACATCTAACACACAATACTGGAAAATATTTAACTGAAAATACTTACATAGCGCATTTTTAACAGATAGAATAAAAAAGATCAGTACTACTACACGTGTTTTTTTGCTGGAGGTGTGAAAAGTCAAATAAAGCAGATTGGATTCATATTTTTTATGAATGTAATAAAATTAAATCATATTGGAATGGAATCAATCATTTTTTACTAGCTTTATTTAATGAATCCTTTACCTTAACTAAAGTATTGATTTTACTAAATGTAAATAAAGGCCCCTACCTGAATAAGACAAATATGTATTTGTTATGGTCAATACTTGCTATATCTAGGAAATACTTAACCAGAAGGTGCAATTCAAATACACCCCCGACCTTGGAAGAATTATACACTTTACTGAAGACAACTGCATCGATGGAAATAAAAATCAAAGAACTACAAATCTATCCCAGACCATTGGCAAATAATCCTTGGAAGAAAGTTATATCTTTGTTGGGCACTCTGCAATAATCAATATTGTATCTCTGATAACTGATCTGTTAATTCTGTATTTAATGACATACAGTGTATATAACTGAGAGTCAGGCTATGGTAAATATTGCATACAGTTGTTTAAAATATTTAAAAATATTATGTAAATGTTATTTTAATTGAAAATAAAAAATATTTGAGGGAAAAAAAAGAAATGTTAGTTTTGTTGCTTAAGCTGTTTTAGTTTATTAATAGTTGTTAAGAATATAGGTTGTTTGTTGTTGTTTTGAAGCTGATGAGTAGAAGATAATCTAGGAGCTTGGAGGGAGATAGAGATAGAGGAATATTAGTCTTAGACACTATTGGATTTAGTTTTACTTATACATTGTGAAATAGGAAGACTAATAATAGTAGGTGCAATAATCCAATAATATCCAAGTCTGTTCTTCAGTTCATCAATTTAAACTCAGTCCTACCAGCAGCAGATGTGTATGTAGCCTATAGGCATAGAACACACAAGCTCACCATTAGAAACTGGTGCTTTGCTTACTCTTTACATTTTGATATTTTGTCATGAAAGCTTAATGATCTCCAGAGTGAAAGAGAAGGAAAAAAAATCTGGAACCTCTTCTGCAGTTCTTAGGTCAAGATTGCTTGTACTGAAAAATCTATATGGTCTCAAATCAGTGAGGTTAGGAATAAAAATGTATCATTAAGCTTTTACAGTAAGGAGAATACTAAATCTAGGGCACAGCAATAACAGTGAAACTTTTACTGAATGCAGCTTCAGGAGTCATAAATGTGGCTATAGAATAATGGTCTGCATGCTAGAGCTCTTTACCCCATAAGTCTCTGCACCTCCTCTTGTAAAGTCTCTGTGATTTCTTTGAGGCAGTAAAATTGTTTTGTTTGTTTTGTATTACTAAACAAACAGATTTTTTGGCCAGCTTCAACCTATACTACATCATTTTAACAGGGGCTAGAATTTGCTTTTGAATTATAGATGAGATCAGAAATATTCTCACTTTTATATATCTTATGTTGATTTAGAAGCCTTTAAATAACTAATTTCAATCTTTGACTTGTCATATCCATTCATTACACTATAACCTAACTATAAGGAATATGTCACCTTTTCACCACATCACAAGTCATGGTGTCATGTAAACAATTTTCTAGGTCTCTGATTTGTTGACTGCAGATCAAAGGACTAATAATATTGATAAAGACTTTCTCAAATCACTTATGTACATTTTTGGAATTTTTATTTCAAGTGACAATGCATTATTCATTTTTTTTTCATACCTGGCCTTCTAGAAAAAGGAGATAAAATATTGCAGCTTCTTGCAAGGGTATGAACATTGAAATATCCCTAAACAATAGTTGAGTTGCTTTTAAAGCCCCTTATGGGACATTGTAATAATTATGCTGGCTTCTTCATTAAACGAAGACAGGGAAAATAGAGAACATCAATATCCAACTTTAAGACATAGACTTTAAAATGACCCAAGACTGGCTATATTCTGTGAATTAGAAGTATAAAATTAAACAAGTCAAATTACTCACCATATAAGTAGACAATGTGACCCCACATATGGCCAAGATGATTGCAATCTTCGCCAGCAATGGCCAAATACCATCTCAATTCCATGCCAATATCCTAAAACCTCAGTGATGCATGTTATCAATGATTTGTCATATAGTGCAGCTAACTCTGAGATAATGCAAGCTTTTTAGAGGACATAGAATAACACAAGTAATCTCAACATTAAATCAGGCATAATTAATATTCAACAATATCTCAGCAGTATTCAAAGTCCAGTATTTGTCAATCAAATAAATAGTAATTTATTAGTTAATGGCTTTGTCATGTGTTATACTACTATACTGCTTTTCTTTTTAATTTATTATAGCAGTGGTTAGTTAATATACACTTAAATAATCTTGAATTTGAGTCTGAATTTTGTAAGTACTATGAATTATATAAAATTAGATGCTTAAGGGATCTTCAAAATGGATATCATCTAGATTCTTGGGGTGAAACAGTTTTGCTGTCCAGTTTTACAAATCCTTCCTTTCAGAAATGAAACCCCTTCATATCAAACTGTACAATGGTACTGTAAAAAATGTGTTAAGCATTTTACCAAAGCATTCTAAAACTACATTCAGCCATTAACTGAACATGTACTCTGACTTCACTGACAAGTCACATCTGGTTTCCCTTATAAAAGTTAAGATTAAAATTATGGCCATTCATGTTGCTGAAAATGTGAAAACATCAGGATTTTTGCCTCACATTAAACCCACGATAACACTGTCATTGGGGAGATGGCTCTCCTCACATTAAATCCAAGATAACACTGTCATTGGGGAGACAGCTCTGCATTTAGTGTAACTTTCTAGCTCAGAAAAGTTAGTAGTAGTCCTTGAGCCGTCAAAAGCATTTGGCAGGATGTATATATCATTTGTTGCTAAAACTTTACCTATCTTGAATCTCACTACTATCTTCAGGAAAGCAATAACCAATCTTTATTGCAGCCTTTCTGAAATTTTCTTTAATGGACTCCTTCCAAAATGACCAACATGAAATAGGCATGTGCTAACAATGCCCCTTTTCATTGTACCTCTTCAACATTTATGTGGAACATTTTTTGATTGACTGTATTACAGTTGCAAAATTGCTAGGCTAAATACAACCAATTCATCTGATCTTGTGAACAGTGTTTGATGATGATGATGATGATGATATGTTAATTTACCTCTGTCAGCCATCAATATTCTAGTGCTTTCACCTGAAGTTCCTTCCTTTATCACAATTTCTTACTTTAAACTTATCCTTAATATATCTGATACTGTCTGAATAAATCCAGAGCACGTCACACAAAATCCTGAATGAACAGGGCATTCTGATATTTTTGTGATCATTCCCCACAATGGTCCATGGACTACCTTGTGTTTCTTGTTATGCACTATAATACAATTCGTAGTATCATCTGGAATTAATTCAATTATTTCTCATTCTAGAATATTTCTAATGGTATTTACAAACCAGACAACAACAGTTTCTGATAAAGTTTGCAGGAACTCTCTGATAGTCATATTTGTCCTTAGACTGGATATCTGGGAACATTCGAATCCATCATGTGTTGTCTGGTTTGTTAGTGAAATTACACAGCTGCATCTTGAATATCTGCATACCTATCCCAGATGAAAGGATGCTTCACCAATGTCTGTAATCTAAGCATATCTCTTAACTGTCCAGATTTTCAGAGAATGTTCAGATTTTTGCCTGATTTTCGTCTGTCCCTCTTACAATGTGTGGTTTTCGAGCAAATCACTGATGACTGAAGTCACTAAATGATATACATGTGTGTTTCAGACTTCATATCCTTCAGAAAATGCATGCCAACACAAATCCTGTTATTCTAGCAACTTTCTAAGATTGTAAGAGCAATATTTAAAATCTCTCCCTATTTTTAGGCTTTAGTCCCCCCATTTTTTAACACTTTGTCCAGATTTTTTGTGCTAAGAGGTTGAGAGGTGTGAGTGATAAAAAAATTCTGTTCTGTCTTGTTGTCAGCTAAGGGGTTTCATGTTCAGGTGCTACTTCCGTCTGTTACTATAATCTAAAGGTTCATACTGATTCCATAGCCTTACAAAAACAGGCTTGTCAATGGTCAGCTATTCAATGAGCCTGATAATTCAGGACCTCCCAAATGCTATATCCCTTCTGATTATATCTTATCCTGTGTAGGTTGACTAACATATCTAAGATAGAAAGCAATTAGACAAAGCATATGTGGTCCTTTGGACTTGCATACCTATAGTGTTAACTTTGATATGGACCTGATTAATTATATTTTTTCCAGTTAAGTACCAGCAGCACCACCATTTTTTTCTTTCTTAGTTTTGAGAGAGGAATTGGGAAAAGTAACAACAGAAGGGGAAGAAGATTTTGAGGAATGAAATTGTTTGGGACAGACTTTTTAATAAGAGTAGTGGTACTTACAATTTTACAACAAATAGTTTAGTTTTAAAGGTAAAGGCTGGGATTTTCAAACAGGTTTTACATAGTTTTATTTATTTGCTGATGTTAAGTGAATGAGTGAGTGAGCTAGTCCAAAGACCCTGTTCAGTCATGACTATGCCCCAAGGCAAAAGTACAGAAAATGCTTGATTTAATACCTTTAGATATGGGCATAAATCACAGAGAGTTAAAATATTGAAGTACAGTTGGCGTTGGCAGGATTAATGAGACATTACATTAACACAAAGCTCATTGATCACTGAACATGCTCAACGCTGGCACAGAAGTTGTATAACATAGCATATGTCACATTGGCAGCAAATAATAAGCACTGAGGTGAGAACAAACTGCATTCTGTAGTTCAGCACTTTTGTTAAAGTATGTCATATACACTGGATTATCATATTTGCTATACACGGGATTACAATAATTGTTATAAGTAATTCAGCCCATTAGATAACAGTACAAGTAACACTTTAGAATTTTACATTGTAATTCAGTACATTATTCAGTAGTACGGTTTCCATTTTGAAGGATTTAGTTCAGTCTGTACAACATGATGCTGCTAACCATTATCCCTGCAACCTAAATGCTGTTTCACTGTGTAGCTGTTCAGAGATGGCTGAATGGCTGATTTAAACCCTTGCAGAGACTTTTTTTTATCTCAGGAGCGTGATTATTCCATTCTGTTTGATCCCAATTTGGAAAACGCTCATTCTCTTATAACTGTTTTAACTGGCGGCCTACACGGGGTAATCCTATTTCTTCACTACTTAGGGAATGTGTCTGTTGCCTGAGGTGGGGGGAATCCACTTAAGTGGCAGGCAGTAGCTGTCATACCTTTCAACCTCATAGAACAAGAGGTATGGACAAAGCCAAACATAATGGGGGGGGGGGGGACAAAGGCCTAGAGATAGGGACAAATTAAATATTGCTTTTGTAAGTTTAGAAAGTTGCTAGAATAAAACATTTTGTGTTACCATGCATCTTCTTAAGGATGTGAAGTTTGAATCTCAAATGTCTGTCATTATTTAGTGAATAGGAACAACAACACTAGACAAGGCTGTGTGCAGGGGTTCAATTGTAAACAGTTCAAATGAATATGGAAACAAATGGAACTCCAACACCAAATAATGTAATGAACATGGTTTATTCAGTTAGCAAAGTTGTTGGGACATTGCGCTTTCTCAATGCTCATTCAAAAATAATAAACACTTTAAAAAAAAAAAAAAATCACATGATGACATCAACCAATCATGAATTAGAATTTCTTCATTTTTTTTCACATCTGCTTGAAAGCTGAATAGCAACCAAAAATATTGAATTGCATTTTGTCACATCTCATATAAAGCTATACATAGAATATAATACTCCTCCACCACTAAAGGACCAGCACTCCACAAACAATTAAATGTTCAAAATGTTAATGTTTATCAGCAAAATAATAGAACTGCTGCATATCTCAGCAACAGTAGCAGAATAGCATGACTGCTGTGAATCACAGCAAAAGCACACTGGCGCCATCAGTGTAACCAAGCAGGCTCCCCTTCGGAGGCTAAAACAAGAAATATTTAAAGAAACATTCAATCAGCAAATCACATCACATAAATAAATCAGTATTAAACCTAAACACTAAATACACATCAATATACATCCATGAACAAAAACATAATACTGATAAATATGAATATATATAAATAATGTATAGAAAAATCTTTACCCAAATACATGGAACAATAAATTAATTTCTGTTTCATAATATCTTTACCCAAATACATGGAACAATAAATTAATTTCTGTTTCATAATATATTTATAGTTACATGGATTAAAAATATTCATTAAGCCCTGTCTTATAAATAGCTCCCAAATTAATAATCCATAATTTGTCTTTCTTATCTAAAAGTTCATGCCTAGATTCAAGTGACAAATTATCTCCTTTTAGACAATCAATACCCACAGAAACAAAATTTGCAGAGACATGATCATGTTTATGTTTTTATGAAGCTCTTCTATCATGCTTACATTTCAGATCACTTAGATGACCTGCTAGATGTTGTTTCCATGGTCTAGCTGTCTTCCCTACATAAAAAGCCCCACATTGTCATACTGCCACGTATATAACCTATTCTAAACTACATGTAATTAAATGTCTGATGGTAAATGCTTTAGATGTATTTGCTGATGTAAAACATTTGGTTGTGGATGCTACCTTGCAATATACACAATTTCCAAAATAGGTACTTCCACAAAAGTTATTGCAACTCAAATTCTGATAACAAAAAATATCTCTTTTATACCATGAAAGATATTATCCAGTACTTTTACCATGAAAAGACAAAATGGCATTCATTTTATCAAAAAAATGGGTCAGTTTTTAAAAGGAATTACTATTTATTGATCACCTCATAAATTTTAAAATTATTTGCGCCATACATGGTTATAAGTCTCAATTTTGACTCACACCTCTCACCTTTAACAGAATTTTCAGACTGTAACAGACTATCTGTAGAAATGCCTGAAGTCCATGAATATGCCTGCCTAACACTGCTTGCTCTGTAACCTCTCTTAATAAATATGCCAGCCATATTGATGGCTTTGGATTCAGAACTGTCCACTGAACTACAAATATGTTGTAACCTCAAATACTGAACCATGGGAACATTTAATTGTTCATGGAGTGCTGGTCTTTTAGTGGTGAAGTTGTACTTTGAGCTGTGCCCTTGTCACTGGGTTCATGTACCTGTGGTTGCTTGAGGAAATAGCATTAAAAAAAAAAAATATATATATATATATATATATATATATATATATATATATATGTCATAAATAAATATTACATTCATTTTGGCATAACGATATGATAAGCACCACACAAGAACAACATTAAAAATATATATGTTAACAATATTAAAAATATATCATTAAAAGTTTTAAGTCAAGCCAGGATAAATAAATTCATAATTCCATTTGTTTCTTTCATAATACAGGTTTTGTACTAACAGATGAATTCAGACCCATTTTTCTGTCAGCTTGTAACATAAGGATCCATTTATATACTACTATTTCTGTTATCTCATATGTTAACTTCTGTATGACTCTATACTTAAATGTATGTTACGCACCCAATTCCTTAACATGCCCCGCAAGGAAATTCATTTTAACCCCATGTCTAACATCTGATAAATGCTCAGATATTCTTTCCTTTAACTTCCTGTACCATTTTCCTATATAGAAACTTGAACGGGTGGTGCAGATAGCTTGATACACTGCATTACCTGTACTACATGTTGCAAAAGAAGTAAGTTCATATATTCTCTTATGGGATGAATGAATTTAATGTGACTTAATATCTACTTACAGAAAGAACAGTTGTAAGAAGGGAAAGTACCGTTTACAAGTACGTCCAAGTTTCTTATAACTCATTTTCTTATAACAAGCATTGTTGCAAATATTTGCATTTCTTAAACACAAATTGTGGTTTATAGCCTAAAAATGTTTCAACTCTGGTACAGCATTCAAAGTAGGACAATTATTCCTAATAATATTAATAACTTCATTAATTCTAGAGCTATATTGAGTCAGATAACGTATTATATCTCTCATCCCCTTATTTTCCTCATTCACATCCTTTTTTCGTTGGAAATCTGAAAAATACGTTTTTGCATTATCTTGTCTTTTACTATTTGCATATTTTAACATATTGGTTAACAAACCATCCTCATACCATCTATCTTCAAATGCTTTTCTCATTAATTCAACATGCTTATTATACCTCTCCTGATCTGTAGTCAGCCTGCTAGCTCACAAGTACGGACTCTTCACTATACCTTTAAATACATGTTTGAGATGCATACTCTGCCTATGTACATTTCTGTCAGCTTGTAGTTCCATTCTAAATATACTGGTTGATAATTCCTCTCCCATTTTCTTTACAGTTATATGTAAAAAATGATTTCAGTTCTAGAGTAGTTTAAGCTTTAGAAAACTAGTAGTATTATCTAAAAATTTTACATATTCTGTTAAAGTTGATTCATCACTACTCCAAATGAGGAATATATCATCCACAAAATGTTTATAGTATAAGACGTTACCCACATATAAATCAGTAGGAACAAAAATATCCATATGTTTCCATTGGCATAGTGCTATATTTGCATACGTGTTAGCTGTCAATGTACCCATTGCCATGCCAAAGATCTGACGATATAACTGCTTATCAAGTAAAAACATGTAACTGTCTAGTACTATTTCTAAGATATGACACAAAGTTTCAAATTTCTTACCTGTAAACACACTAATTTTGCAAAGATGTCCCCTGAATGCTTGAAAACCATACTGATTCGGTATAACAGTAAATAAAGTATTAACATCTAATGTTGCAAAGATATACTGTGTATGATCATTACAGCTATACCACTGATACAAAATCTCCAAGAAATAATTAGTTTCTTGTACAAAGCTAAAAACATATTTTAAAGAAAGTTTCAGAATATCTTCTAAATACAAGGATATTGGCTCAGTCACCCAACACTTACCAGAAACAATAGGTCTCATGGGGGGGGGGGTTGCAAATCCTTATGAACCTTAGGTAATCCATAGAGTATAGGTGTTATATGGTGTGCAACATACATAAAGTTATATAATTACAAAGATATTTAATTTTGAAGCTGTAGCTCATATATAGAGTTCGTAACTTTAAATACAATATTATTATCAGTTACCTTAAATACATGATTATCACTAAGAAACATTTCCATTGCTGCATTGTAATCAGGCTGAGGTTGAAAGATAACATTACTTATAGCAGCTCAATCTTCATGAGTAATGAATCCAGAGATTCTAATGCAAACATAGAGGGTCCATTTAATTTTAGATTTTATAAGTTTGATAAGTGTTATAATGGAAGATGTGAAGCTGATAGACTTGTGTATCTAAAGGATGAGACAGTCAGTATTATGGTTATTGTAGTCAAGATGGAGGCCAGCTTTGGGAAGAAATGTGAGTCTAGATCAGATTACAGAAACATGGACTTTATCTTATGTCCATTAAGAATTTGTTTTTTTTTAAATTATATCAATTATCTAAGTTATTAAGGTCACTGTGGAGTCTCTTTAAACAAATTTGTAAAAGGAAGATGATCTGAGAATTACTAAACCATCTGCATAGAGAATAATGTTAGGCATGAAGATTTGTGAGTGATAATTTATGACATAAAACTGATCTGTGATCTGCTTCAGAAGATATGACAGTAAGAGATGATAGATCACTGCCAACCTTGACCTTGAGAACATAGTTGGACAGGTGGCTTTGAAACCACCCAGTAAACGTTGTAGTAAAGATGACCCTATGCAGGAAGTCAAGACAATGAATATGATAAATGATGTTAAAGGTTATTACTAGTTGAAAGACTACAACACCTTTTGGAATATCTTTGTTTGATCTAGTCAGTTTGGTGTCCATAAGAATAAGAGGGCAGTCTGGGGGCTTTTGCAAGTAATAAACCCATGTTAGTGAGCAGAAATTGTATTATATTTGTATAGCTACTACGATGGTTTGATGATAGATTGCTTTTTGTCAAGCAACCATCCAAGGTGTGGAAGTAAAGGGTGGGGTCTCTAATATGATGTGTCATAAAAAGAGTTATGTTTGGGGACTGATATACCTGAGGCTTCTGCCCCAAGTGCTGGGAAGCAGGATTGCCAGAGCAAGTAATTGCTTAGGTAACAGATGTAGAGATTCATAAAGTCCTCTCATACTTTGATAAACTATTTGTTGACAGAAACCTTGTGTATGCTATGTTATAGTACCAATCAGTCTGTTTTTTTTTTCCTGAAATACTTTTTTGAATAGAAAAAATTGAGTAAGGATTCAGAGGGCAGATTGATGTTAGGATTAGTTATTTTTATTGTTATGCAAACACGATATATATTCCTTGAATACTGGTGTCTTATGCCACAGTTAACATGATTTAAAGGCTGTCTAATGATCAACATTACAAAGGCAAGTAAATGCACCTCTTTCTGTATTGCCCAGTTAGTTCAAATGTTGCGTGACACATAATTCTTGATGGTGCTGATATGGCCAGGAGACAAAACAAATGTTTGGGAAGTAGGATGGTGTGCTATTAAAGAATACTCCAGCAGCCAGACTCTGGTTCTTTAAGTTATAAAAGCAAAAGTACACAAGGTTACTTATTTTTTTTCTCCCACTGTTATCCTGTTGTTTTTAGGGACTCTGTAGGGTACAGCACCGCTCTGCAGTCCCTAGCTACATCCCACTAGCATACCCAAATAATCCTGTAGCTTAACTACATTTATAAATCAAAGATGAATAAAAGACAGTAAGGAAAATTGCAAGGAAGTCAGTAACATACCCACTCCAAACAACCTTGCATTTACTGTCCTTTCCTGAACATTCATACTGATTGGCTCTATAATCTTGAGGTCTGGTGGGGCCCTGCTCCACTTGCCCTTGCTTTGCTCAGCTCGCTACGCTCCCCTACCCTGCCCCCATTTCCCACACACCCCACTACTCCTATGTTTATTCTAACCCCTCATCACCTGTCCACATCTTCCTCCAATCAACTACCTCACAACATTTTCTCCAGTCACACCCACTTTCAAACTTTCTGCCTCAAGACATACATAGTACTTAATGACCATGCCTTCAAGCTTGCATCTATATTTGTACCACAAAACCAATAATAAACTATCACTCCCACAAAAAAATGCATCTCACCTTAGGATTACTCTGTCTTACCCTCACATACCTAACCCACATCACAACCATTCATACTAACACATCACTAGAAAACACTGCATTCCATACAACACATATTTGCACAGAAACAAACTCACACATAGATTTCCCTATCAGTGCTACATTATTTAAAGATAACTTAATACTACACATTTATAAGTTTCAAATATCAACACCTTACACTGCAAAAATATCATTTAGATCCAACATGGAATGTATACACACAATAAAAAATATACTATTTATCACAAAGAGACTACTAAGACCAGGAGACATACACCCAAACCCAGGACCAATTAACAACCTACTATCAACCAAACAAAACTCTGACCTATTAATTCTTAACATCAGCACCAGGACTATATCTAACAAGCTTCCTGACCTACATGCATTTATAACCCACTACTCCCCAGACATACTAACCATTACTGAGACCTGGCTAAAACCTAGCACACAAAACAAAGAAATCCTCCTACCAGGTTATAATATCTTGAGACTGGATGGAATAGGCAGGAAGGGGGGTGGGTTGCTATTCTCTTTAAAAACAAACTTAACATAAAACAAATTCTACAAATTCCCCTACCTAAATTTCAAAATGCTGAAACCTTAGGCTCAGTTCTACATATAAACAACACCAAAAAAGTCAATCTGCTCTGCTGCTACATTCCCCCAGGCAACAACTCTGCCACCATTGAGAAAATCTTACAATGGACCACAGATAATCTTCCACAAGAAACCATCCTACTAGGTGGCCTAAATACTGACTGCTTAGCCTGTAACTCTAACAATCTCACTAACCATATCAATCTCTTTGGCTTCTCCCAACTCATCCAAGAACCCACTAGAATAGACAAAAAAAAATGTAAACAGTCTATAGTAGACTGGACACTAGTCAGTTGCCTGAACAAAAGTATCAGACTGGATGCCTACCAGACAGTCTAAGTGACCACTTCCTCACATTCCTCCTATGTAAATGCACTAACTTATCCAAGCCCATAGTTTATAGACAAGTCAGAGATGATCGCAAACTAAATATACAGGACCTTAACCACATTCTAAAACAAACTAACTGGGAACCACTTCGAACCCTAAGCTTAGTCCAGGCCGTTGACTACTTCAGCAGTACTCTCATTAATGTCCTTAATACAGTCACACCCATTACAAACATTAGAGTCAAGACAAACTATGCCCCGTGGCTCAGTAGGGACACAAGGGCCCTGCCCCATGGTTCAGTAGGGACACAAGGGCCCTACTGAAGTCTAGAGATAAGGCTTGGAAAATCTGGAAGAGGGAAAACACTAGCATATCAAAGAACAACTACCAACAACTTAGAAATCAGGCCAAGAAACTAACCAAACTTGATAAACAGAATTATTTCCTTAGTGCCCCAAAATAAACACTGTAAAGATCCCCAAAAGTTTTGGCATGCCATCAATTCTCTGTTAAAACCTGGAAAAACAACCACTCCCACTCCCAGCTCCACCAACATTACTAATGACATAGCCTCCCAATTCAATTACCACTTTACAGAATCTAACCTAACTCTGTCCTCCCAACGATCCAAAAGCATCCATTTAAATATCCCAAACAAATGCCCTCATAACATCCCCTCCTTTACTCTCTCACCTATTCCTACCTCTACTATTAAAAAACTCCTCCAAAAATTGAAACCTACCACCCTTGCTGCTGACAATCTACCTGCCAGCTTCCTAAAAATAGCTGCTGAATCCTTAGCTTACCCTGTCTCCATCCTTATCAACCGCTCTATACAGGAAGCCTATATCCCACAAGTATGGAAAGTATCACATATTATTCCTCTTCATAAAGGTGGCAATTCCTATGATTTCTCTAATTATCGCCCCGTAGCCATTCTATCTCCCTTATCTATACTACCCAAGAAATGTATTCACACTCAACTCATGCAATTCCTGTACTCACACAACCTCATCTCCTCCACTCAACATGGCTTCCGGCAACACTATAGCACAACAACTGATCTCTCGTTTACCAACCTGGTTAACCAACACAGAAATAACAACTTTGTATCTGCTATATTCTTAGATCTCTCAAAAGTATTTGACATGGTTTCACATTCCCTTCTACTAGATTCCCTAGTCTCCCTATCCTTTGCCCCTCTGACTATTGCTTGGTTTAGAAGCTACCTGTCTAATAGGCAGCAATCTGTCCAATGGCAAGGCATACTTTCTCCTTTACTTCCAACTACCATAGGCATACCTCAAGGCTCAATATTAGGCACACTTCTTTTCTCCTTATTCACTAACAATCTGCATACCTCCACCCAGCATGCTACCCTCATACAGTACGCAGATGATTTGACTCTTATCTGCTCTGCACCATTACTCACCACCCTACAACAACTCACTCAGGAATCCTTTAGCTCTGTGGAAAACTGGATTACTCAGATTCAACTTATGCTAAACCCCAACAAGACTAAATTGCTTCTTTTCACCCCAACAAATCCATACCTATTCCTCCAGCCTTTACTATCACTCCCTCTGACAATACCAAACTCCTGGGTGTAGAAATTGACAAAAACCTATACTTTGATGTCCATATTTCACAAACCATCAAAAAGGTCCATACAAAAATGGGCACACTATATAGACACAAAAACTTTCTCTCAACTCAGGCCCAGATCACCCTAGCTCAAACTGACCTATTGTCCACTTTAATGTATGGCAGCACCAATTCTTACCCACATCAGAAAACATGATCTCACAAGACTGGAGACATCTTATAATAAAATTGCAAAGTTTGCTAACAACTCCACCTTCAGAACCCATCACAATAAGGGAACTACAATGGCTCAAACTTCCCCATCTACTCAGTTACCACCAACTAGTCATTGCCCACAATTTTGTGAGATATCCAGATAGAACATCAGCACTAAGCCATCTACTCACTTTATACAGATCAAATTGTCTTCTTCGTTCTACTAACAAATCGTTCCTGTGTATATCCACAGCTAACAACACTGCTGGTAAAGCACTATTCTCTTATAACATAGCTAGATCCTGGAATAACCTCCCTCCTGCTTTGACTTCTGCTTCTAGTACTACACTGTTCAAAAACTCTCTCAAATCTGACTTTATGAATACCTGGCTATGTCCATGTATTATTTAACTTTCACTGCGGCTACCACCATAGACTGTTTCCTTTCCCATTATACTTATTGTATATATGCTACAGTCTCAAGAATCTTTCTCAGATGATGTTTCAAATATTATATAACTGCATGCTTTTATCAAAATTGATGTTTTACTGTATTTATGTCTCAAAATTATTTTATATATGATTGTATTCTTATCATGTGTTTAAATATTTTTGCTTATGTTAATTACTGTAGAGCTTTGCTCCCCAAGCCTCCACTGTAAATGGACATATGTCCAGCCGGACTATCCCGGTAAACAAATGTAAATAAAAAATAAAAATAAAATAAAATTATTTTTAATACTGCTGACACAAAAATGACAGCAAGCAAGATGGCAAGAGGGTGTCTCTCTTAGTATCAATTTGGTTATAGGAATAATAATTAGGTGGCCAGTGAAGAAGGCTATAAAGTTGGAGAATATTACCTGCCTTCCCTAGAAGTGTGTGTGTATGTATTATAGTAACAGTTACTAAAGATGGGACAATGGGATTAGAAGGAAAGGGTTCCTATCACATAGTCGAACTTGTACAAGTTCGAACCCAATATGGTCGAGACCATAAGTTCGAACTTGTACAAATTTGAGTGTTTAAACTGAAGTCTCTCTAAGGGGAGGTTTCCATTCATTTCAATGTGGTGTGATCTCGGAGTTGGAATATTTAAGTAGTGGGGGATGCAGGGGGGGCTTGCCCCCCCTGCTTACAACAGTTTATTTTGTTTTTACTTTTTTTTTATCACTAGTTAAAGTTTTGTAACTTCGAATGGAATGGTTCGAACATTCCATGTTTGAAGTTATAAAACTTTGACTATGTGATATAGACCCAAAGGGAAAAGGTGTCATTGCATGAAATGTGCAGATGTTTGTAGTAAAAGAGGTAAACAGTAGCGTTTGTACTGTAAGACATGACGAGGGATATGAAATGTGAAGTAGTGGGAGAGCAGAGTGGGGGCTACTTGTACAACAGAGTTTGTCCTGGGTACTGTTTGTACAACAGAGTTCTTACTGTCTCTTTACACAATTACTGAGGGGTATGTAAAAGGCGAGCAATGTACTGCTGGCACATATTATTATTTTTTAAGTGAATATTAAAAGGCTTAGCACACTGTACGGTAAGAATCTGTCTTTTTTTTTTTGCTTTATTGTTGTAAGCTCTACAGGCTGGAGTTCTTCAGCATTTCATCTTGCCTAGTCATGCAAAACTTTGTTGTCATTACACACCGATTTATGAAATTATTTACTTTGACCCCATTGGCTTTTTGTAACTTTCTTATTCTCATTAGAAAATTTCAGGTGAGTATTTTGTCTCAAACTAAGGTGATAGACTTGCATGCTACATAGAGGTAAATAAACTTTAATTTTTCATCTTAGCATTTGTAATTATGTAGTAGAGACAGAGGAATTAACCAGAGATTAGCAGTACATGATAAAAAAATGTCTGTGTAATTGAGTGGTATAGCTGAATCTACAGTCACATTCATTTCAGGTGGCCTTCAGTTATATAAACCTACACAATCATTCTTTAAAGAAAATAATACCAATACGGTGGAAATTATCATTTTTATATTCCCAGTAATGGGGTAAAGAAAGCCAAGTTGGTGTTTTTTAACCTTGAAACTGTGATTAGGGGGATAATGATCTCACACTTCATCTTACACCATTAGATCCATTGGATCCAAATTGTCAAATGTAGGATTCCTGCCTATCAAAAAGGAAAGTTATGGTTTAGGGTGTGCAATTAGTTTCAGGATTGTTCAAAACATGATGAAACACACATTTAACTGCACCAGTCAAACAAGGTGAGAAAATTGGTCACCAGGTTTGTGTCTTATAAAGTACATCTAAACAAGCAAACTAAACCCAGAGTCTTGGCTGCATGATATTACTGTGATATGCATGGTGAATGATCTCCTTATTCTACAATGGAAAGCTGTTTGTACTGCTGATGATTCAGATAACAATGAAATCATATCAAGGGGGTCTTGTGCACAATGGTGAAATGTTTGGCTTCCTAATGAAATTTGCCCATCAGTTTGATACGTTTAGATCCAAACATTATCTTACCTTTGTACTTTTGCTGATAAAAATTTCATTGGGTCCCACAGAATTCTTGCTTTTAGAAGAATCTGCTAAATAAACATATACTAGTTATTGCCTCTCATGATTCAATGTGTGGTAAAGCCTTTTCTGTTTCTCTCTTTTTGTTCTGTTTTATTACTTGCAACAGTATTTTTCATTTAGAAGTAGTTGATTTATTTCTGTTTGATACCAGTGATGGACGGAATCATTATTGTTAGCTTTACTGTTTTCTTGCCTCTTGTTCTGCTGTTGCCTTTCAGTTCATTAGATGATGTATACTATATCTAGCTTGGTATGTTAGTTATGGAATGGCTTTGTATTCTGAATCAGTTATGGGCCGATGCTCATTGAAAACAACCTTCGCACTGTCATTCATATTATTTCATGAATACCTATATTTATGCATTAATGATATGATATGTCATATCTTAATAAAATTCATTATTTGAAATGGTTTGTTAGTCTCACATCAAGATGTGCATTATGTTTCTGCCTGGTCTTAAAGAATATAAAAGGTGTAATGCTTATACTTTATTTTGAAAAACATTTTATTTTACAAACAGTTTAGATAAACATTCATAAAAACTGTTTTCTTGATCTGAAAAGTCAGATTAATAAAATTAACACAATTTATAGAACAGGGTAACTTTTTTTAATGAAACAAAAAAGAATACTCACTTTTTGGTGTGTGTGTGTGTGTGTGTGTGTGTGTGTGTGTGTGTGTGTGTGTGTGTGTGTATATGCGCGTGTGTAATTGTGTTTGTGTGGGTGGACTTTTCTCCTGTTTGCCTGTGAAAGACAAAGTAAAACTCAGATTATACCTTTGTGGTGTGATTGTTGAAATGATTGTACCAAAGCTTGTAATTAGATAGTACACAGCTCATTCAGTCAGTAAGCAGAGGAAAAAAAATGCTGGTTTGTGTCAAATAAAAATATTTACCAGGATATGGCTGATGTTAGACAGGTATGGTGAGAATCAAAAAAATTAAAAAGAAACATATAACATCAAATATTACATGTAGGTTGGAATGAAGGATGACTTCCATCTTCTTGTAATACATGACCCTTGGACAAAAGTTCTATCTTTTATTCAGTCACTGAATTCAGATATGTCTTCATCTACTTAGTCATATTGAAAGTATGAATGAATGAATATTGTACTTTACAGTTTATATAACTTGTTGTTCCCTTTATTTTCCTTTTGTTTCCCTTATACACTGCTTGAAGCTTTTGTAAAACTTGTACATAGTTTTATCATAATTTGTTATTCAAATGATTGTTATCAAAAAATCAATAAAAAAAATAAAACAAACAAAAAAAAAAAAGATTACATGTAGGATACTCAGGTGTATTTATATGTTTTTTTTCCAGATAACATATTTGGAAGGTGTCAACGGGTTTCAGTGATAGACATATACAAATATGAAGTTTCACCACCCGTGCTACAACACCTAAGGACAATCCTTCAGAAACTCTCTCACAGAGGTAAGTAGAGAATGTAACAATTAATTAGCATGCACAGCTGGGCAGATGCTCTCCAGTCTATGACCTTAGTTTTTATTTAAAAAAAAAAAAATCACTAAATATGTAAGTGTTGTTGTTAGTCCATAACATTAAAGTTCACCAGAGACAGCCTGCATTTCTGAATACACAACAGGCACCACTATATTGCCAGATAGTATTTGGTACCTTGGAGGTGCTACAAAAAATGTCTGTCCTCTCAGTGAGTGTTACAGTCTGTTGGAGCAGGTTTACCACCAACAGTGATTTCATTGAACTGGTGAGGGAAAGGGACAAGAAATATGATTCTTATCCATGAGGTTTAATTTGAAATGCTTGCTTTCTCCTAAAGACTTCAGTAGACTGTGATACTAACATACATTAATCAGATGTGAAATAACATGTTAACATAACTATGTTTTTAGGTCTGACAGCAACTTAAAAGCAAATATTAGTTGAGGTCGTGGACTGACCTGTAAAATTATTAAGTAAAATTCCACCTTGGAAATCTCATAAAAGTGGCAACTCTTATTTTGGAATGTTGCTGTTGTGTAGGTGTTGAGATATGAAGCACATCTTCATGTAGTCTTTCTGGAGGAAAAACCTTTCATCTATTAGTTTTAAGGCTATCTAAATGCAAATAAGACACATACGTGTGCGTGCGTGTATGTGCATTTTTGCATGTCTGTTCATGTTCACTTTTTTGCATATACGTGTGTGTGTGTGCGTGCATGTTTATGTGTGTAGTATGTCTGTCTCTATATGTCTATTCTGTGTCTGTGCCTGTTTCTGTGTCAACACACACATTGCATGCATTTGCTAATGATAGGAAGGAAATCATCTCGAATCAAATGCTTGTGGAGTTATCAGTATTGTTTCTGTGTAACGTTGAGAGCGGGCAGCCGTCAGGCAGTAGAAACGCTAAGTATATTGTCTGGCACAGAAACAAGTGTGGGTTTCGAAGTGAGTTATAATATATTAAATAATACAATAAGCCATGTTTAGACAGTAAATCAACACTGAAAAAGAGGTACAATGTAATTGCACTGATACTGATAACTACTGCCACTTAGCACAAAACTTTTGCACAGTAAGACAATTATTTATTTTCTAAGTAGGAATGCTGATTCATTCATGTTTAGAATTTAAAAGTGTTCAGATCTGCCACTGTAATTCAAATATTCCATATACAGACTGTCTAATAGACAGGGTGTGCGGGATGACAGAAGAGGAAGGGAAAAGGTGTGGCTGTGGATAGGGTGTGAGGGCACAAGTACCAGCATGCTGCCTGCTGGCCCTGTCCAGAGGAACATTATAGGAAGCTGTTCCAATGAGAGGCATATGCTAGATGAGTACATCTGCATTTCTGCTGCAGGAGGTTTGTTATCTGAACCATGTACCTGCTCAGTGTTATGTGCACTGCAGCCCCCAGCCCCTGTGGCTGAGCCATCTCAGGCAGTGCAGAACCAGGACCCCTTTCCCCACTTCAGTGAAGCACTCAAAGCCTCTTACCTCTCCTTCTCCTTAGCCACACCTCTTAGAGGTGTGATGTTGTGGTGACACCTGCTGAGCAAATCTGTCAGCAGCAGCTGCAGTGAGGACACATAATGGGAAGGTTGCCATAAGAGAGTCTATCTTGACGGTGGACTACAGATGGTTAAAGTATGTTACAGCTTACCAGGAAAACCAATCATGGCTGACTGCATACCTGTTCTGCCTCCTACGATAGGTGACATAATAACTGTCATATTCTGCTCTTGCTGAAAGAGGATGGGCACAATACAGAACTCTGACAACTGTAAGGAATGATGTTGGAAAATCAGCCACAAATCATGATTTTATATATATATATATATATATATATATATATATATATATATATATATATTCAAAACATTGTTTCTAGCAACTGGAATATTGTTGCAAGCTCTCCTACTTTGTCTGAACTGCTTGGCAGCAGCCTATGTTTTCATACAAGAGGACACGTACTTTAAGAAGCTCTTTTGAAAACAGAGACTCTCAGTTTTTGATAGGAAATGTTCGCAATGTTTCTGAACCACCAGGGATGTTCAAATGTAACAAATGTGTCTGTTGTCAATATATTAGTAGAGGTCCTTCTTTCACTTTTGAACATATTAACCTCACTGTTATTTTTTCCAACCATTTTGACTGTAATTCCTGTAACATTGTTTATGCAGGGATTTGTGTGACTTGCAGTCATTTTTATGTTGGAAAGATGAATCGCAAACTTTTGGACTGCATCAAAGAATATTATACTGCTATTAAAACCAAAAACAGTCACAACACTTTGGCTAGACACTCTACAGCTTGCCGTGAATTTGTTAAATTCCATTTTATTGTTTTAGAGCAAGTTGATTTGTTTTTTGGGGGACTACTCAGCTCAACTGGAGGTGAAGGAGCTTAGATGGCAGCTCTGTTTGGTAGCTGAGTCCACCCCAGGCTTAAATGATGCCTGTAACTTAAAATGTGTACTCAGATGTCAACAGTGGGAATTGATTTCCATTATTATGTATAATGTATTAAGGAGTGCAGTTTTATATATATAGTTTTGAGCAGTTTATTTCTTAATTACTTTTTAAATCACTAGTATTACCTATTTGTTGAATATTTTATATATTAGAGCAGACAGACATTTTGCTACTCAGGTTTCCTGTTGATGTACACCCACCTTATACATATGTATGAGTAATGAAACTTTCATAATTACTCTTTCATCATGGTTTAAGGGGCTGAACTGTGATTTTGATTGGACTAGATTATTTCTATTGTTACATTACTTTAGCTCTGAAAATTGCACAGTTTATTTATTCTGAAGAAGTTCTTAAATAAAGACCCTGAAGCGCGCTCAATTACTAGTTCTACTCACTGCATTATTTCTGATGATTGTTCCTGAAAAAACCGACACACGAAACACAACACCAAAACATAAACAAACAACCGACGGTCACAAAGCTATAAATCAATCACTGTCCACAAACACAAAAAAAAACACATCACACCCACAATACAAACAACACAACACAATAACACACAATCCCCCCAAAAACAAACACACACAACACACACACCAAAAAATCTACACAATCCACACTAAACCTCATATATATATATATATATATATATATATATATATATATATATATACACATATATACAGATGTGTGTGTGTGTGTGTGTGTGTATATATATATATATATATATATATATATATATATATATATACTTCCATCCTTAGTTGCATGACAGGCAGCATGCATTTGTGTCACTCCTCCACACATTTCACCATGTGCATGCAGAAAGTAGCAGAAATACACATGGGAACACACCAGGTACTGAACATGAACTCTATGATGGTACAGCATAACGATACCCCACAAAAGGTCCCTGCAGAAACCCACAAAACTGTAGTCATATTATATGAAGCACATCACCTGACCTCAGAGGTTTCTCACCAAGAAAATTCAGGGCCTCCAAAACATGACCTATATGGAAATACTGAAATCCTTGTCACGATACTGTGTATCCTACAGGTTACTGAGAGGCAGTTTCTGCCTGTGCTATAGAGTCTATCACGATGCACATCTGCAGATAAAATGGAACAAGCGTTAATAACTCCAGGGATCTCAGTAAAGCCTGGGACATCAACACAACATGCTGGAGAGACAGATATGTCTCCCACAGGTTGCCGCTCCTCTGGAATAAACTCCCAGTTCATGTGTAGCAGCTCCACAATGACCCTATTTAAGCACAACCTAGACAACTGGATGGGAGACTGTAAATTCACCCCAAGGATGGCACCTATGTCCTTCATGTACAGGGGCAGTCAGTGCTGATCATAGATTCACCCTGCAAATAAACACCATCTAGCCATGGTCAGTTAGACAACACAGGTATAACATGGCTAGGCTTGTAAAGGCCCTGGGGCCACTAGCCTATTAACCTCCTATGAACCTATGAACTTATGACATGAAAGCTCTAGAGTATAGTAAATACGTATTTCCTGAGCAGGCCTTCACAAGTACTTTCCAATTGCAACAAGATTCTCAAACATATAACTGAATAACAGGAAAAAAAAAACACATAGTATATAATTTAGGGTGGTGATGCCTAAATGACTCTTTCCTTGCTCCTACACTGTTCCCCATCCTGGTGATTTCTGTGACAGAGGATAACTCCTCAGTCAAGTCATACCAGGCCATCAGAGTTCTTAAAGGCACCATCATAATGTCCAATAAGTACTCCCTGCAGTGGTCATGAAAGAAATAAAGCCTACTTTTTGTTTCTTAGGTAAGCACTGGGCTAGCTACCGGTTTTGACCATTTTAAGGCTAGCCAGTTTCCTTCAAAGGTGATAATTATACCCTGTACCTTATGTCTTTGAGGTAAACACCTTAACCATTAGCAAACCCCCATGCACCATGTAGGCTGTGTCAATGGATACTGGCAGGAGCTGCCATTATCCAGAATCTCCTCAGAAAATTGGGTCACTTTGTTGGGGAAAACTGTAGCCCATTCATTATTCTTACAATCTAATTACTGGATTATGGATAGAGCAACAATGCAATAGTGTAACACATTTATATAGGTCTGCAGGATAAACTTGTGGCCATAACCAGCAGGTTAAGTTACATAAGTTGCAGATGCACGGCAGCAAATAAAGCAATTCCCTGACATTCATCTAACCTGCTCTAATTTGTCTGCATGCCTTACAAACCAGTATAAACTTGCTTTGTTTTAGAGGTAAATGCTACCTTTTAAGCGACATCGCAGCAAAACCTGTACATAAGGGCAGCTCAGAGGAGTGCAGTCCTCTGAAAGTAAGAGGTCAGCTGATTTTGTCCTCTCTTCTAAAGACATGCACCCTTGCATTGGAATTAACATTAGAAATTACTATCAATATGAATATGTGTGTCTCATGTGTTTCTTGTTTGTAGATTGTACTGACCACAAGGTAGTTCATGATTACAAGACAGCCTGTCTCTGTACACAATCTTCACTATTCCACTGAAGGTATATATTGTGTTTATCTATATGTTCACCTACAGAAGTACATGCAGGATTCCTGTGCCTACATATGGCTATCCCACCCACTTACTAAGGTGGGGCTGTGCCACTGGTCTTTTTCAAAGTGTCTCATGTTGGCAGCAGGAATGACAACCTTACCCTATGCATATCTGCTGGTCCTAGCAAAATGGATGCCTCTTTGGGGAGTTCATATGTGCCAAAGTGTGGCATGCATACCTGTTGTATATATTCCCATATCTGCCCTTATGCTTATAGAATAGCATAGCCCCAAATCTGGCCCTGTGTCTATAGCATGGTATACCTACCTTAGCACTTTGTCTGCAGCCATCATTATTCCATTCCCAGCAGTATACTGTCGATAGCTCTGCATTATCTCTTCACAGGTGTCTGCATATCCAGTGGTTAAGGTGGTTGGCAGAGGTTGGACAGTTTCAGCCTTGTAAAAATGATGTCTTGCTACAGGCACTTAGAACACATGAAAGGTACCTGCTGAGGAGGAGTGCTGATCAGCCTTACAGGACCAGGTGTAGCAGACAGTGGTCCATGGCATTAATGCCATGGAGGGTGCAACTGTACCTTACAGCATTACCATAAGCTTGATACTGTTGCCATGCCAAGTTGAAGACGTGTTACTTAGCAGCATATAGGTCAGCCATGGGGGAGGCAACTAGGAGCAGCATTTTGACAGGGCAAGAAGAGGTTTTGTTTTCCATGCAGGTGGACAATGATTCTGGGGTTATCACCTTAAGAATGGACACTGGCTTAAGGATGGACCCATCCCCATGTGTTTGTGGATGATTCATCTGGTCAGTAGATTTCTGTGCAGGAACACTGCACATACAGACCATCAGCTGACCAAGGTATATATATTGCTAATGTATTGTTCTAAGAATGGTTGAAGACGAAGGGTGGGAGTGTGTAGCACATCTTGCAGGGGCATCCTTAGTGTGCAAGGGGCACAGTTTTGGCACATGCATTCATGCTGGTGTTTGTTTTTCTGTATGTACACAGGGCAGACCACAGATATGGTGACACCTGCAGATTGTGGGACAGGGTAACAAAAAGGTGCTGCTGCTGATGATGATGATGACGACAAGACACAGTGACACTATCTCTTTCAATTCTAGATTTACATCCACCCACTCTGCAGGGTAAAGGTTTATCCTTAATTGAGAATGCTAAACCTGAGCGCTGACCATCTCTATTGCGGAAGGGAATCCCCTGTGGCTTTGACTACCACTGACATTCCCTCTGCAGCATGACTGCACTGTATCTGATATGGGTTTGCCCACCATTTTGTATTCATACTGGTGCATTAGCAGTGTGCAGTAGTATGGTCTAGAAAATCAGCTGGACACCACACCATCTGATTGCTGTGTTGTTTGGCATCTGTGATGAGACCAGATCCAGCAACACAGTCCTCATTGGTCTTATGAGGTCTATAGTGACACACAATATTTCCATTGCTACCTTCTTGCAGAGGATTGCCAATGCCATCTGCACTGCCTGCACTAGCAGTGTTATACAAGTTTGGGGTAGGGTGCGTACCAGGAGTGGCCATCTAGAGGGTTATCATGGGCTACAAAATCCTCATCTACATTTGCATCTCTGCAGTTCTGGATCACCTCTCTTCATAGGTGGCCATAACATCATTTGGCCTCCATTTGCAGGACACCTCATGAGCAGACTCCATCTGGTTACAGTCTCAGTCACACAATCCCTGTCAGAGGGTACCCAAAGCCTAGTCCAACAAGCCAGAACAGTGGCTACGGGCCACAGTCACATAATGGCATCCACTACCACATCACAAGATAAGTACACATCATCTGAAGACCCCATATACAATTCCTGTGGTATGCCTGCCCTTCTAGTGTGTATAGACAGACATGTGCCACTGCATTCCTCACCACCTGTAACTATGAAGAGTCACCCACTCCATCCACCCTGATGTGTGATATATGTGGTAATGTGTGATGTACAGTGTGGCTCAACCATGCATTGGCCAGCATAGCCTGATATTAACACCACTCACACCATATTGGCTTTGAGTGATGATGCACTGACACTGAATGTCCTTCAGGGCTCATGCATCTGGACTGTATGTTGGCATTTACCATCACTGCTGTGTACTGTCTATATCACTGCCTGGGGGAGATGGGGGGTGCCTGCTGAATGCTGATGGCCTACCATACTTTGATTGGATGATGATGATGATGATGATGCACTTTCCCTTCTGCCACTGTACATGTACCATCTGATCATAATAGCATCCTGGGCCTGCACAGCCTCTGTCCTCACTAGTGTATTATGGAGCATACAGCATGTTAACAATATGTTGCAAACTGTGGTAGAGTCATACTGGAGGGACCCCAAATGCATACAGGCAGTGGACGTGGGCTTTATTCAGACTAAACATATTATCTACAGTATTGTTGATATATTTTTATATAATGTTATTTTAGTTTTCAGCCATATTATGTTGGTCTCATGCAGGTGTCTTAAGGCAGTGATTACACCTCTCAACCTCTTAGAGCAAAAAAATCTGGACAAAGCCATAAAGAAAAGTGGGACAAAAGCCCAAGAATAGGGACAATTTTAAATATTGCTCTTACTAATTTAGAAAGTTGATAAAATAACAGGTTTTGCATTAGTATGAATTTTCTGAGAGGTATGAAGTCTGAAAAGCAAATGTCTGTCATTTTCAAATCTTTAATGATTTGCCAGAAAACCAGGAATTTATGAAAAACAAACCAAAAATATCAGGCAAAAATCTGGACATTCTGCGAAAATCTGAACAGTTTAGAGGTATGGCAGTGATCCAGTGCATATCATCATCTGCAACACAGTATAATAGTTTGAAAGGGTAGGTTAATACATGTGAAAACAATTTAAAAGTATCTGTATAGCTTAACAGTAAGTGCAGCACCTGCATTCACCAACTAGATGTCAGTGTGGAACTTCAGTATGCAGAAAGTGGTGATATAGCTGCTATATGTGCAGTATTTATGTAAATCATGTGCTCTGCATAGGTACTTTGCTGACACTTTGGTTATGATATCCTGTACATTACACATTAACTGGCAGTTCATGAAATGGTAGCAGTTTGTGTTCACAAACTGTTGTTACTAAGGGCCACGTGAGGCCATCTTTACTGCATGTGTGCAATTTATGGCACCCAGTACCTGAGGTAGGTGGGCAATGTCATAGAGGGCACATATGCTTTTAGCTCTCTCCATGTGTAGAAGTGTTATGTAAAGAAACATATTAAATATTGCACAAGGGTAGATATGTGAAATACCTAGTGTATTCTCAGTTGTTCCTAAAAGGTGTCTTCAGCTAGAATAGAAACAGTCCTACATACCTTGGTCTCAGCAGGTATCAGTCCTACATACCTTGGTCTCAGCAGGTATCAGTCCTATATACCTTGGTCTCAGCAGGTACCAGTCCTACATACCTTGGTCTCAGCAGGTATCAGCCCTATATACCTTGGTCTCAGCAGGTATCAGTCCTACATACCTTGGTCTCAGCAGGTATCAGTCCTACATACCTTGGTCTCAGCAGGTATCAGTCCTACATACCTTGGTCTCAGCAAGTATCAGACCTACATACCTTGGTCTCAGCAGGTACCAGTCCTACATATCTTGGTCTCAGCAGGTATCAGTCCTATATACCTTAGTCTCAGCAGGTATCAGTCCTACATACCTTGGTCTCAGCAGGTATCAGTCCTACATACCATGGTCTCAGCAGGTGCCTGTCCTACATACCTTGGTCTCAGCAGGTACCAGTCCTACATACCTTGGTCTCAGCAGGTACCAGTCCTACATACCTTGGTTTCAACAGGTATGAGAAGACTGCACATTCACATCGAGTACACATGTGGGAGAAATGTTTACCAGAATACATATGTGGTAACTAATGTATTTTGTATGTGACCATATCCCTTTAATGGATTCCAGACAGGGCTGACTAACATTGACATTTGTGTTGTCCCGTCCAGTAAGTGTTATGTTGACATCTTTCAATAACTTGCATGTAATATAGAAATGCATGAAAGTGTCATTAAGATTTAATGAGTTATGATCTTATTTTGTCTGGGAGGTGAGAAGAAGCATGGGGAATTGACATTGTATTGATGTATGGTGTCTGCTGACTAAAGATGGTGTATACAGAATAAAGGGAGTCTGGTTAATTTTCACAGAAGAAATTTCACTGTGCAGGATTTCATTCATTTTTTTAATAAGAAAAAGTAGAGAGAATTGGAAAGGTGGGTAGAGGTAAAGGGGAACTATTGTTTGGGATGTGCGAATTTTAAAGGAGTTCATCACAGATAGTGTGTAAAGAATGTTGTATTTATTTCAAATGATCTTGGTTTTGTTATAGCAACCGCTGATTGTATGACATCTCTTTACATAAACTCATATCATACAAAGCAGCATACCCATCTTTGCTCCAGTGTGATACGTGTTTGTCTCTTGCTCTTCTTAGAGGTCATATCTGTAGCAGTTAGTATAAGGCAAAATGCCACAGCGATACTTTATTATTGTCTTCCTACTGAGTACTAGGCTCCTTGAGCACATCAGCCTGGCATTAATCTACCATTAACTTAAATATCTTTAAGACTATGTACTGCTATTCTCTGTGTTTATGGAAGCAGGTTCTGGTAACAGTGCTAGTGAGGCAAACTATGCATGTGTTGACCTGCACTTTCTACTAATTTCTGAGTGATGTATGGGATTTACAGCCACCATTTATATCTGCCTCTGATAGGTACAGTACACACTGAACCACTGCGGTATTCTCCACTGTTAGCACTGTCTTAGCTAGGTGGAATCCCCTTATTCATAACTCTTCCATGTGAACCATTGCTATAGATGCATTTTATTCAACTCATGCTAACAAGCTGGTAGCTGCTCGTGTGTGTGCCATTGTGGCAAATTAGCACACAGCTTTCCTGCTACCAAACTGTTTTTTCAAAAAAAAAAAAAAAAAAACCAAAAATAAATTGTGGAAGCTTTATAGTATGTACTTTCTTATATTAGTTATCTAATGTCAATAAATGTAATTCCAGGTTTACAATGTACTGTTTCTCTTACCTGCCATTCATTCTTTGTCCTGCATAGGCTTTTGGTACAGCTGCATGCACTGAACACTTAGCATCTCATCTGGCTGACCCACTTTGCTTTCCTCCAGTCCCACCCCCTTCCCCATCAATCTGTGGTGGTCATACTCTTAAACTTCTGATTACTGCATCCCACTTACACACACGTGCGTGTGCACACACACACACACACACACACACACACACACACACACACACACACACACACACACACACACACACACACACACATATCTGTCTATCTATAAGTATATATCACACAATTCTAAAACTAAAAAATACATAAGAGACATCATATAGTTTATAACTGAAATACAAACTAAGAGCCATGTCAGCATTGGATATTATCCTAACATAATGCAGCTATATAAAAGCACTGTATTGCTCATATTAAAACAGCGGCATTGACATTTTTAACATTTGCCAACTGTCAATAACTCTTCTTGTTAATTACATCTCTTGCACTTGGCCTATCACAGCCAAAAATCCCACTTTCTTTATTACATCTTAACTCTTTACACTCCATAGATCTATCACAACAGAGTCAAAACTTCTAGTATGCTACCAACAAAACTTAAGTAAGAGCTACAAAATATAGGGACGCTGAGAGGTATCCCTCTAATAAAACCAGATTGCAGTACTGGGATATATGCTTCTTTGTGGAGATATACAACCATCTTTTGTAGATATATTTAACCCATCATTTATAATACAACTTTTAAAGTTAAATGAGCAAATGGCAAGTTTACCAGTTTGCCACATCAATATACACTACATATGCAATAAAATAGCTGAATTACATTCATGGTAGGTTCTGTAAACTGGATATGTATTAACCATCATCAAAATGTGGCTCGGACAAAACATGCATGATGAAGAATTTCTTCCTTCGATATACAAAATATTAAGTACAAATAGACTCTCTAAAAGAACACCAAGGGTTGCCATTTTAATGTCAAAGCAGCAACGCTTCTCCCTGTCACATCTAACTATGCCAGACTTTGGACCTGTAGAACTATTTATAGCTAATGTAGTGTTACTATAGCTCTAAACAAACATTAAAAAATACATATCATCATAAGTTATATTCCCTAAATGCCCCAGAATGTAACATCAAACCTTTTGAAGACATTCTTGCATGTTTAATTAATGCTACAAAACAAGAACACATTATACTTTGTGATGCAAGCATAGTGTGGTCGTACAACACTCCGGTGGAGTATATGTATAAATTCTTTGTAAACTTGTTTTGGCTTAGCTCATTCAACAACCATCTAGGTTTAATAAAAGAAAAGGAAACAAAAGCACCTTAACCAAATATTAACATCTAAACATAAATACATCTCTGACAATGGTGTCCTTAGAGACCATAACCTTCCTATATCATTTTGAACTACTCAGAACTCCAGACATCTCAAAACAGTTTACTATGTTAATTTAACAAGCACAAATTAAACACCAATACAACGTTATCTACCTCTGGATGGTGCTGCCATCTTTTTCAGTCAAACTTTTCTGTTAATTTTAAATACATTGACATCTTTACATAAAAAAAGAGTGTGAACTACTTACATGAACTTTGGTTAATTATTGATATCAATTGAAAATGGGCCTTAAATATTGTACCTGAGCAAAATATAAAAAGATCATTCACAAGTTGCATTACAGGAATACAGAACACTAAGGGATCCCTTTCAAAGCATATGGTAAAAGTAATAAAAATAAATTCTTTCCATTACAGCAGCTTCACTGCATCATTCAAAGTACTCCTAAACAATATCAGATTCAAATCAATAATTTGATAATTTCTGGCAGGTTAACTCAACCCAGTCCTTTAGGAGAATATCATTAAATTGCAGCCCAACCAATTGCTTATCCCATAGCTATAATCATAAACCAGTCAATAAAAGAATATCATGCACCTCTGTTATGGAAAATTCTTATACAGTTCTTCACTATAAAGGTGATAATTCATCTGTGTTGTCCAGCTATCATCCTATTGCCATAATATCAATACTGTTCAATATCATGGGAAAATGTATTTATACAAAAGTAGTACATCACCTAATTTTCAGCACCCTGTTCTCTCCAACTCAAAATGGCTTTTGCCCAGGGCATATTGCAGACAGTCTCTTACTATTTTTTCTGGCCACTGTTAATAGGAAAATAAATCAAGGTTAAATAGCAAACACCCTCTATCTTGCTTTATCAAAAGCCTTCAGCAGTGTGTCTTGCAATCTCCTTTTAGCATGGGTAGCCAGTATATGTCTTTGTGAATAGCAGACCAGTTTAAGAATTACCTGTCTGACAGATCTGAGTCAGTATGTTGGCCAGATGACTTGTCCTCCATTGCAACTTGTTTGAGATTAGCACAGGGGATGTGTTTTTAAGTGTACTACTATCTGATATATTTATGTCTGATGTACAAAATAATTAAAAGTACTTATATAGAGCAATACGTGGGTGATTTTGCCCTTCTTTCTACAGCCAAATCTATAGATCGGATATAAGAACAATGTTTAACTCATTCATGCCTTCTATTACATGCTAATAAAACTAAACTACTCCTTTTTGTCTTTGATTCGTGTGACTCCAACATCTCTTATTTTCATATTAATCACAGGAGCCCTATACAAAAGTCTCAGATACTATGCTACTGGGTGTTATCATGGATGATAAATTGAGATTTGACTGGCATATACATTATGCAGTCTCAGATACCAGTAAGAAGCTCTGTTATCTATGTGAAAACATCTCCTAACTAGGATAAGCGGGCTAACAACAGAGACATGTCTGCTATTGCTAAGTCTTGTGCGTGCATTGCCTGATTTTACAGAACATTCCTGATTTTGCCAATGGGCTATGACTTGGCAATCTTACAACATTTGAAACACAATATAGTTAAATAATGCTCAAATACTGACCAACCAATGTTCTTATGGATAATGCTCCTAATTTGTATCCATGTATGAGCAGCAATTCTAAAAGAATTATTGTCCCCTATAGTAGACACACTCATGTTGCACAGGAAATGATTACATACTGACACATTTTATTCTCCTATGTTTTGCTTTCCAATATTATATCAGAGCATCCATTTTTGTTTAAGAAATCTGATAATCTGAAACAGAAATTATGTTACAAAAATGAATTTCAAGTTGTGAAACAGAGTAAATCAGAAAAGGGCACACCTCCTTGTTAGAAATGTCAACAGTATAGATGTCTCTATAGAGAAAAATGTCACTCAGTTATAAGCAATTTATGTTGACTTCATATGCAGTAAGTGATTCAAAAATATTACTTGTCTGGCAGTATGTTTAACATCTGGGACATGTCATGTTGGTAAATTACACGAATAGAAGGAACTGGTGAATATCCTTCTGAAATTAAAAGTAACATTATTAGAAATGCTTTCTACAAATATTTAGAAGCAACTGATGCCACACACATACATTTAATTACAAGTCATACTTGAAAAGAAGAGTGGAGGTGATTTGGTATCTCTGACTGAGGCTTATAAATATGAATCGATTAATATTCTGGAGCAAATAAATGTCTTGGCAACCCTTTTTAAAATTAAAGATAGTTAAGGCATTCATGAGGTATGCCCCTTTAAGAACATTTAATGCTGTTTTAAATCTGTGATTAACTATTACCGAATGAATATTTAAGCCTTTGCATTTCTATGTTCTGGTTTTATTTACTTGATGAAGTACTTTTAAGTGTGCAAGTTTGTGCTATATTATATATATTTTTTTATTTTAATAAAGCTGTGTTTCTGTTGATTCTGTAAGCTGGTGAGCTGCTATATGAGGCATGTATTCCATCCCATGCAGTAGTTTGCAGTGTAAAGTCTTCTTTTGTTTGGGTCTTCTATAAAGCAGAAGGTAAGCTGGTTCCTAAGAAAACCTGCTGCTTTTATTGGAAACATATAAAAGAGAGAAGCAAAGGAGTATTGTATCTCAACAGAGTGAAGCTGTGATGAGACCAGCATTAGTAGTAGCCAGGCAGTAGCCATTCATGCGACTCCCCTCTTTTCATCATTCTTGACAAGCTAATTCTTTGTTTTAACTAAGCACTGCTTGATTTGTTAATAACTTCAGAATATCTACCTAAATACTTCATCCTTAAATTTTCAGGGACTACATATTAGTTTCCCCTCAAGTGTTTGGCAGCGCTCTGTACAGACTCAGACACCTTGAGTGACATTTTTCCTGTAAAAGCACAATTGAAATTTCTCCAATATCTAGTTGCACACAGGACAACTAGTTTGCAGTGACAAGCACTGTCCACATAGTTGCAAACCAGATACCCCTGACAGTGATTGATATTCTCACTCCAACAGTCTAATCAATAAAATAGGGTCTGTTGCCATGGATATGAACTTTCCTACTGTCTCTGTTACCAGCTTGGTGGATATGGGCATCCTGAGGCAATGTAGAAATTGCCTCATGTTTACTGACAACCAGTTAATTCTCAAACAAATTGATATGGTATGTGAGAGATGTATTTACACATCACACATAAAAGTACTCCTGATGTCAGTAAGGTTGCCAGTAGTACACATGGTGCACCCATCACGCACAATTCAATGCAGACATGTAGACTCACATATACTGAGGCACTTACATGTAACCTTCCTAAACCACAAAGACCTCCTAGACAAAGTACACATAACAAATACCCTCAGCAGTGCCAAACGCACTCTTTCAAAACAACACCCACATCAACACATTGAGCTACATCTCATGGAGCCTCTACCTCTAAGCCCATAAAGCAAGTCACCACACAATCCAACATTCTAGTCATTGGAGACTCATTGTGAGATACACTGATGTCCCTCTCACCAGGCTGAGTCAGGAGAAAGTTACTGTCAGTTGCTTTTCAGGGGCTAGGATCTGTTACATTACGCATGCACTCAGGTCATTGGATCACAATTACCAATATGACTCAGTCATAGTCCATGTTCATATGTGTGTACTAGGCTAATGGCCCTGGAGCCTTTACAAGCCTAGCCCAAAATGAATAACCAGGCACCATGCCACCCTATGTTAGTTCACAGTGCCCATATCCAGTAGGGCAACTGGAATGATCCCTGGAGTGAACTTTCTGTTACTCATCCACTCGTCAAGATTTCTCTTGAAGAGGGCCAGCAGGGTGCTCTGCTTGACATGAATGGGGAGCTTATTCCATAGTATGGGCTGTCTTTGGGAGATGAACCTGTCCCTCTGACATGTCCTGTTAATTGTGGTAATGAGGTTGTGATCTCTGGAGCATGTGACATGGGGGGATAGGGATTTCTTTAGGTGCAGCATTTCAAGTAGGGCTGGGTTGGACATGACTTTGTAAGTCAAGCAGAGATCACCTCTAAGTAGATGATAAGAGACTGAGAACAGCTGAAGTTTCTTGAGTCTGTCCATGTAGGACATGTGTTTAAGGCCTAGGATCCATTTTGTGAGGTACATTTGTGGCCTCTCCAGCTGTTGTAGGTGTCTGGTCAGTTACATGCCAAACGAGGGCGTTATATTCAAAGATTGGTCTAATAAGGGATGAGTAGAGAGCGATGATAACCTCTTTCTTCCTGGTTATGAAACCTTTGGTTATAAGATGTGCCACACAGAAGGACTTTCTGACCATACTGGCAATGTGGTGGGGTGGTCGAAGGTGAGGTGGCTGTCAACCTGAGTGCCCAGATCTCTTATGGCCCCTTCGGTGTTCAGTGGGCTCCCATCAATGTGGTAATTCGTGGGAACTGAGTTTTTTCCAAAGGGGATGATAACACATTTTTTGGCATTAAGCTTCACGCCATGGTTCTGACACCAGTCATTGGTCTCGAGAGGTCCTTTTGTAGGATATCTGCATCACTTGGGGAGTTGATAATGACTCCTAGCTTGCAGTCATCAGTGATCTCTGTCATCCAGAGTCCTTCTGTGTTGGCTAGGACTTCTGAGAAGTAGATGCCAAACAGGAGAGGGCCCAGGACCGAGGCCTGTGGGACTCCACTCTTGACTCATCAACAGTCTGACTTGGAATCCACAACTTTTACTCTGTGGGTCCTGTCTGTGAGCCAGTTTGCAACCCACTTAGTGATGTAAAGCTTGATGCCTAGTTTGGTGAGTTTATCAATGATACCTGAGTGGGGAATGGTATCAAAGGCCTTGGCCAGGTCGAGTTAGGCTGTATGCACTGCCTTACCCTCATCTACAGTCTTAGTGACTGCCTCGAAGAAGTCAACCAGGTTCAGCAGACAAAGCCAAACTGTGTGGGGTCAAGAATTTGGAGATTGCCTATATCTTTGTTAAGCAGATCCATGATGATGCACTCCATAGCTTTGCATACCAGACTCATCAGGCTAATGGGTGATAGTTCTCAGGGTCTGCAGTTGCTCCACCTTTATGGAGCAGGATGACTGTAGCAGTGCGCCATTCATTACGAATGTAGCCTGATGTAAGGCTGTGATTGAACAGGGCACACAGATGTGGCACTAGTTTGTTTTATAGCTCATGTAGGATGCAGCCAAGGATATTATCAGGTCACATGGATGCTATATTCTTGGCTTTGGACAATGCAGCTTTTACCTGTGCCACAGAAATGGTGGGTACCAGGGCTTTTTTCTGGTATTGTGATAGGGTCCTTGGGAGGGTGAGAGGGGTAAAGCTGGCATTGGATCTATCAGCTAGTATGTTGGCTATATCTGTTGGCTCAGTATAGGAGGCGCCATTGTGCAATAACTCAGAGCAAATCTGGGTATTGCCTTTGAGGTTTTTGATATAGCTATAGAAGGCTTTGTGGTTGTTTTTAGTGTCAGCCACAATTCTGCTTTCATAGCTGGCTTTTGAGGATTTGATAAGGGATCTCAACTTTTTGTTGAGACTGATAAGGAAGGTTTTCCAGTCTTGTGACTTTATTTTTTTCTGCAACAGTTTCTTCATTCTGTTGTAGAGTTTATTGATGGTTGGGGACCACCAGATTGGCTTCCTTTTTTTGGAGGAGAGCATCTTAGTTCTATTTGGTGTGGCCAGGTCCATGCATTTGTGTACATGCTCATACAGTGCATTGGTGTATGATTCAGAAGTCATGCAGCTATTTTCCATTGGGATGGGTGCCAAGAAGTTAGCTACCTCTGTTTTTAGGAGCCCAAAGTCAGCTTTAGAGAAGTTTTTCAGGGTGGTCACCTTAGCAGGGGGTGTAGGTGTGATGGAGATTTCCATGGGGATCAGTTTGTGGTCAGATTTAACCAGGGAGGAATTGACTATAGGTGTGGAGCAATGGTCTCCCATGTTGATGATAACCAGATTGAGATTGTTGCTTCCTCTAGTGGGGGTCAGAATGAGCTGGTCCAGGGCATTGGAACTGATAAATTCCAGAAAGTGTTGGGCCTGTACATTGGTACATGAATAGTTTTCCCAGTTGATGGAAGGGTAGTTGAAGTCACTCGGTATGAGAGTATTGGGTTGAACCTTGATAGATTCCATGGTGCTTAGGAAGTTAGAGTGAGAGTCTGTGGACATGTTTGGGGTTCTGTAGCAGTCTATAACTTGTATTGCCATCTTACCCAATGTTAGCTGTACGTGAAGTATCTCAGATGCATTATGCTGGGCTACTAGTCTAGAGGTGTGCATATCCTTTAAGAATATGGAGACACCACTGCCTTTGGAGCTTCTGGATGTATTCTGGGGCTGAAATGTATGGAATGAGTTGTAGCCTGGGATCACAGGGGTGCTTTCTGCCTCCTTAGACCAGGTCTTCGTTACAGCACAGATGTCAGTATTCTCCATTTTGAGGACAGCTTCGAGAGAGTGCATCTTGAGATTTAGACTTCTAGCATTGAGCAGCATGACCCCCAGATTGCATTTGTTTGTAGCTGTTACAGTGAAATTTTGTCCTTTGGAACACTGCCTAAAAAAGGCACTATACTGCCTAAAAAGGCACTATAGGGGTGGCAAGAGCCTTAGTCAGTACCCGGAATCCCAGGGGTGACAGATGCAGGCTGTCTCTGCCAAAGCATCGAGGTCAGTCAATCATGTTGTCCCAGGCAGACACTGGAGCCCCTTAGAATGACACAGGCACTTAGCTAATTGTTGCAGTCAATGATTTTCTGCTCGTACTGTATTATCATTCTGGGTGACGGTAGAATACTGCTCATGGCTAGGGTCATACCTGCCTGGGCCACATAATCCAAGAGTTCCATCACGTCTGTTTTCATGTAGTCCAGGGACGTATGTTTCAGGTCATTATGGACAATGACTGAGTCATATTTGTACTTGTTGTGGAGTGACTTGAGTGCTTGTGTTATGTGGCAGATCCTGGCACCTGACAGACAACTGACTGTCTCCTTCTCCTTGCTCAACCTACTGAGTGGGACATCAGTGTGCCTCACAATTGAGTCTCCTATGATTAGTACATTGAGCAAAGTGTTTTGCCTTAAGGGCTTGGGTTGAGTGGCACACTGTGGTGATGAACTATGTGTTCTGGGGTTGGTGTTGTATTGTGGTGGTTGAGTGCGTTTCTGTCTCGGAGGTCTCTGTTGTTTGGGTAAATTTTTATTGAGAGTCTCCACAAAGGTGGGTGTATGGTTTGCTGTGTTTCTGTGTGTGGGTTGTGATGGCTGGTGTTTTGGAGGGCTGTGTGTTTTATGTAGTGAGTTGCAGGTGTTGACCTTCTCCTCTTGACCAGCTAGTCCGGTATTGGTTGGAGCATGCACTACTTCCAGTTTGGTGATATAAGTGCATCTCTCACAGGTATGAGTGTTGGGAGGTAAGAGGAGTGGGTTGTCTGTGTACATTACAGTTGCTACACTGTCTCAGAATGCCCAAGTGCACCAGATTAGCAGGGGAAAGCAAAGGAAATTGCCCTACAATCATATCAGCAGGGGTAGTCATAATTAATAGGCACTGGTGCTGTTACTGAGTAGGAACAGCTAGTGCTGATAGCACCTAAGTGTGCTACATTAAATGCTACAAAAGCCTGTTAAAGTGCAAGCCAATTACGCTAACTGAAGTGCAAGAAGTAAAAGAACAAGCTCATTCTAAGGGGAAAATTGAAGAGCAGACTTTCTGGCACCGTTAATAGTTTACCTCAGCTGAGCGCCACTGCATGGTGTGCAAACACAGGCTTTTAAACCAGAAAGTTGAAAGGGATGGAAAAAAATTCCCAATCGGCCAAAAAACTACAATGTCTGGACCAGAAACCACTCCTCTTGTGGTAGATAGGCTACCTAGTGCTTACCACTCCAATTGATAAGCCAGAAGGCTTCCCTCCAACACAGAAAGGTCTGGGGGTCTCAGAAACTTACAAAACAGTCCTGGATACAGCAAATCTGTATCTGGACTAGACTAGTTACAGGAAAGTAACTGTGGGGAGTAAATGACCTGAGATGTACCTCCATGAAATATATGAAGAGAGACATCATAGAGCTCTCGGAATATGCATCTCAGGATGGTATGAGCCTAGCATTGAGCAACATTTTACCTTCTCCAAGGATGATGCCACACTATGAACAAAAGATGACTGACTTTAATAAATGGCTTAGTTTCTGCTGTCATTCTAAGGGGGTGCAATATTTGTCAGCATGGAAGGAGATGGTCAACAGACCACACTACTTTGCCATGGATGGTGTGCACCTCTCCCTGCTAGGCTTTCGAATATTAGCTATAACATTGTCTTCCTCCATAGTGCCTTTTTAGACAATGCCAAACTGAAAGTACTTCTGACACAGCAAATCAAAACCAAGAAAATCTAAAGGTATTACTGTTCAATGCTAGGAGCCTAAACAAAAACTCCACTACCTGGAAGCTCTCTTAATCCTAGAGAATGCTGATGTCTGTGTGGTCTCTGAGACGTGGTTTAAAGCTGTGGACAGCACACCAGTAGTGAAAGGTTATAATGCCTTCCACACATTTAGACCAGATACTTCATAGGCAGGGACTAAAGGTGGAGGTGTCTCTATTTACATCAGAAATAAATATACTTCAAGGCTGGTAAAACAGGACAATGCACTTGAGCTGCTCCATGTTCAAATCACCATAGGTAAAATCCAGTACCACTTCCTTGCAAGCTATAGGTCCCCCTGTATGACCCAGGAAACCCATACCATGTATTTAAATGTATTAGATACACTAACCATACAACCCAATACCATATTCATGGGTGACTTTAATTACCCCACTATTAACTGGGAATCTTGTATGACATCAAACGTACATGCACAGAGATTCCTGGATTTTGTAAACACAAACTCCGTGGACTAGATAGTCAGTACACTAACCAGGGGTGCAGTCATACTGGATCTGGTCCTCACTAATATGGGAGAGTGCTGCACACCCCCTACTATAATGCCTTCCATGGTAAGGTCAAACCATAAAATGGTCTCCTTTGAAATAAAAATAAAACTTGGATCCCCAACTAAACCGGGAATATTCAGGAACTTTTCAAAGTCTAACCTCCTGCTATTAAGTGAGAACCTGGCAAAATTTCAAGCCCCTGAGAACAATTCTGCATATGCAGAACTGTTCACAGAAACCCTGTACAAGCATGTTAATAGCTGCATAGAAGCAGGTGTACCCACTAGGAAGAAGTACAGAACTAATTCAAAAAAACGAGCCACCCTGGTGAAATCACAAAATCAGTCAGATGTATAACAGGAGGAAGAAAATCATGGCAAAAATTAGGAGGTGCAGCACCCAGCAGGATAAAAGCACTCTCATCAAGCTAAATAAACAACTCAGAGGAAAGTCTGCCAAAGCCAAATTTGAGGTAAGTTTGGCCTCCCAGGCCAAGGACAACCACAAAACATTCTTTAGCTATGTCCGCAACCTCAAAGGCAATACACAATTGTGTGCAGAACTCATTGTAAATGGAGCCACCTATACTGAGCCAGAAGATATAGCAAACCTCCTTGCTTATAAATTCAGCTCCAACTTTAATCCTCTCTCCCCCTCAACCTTCCCTCAGGAAATATCATCAAATATAACTCCCCGTACTATCACTAGGGAACAGATCCTTAATTCTCTTTCTAAGACCAAGAACACTGCATCAGTGGGCCCAGACAGTATCCCAGGATGCCTTCTAAATAGCATGAAACATGACCTAACAGGGCCTCTGGAATTACTATTTAACTGTAGCCTTCAAACAGGCTTTGTGCCTCAAGAATGGATAAAGGCAGCACTCATCTCTCTGCACAGAGGTGGGCCATCTACAGACCCTGAAAACTACAGACCCATAAGTCTCACTAGTCTTATATGTAAAGGTATGGAAAGAATTATCATGGAAATGATCAGTAGAGATATAGTAAACCTCCAGACATGGACCCAACCCAGTTTTGTTTCGTCAAGGGCAGATAATGCCTACTCAACCTGGTGGACGTCTTTGAGAAGGTCACGAAAGCAATGGATGAGGACAAAATCATTCACACTGCCTACCTTGACCTGGCCAAGGTATTTGACACAATACTGCACTCAGGCATTGTTGACAAACTCAAGAGGTTAGGTACAAACCAGTATGTCACTCAGTGGATAGACAACTGGCTCACAGACAGGACCTAGGAAGTTAGAATTGGGGAGTCCACCTCTACAAAGAGGCCAATCACAAGTGGAGTCCCTCAGGGATCAGTCCTTCGACCACTCCTTTTTGGCATTTACTTATCAGAAGTCAAGGCCAATGTCAGTGGTCTTAGGCTGAATAAATTTGCAGATGATTGCAAATTAGGAGCTGTCATTGAATCTCATACTGATACAAATGTTCTCCAGGAGGGGCTGACACAGACAAACAACTGGTGTCAGAGTCATAGACTAAAACTAAATGCCAAGAAATGCATAATAGTATCCTTTGGAAAGTCATCCATCCCTGGTAACTGTCATATTGATAGTACACCCCTTAGAGTTGACCCAGTAGTCAGGGACTTAGGGAAACACATAGATAGTAATCTAGCCTTTTATCATCATGTGTCTACAGTGGTGAGGAAATCATTCTATGTTGCACAACTTATAAACAAAGGAATGGCATCTAAGTCCAAGAAAGTCAATGTTCCACTGTATTTGGCATTCATCAGACCTATCATAGAGTACAATGCCCCCTTTGGTTTGTACCTAACCAGGCATATCCAACAAATGGAATGCCCACAGAGGTTCCTCACTAAAAGAATACAGGGCATAAGTAATATGTCCTATGCTGACTGCAAGGCCCTATCCCTGTATTTTGTTTACTACATGCTTTTGAGGGGAGATCTATGCCTGGCATACAGGACATTGTCAGACCCCACTCTGATATACCTCCTGCATATCCATAAAACAAACAGTGCCAGAATTACCATTCTAATGACTTAAACCTTGTGATACAAATAGGACTTGCTAGAGAAATAGGTATGTATCCCAGAGACTACCCCATCTATGGAACAGGCTCCCCAACCATGTGAAGCAGAGTTCCTCCCTAACCCAATTTAAGTGCAACTTAGACAATTGGATGGGAAACTGGAAATTCATCCCTGGTTTGGCACATTTGTCTCTAATCCAAACAGGTAGCCTGTAAATGGTTCACCTCCCATGTCCCTGCTTACACTTATCAAGGGTGTCATAACTTGTCAGACATTCGGGATGCGTGGTTAGGCTTAACAAGGCCCTTGTGGTCGTTAGCCTAGTAAACACCTATGAACCTAAAAGAAAAAGAAGTCAGTGCATAGTTGGACTAACTTTCACATATACATTGTATAGTATGATATAAGGACTTAGTTGGCAAAAACAACTAGTAGTCAGACTTCTATTTAGGTTGTTTTGCAGTGTCAGTGTATAGCTTGTATGCGGTGACATTTAAAGTGATTTGGTCTGTTTTTGCCTGTTCTGTGGCAAAGGTGTTAGCTGACATGCTTAGTCAAAGCAACATTGATATTGATAACTGATGCACATTTTTACCGTTTTTCTCCCTAATTGTCAGATATCATCCTTTTTTTCCCTTCTGATATCATCACAGAGGCAGCCATCAGGGTTTAGCTACTTTTGGCCAGTGACTTTGTTTACCTTGAACACAACAAAAAATGTGTGACTGTGCAGCTGTAGAATACAAAGAACAAAAAAACAAAAGCTCACATTGCGTCAGATATGTTGAAAACCCAAGGAGTTTTTGGTAAACCAAAAACTGAAGTTTTATTGCACATCACTATATTGTCAAAACACATTGCAGGTCAAGCACTTTCATCCCTTCACAATGAGTAGGAATTCATCAGAATATTTAGCGATGACTCCTTGGTGTTTTTAACATACTTGATACTACATGAGCTTTTAACTTTGTTTACCTATTAGCTGCTGTGCCACGCACACTTCTGAAGTTAAGATCACAGGCCTGCAAGATGCAGGCCTGTTTAATCCAAGCATAAACATCATCTCAGCTACAGTGCTTCCTTCAACGTTTGTAGGTGGTGACACCCACTGGCTGATGTAGTCTTCTAGTACTTCCTAACAGCCACGGGCGTTTTCTAAGAGCCTTTAATGAGGTAAGATGGGCAGCCTTCTTTCTGCCAGGATAAGGGCACTAACACACTATTCTGTGTGGTCTTTGATGGATCATTATTGTCACATTCAGATTTTTATCCTTATGTACCACAGAGTTGACTATCAACTTGTGCAGATTTGCTAAACTTGTCAGCACATATACTTGCTATAGTTTAGTTGAAGGAAGCACCATATTAGAGACTTGAGGAGAAACAGACCAAAAGTGTTGTAGTCTTCATACAGTAAATGCAGTATAACACATAAAGGGTGGAAAAGCCTGTGGGATAATTATGTCTGCTCTCACACCCATTACTAGCATGATAATACAAATAATTATTTTCATATAATTTTAAGTCTTTCTACTGATTTTATTAGATCTGTGAGAATTCTTACTAGTAGTTCTACATATGATACAAAGGCTATATCTGCCTTTAGTGGCTGAGAATTTTCCAAGACATCCACCTTGAACTATAAGGATTCTAAGACTAATTAATCCTTTGCTGATCCAAAACTCCTTAATACAACAGAGAAATGTATTGAGAAGCACGTGGCCACATATTAATAAGGACATTCTGCTCTTAAAATGAAGTGGTTATCCTCTCTATTGGACCATGACAATGGTAAATGAAAGCAGAAGGGTCTGTCTTCACATTGGAACCTTTCTTTCACATCAAAGTCAGCCTTTTATGAGCCTAAAATTACTTCAGTATATAAAGTAAGCTCTCATCTTAAGCTTGAAAGGAGACATATTTGCTTAGCAATATTCATCTAGCCCTGTCTGTTTGCACTTTATGAAATGAATAAAGGAGATGGTTAGAATGCAAAACAGTTGGGATTTACAAGGTCATATCAAGCAGACGCTCTCTGCAAAAGAGAGACAGGATTCTTATGACTTGATAAATGGGGACATAATACTAGCCATGTTGTTTTTTAAGTCATTGCCTGGCTTTTTGTTATTAAACTACTACAGATTCTGAACATATTTTATTATGCCTTTATGTTACTTTTTTAACTCTGTGGATTACAGTATAAAGTACTGTAGAAAGTACCTTTATGTTTATAGACAAAGAAGTCCATATAATAAGTTCTTTTACACTTACTTGTTTGTTTAAATCCTATACACAGAGTTCATGATTGTGTATTGTTTAAGCATAAACGCAATCAGTTTTTACATTAAAACAAACTGCCAGACTGGATAGTAGGTTTTTAGATAAGAGCACTGTCACTCAGATATATTCAACAGCTTCTTGTCTGTGGTAGTTTTGAAAGCATAATATTCTAGGATGTTCTTTAGAGTCTAATGAAACAATGTTATGAAACAATTTTTTCTCCATCAGTGTGTGGTTTTGACATTAGGAAAGAAGATATTTAATATGACACTGAAATAATTATGTTGCTCTTATAAAAGGATTTGGTTTTCAATGCATTATTCATGCAGTAGCTGGTCAGCCTAGCTGTAGGATTAGCCAGTACAATGATGTCACATCTTCATCTTCGCCCACTGTGTTTACCTGAGGTAGCATGTTAGGTTACCGGTCTTCTGCAGAGGTCATCCAGACATTTGGTTTCCACACCCTATGAGAGCTGACTGCTGGAAGTCTCAATCTAGAAGCATAGCTAGGGCAGGGCAAAGGGGGAACTACCCCAGCTCAAAGTGTTAAGGGGAATGGTCAGGTGACCCAGATTGCTGTTTAATGTAAACTGGTTTCTAAAAGCCGGTATTGCATTTGTGGTCTAACCTGAGTGCTGTAGCACTCCCTGTGTGGTCTAAAGTATAGCAATTGCTTGCTACATTGTAACAAGCAGTTTGCCACAATTTGAAACTTTTCTTTTTTTCATTAAAATCTGAGTGCTGCACTGCTCCATGCAGAGTATAAACTATGACAAACTGCTTGCTATAGTTTAAAAGAAAGAAAATGTGTACTTTTTTCCAAATGAATCCTCTGTGCTGTAGTACTCTGTGCAGAATATAAACTGTAGCAATTGTTTGCTACAATTTAAAATGTGAGGAAGGAGGAGGATTGGGACAGGGTGTAGAAATAGCACCTGATTGGTTCCTGGGGCAAAAGGGAGAGGGCTTATGTACTTTTTTTGTTTGCTGTTCAGTGGGGGGGTGAGACGTAGTGGATCATGGATTGCATGTCATGCAGTATTTCCTGCACAAGTTATTGTTTTTTTTTTTTTTTTTTTTGCTCTTCATATAAAAAGCTGAGGGGGTGGGGAGCAGCATCATGGGACCAGCACAGGGCACTGTTTGAAGTAAGTATGCATTTACCTTAACCTGTCATTCTTAGCTAGCTTTACTAGTAGCCAAAGTCTGTTCCTGAACTTGGGTCACTAGTGGAGCAGATGGACCCTTGGCTTTTGCTTGGCTATTCAGCTTGGCACTATGATTTCTGCAGCTACCAGCAATAAAACTTGTTGATAGATCTATACAGTTCCATTTTCTGATAGATATGAAGTCTGAAATTCAAATGTCTATCATTATTTAGTGAATTTAGCCCTCACTGATTTGCCATAAAAATCCAAAAAAACACAAATTCAATGAGGATCAGACCAAAAATAGGAGGCAAAAATCTGAACATTATGTGAAAATATGTATAGTTGAGAGATATGCTTGTGTTTACAAACACATGGGTCACTGAGCAGATTAATAAGGTCAGGCTGGCTGTTTCTGAGAGAGTCTGCTGGTTCCCTGAAAGGAATTTTATCTGTTAATTGGAGTGGGTGGCAGTTGCTGCAGAAAACAGTGTCACTATTTGGCACAAGAAACCAATGCAGTGCCTATATAAGGTCACAACTGTGTTTATGTGAATTAGATAACAATGTGGAGCTGAATATTTTGTTCTTTGGAGTTTGAATTCTTTTTAGATTGAGTAAGGGTAAGCAGCATTCTAGTTTGGGGAGGAGCGCATTTTGGCAATAGCAGCCCTGGCAACTAGGCTAAGGAGGTGAGATAACTTGCAACAAAGTTTAAGCTAAGAAAGAACTTTAGATGTATTACTCTCAGTATGGATTGTAATTGACAGTGAAGGAACATTATTCCTAATTACTTGAAATCAACCTCTTTGTCTGTCTGTCTATCTATCCTATCTAACTCTCCTTGAGTGCGTGTGTGTATATCTGTAGACGTTTATGTGTGAGTGTGTTTGTATGTGTATATATGCGTATTTGTGTGTGTGTGTGTGTGTGTGTGTGTGTGTGTATGCATATATATATATATATATATATATATATAAAAATATATATAAATATATATATATATATATATATATATATATATATATACACATACATACTGTATAGAAATATACATATGTTGCACTTGAGGTGCAGAGAACAAGTGTTTACTCTTCTAGGTATAACATACTGGAGACACTTTCTTCAGTGTAAGTGAGTTATAGTTACAGTCAAGGTAAAATCAAAGCTCATTTCCAGCTTAAATGTAAAATATGCACACTTTTTGTGTGGCTCAAGAGTCTGGTCAACTTACAGTTCAGAACAGCAACGGAGATGCTCAAAAACCGACAACTAAAAAAATCCACCAGGGAAACAGCAAATAAATAAGGCAAATACTGGGTGAAGGAAAGGAAACCAATGCAATCAAATAGCGTATTCAGAATTTATTCTCCGCTTTCGTCACAGACTTCTTCAGAATGATAAAATGTTACACAAAACACATGACTTAAATACTAAAAAACGTGTAAACTAATTATCTAATTAAACAATTAAAAAAATGTTTTATTTAAAAACATAAAAAAACACATAAAATCAATTCACAAAGTGAATTAAGTAAAATGCAAAAGAAAAGCATTGTTGTTTTTATTTTTATTTATATGTAATTTACGATGCTTTAAATAACATTTGACATTAATTTGATCATTCAGACCAGGAGGGGAATCAGATTTTAATCTGATCTGCCACTCAGTTTCACGTTGTTGTAAGTAATTCTTGAAATCCCCTCCCCTCATGTCTTTGTCACAAACTTCTAAAACGGAGAACAAAAATTTTTTAAAGTTTAAACAAACTAAAGAATGCTTAAACAAAGCATTAGTATCATCCCTTTTCTTGATACTATAAAGATGTTTTCTTATGCGTGTTTTTAAGTGCCTGGAAGTCATGCCGACATAAAAAGCCGGACATGTAGAACAAAGGGCGATATAAATGACCCCCTGAGAACAGCAATCTGCATAACCAGGCACCGCAATGGTCCTATCAAAGGAGCATACAGAAATGTAGGGACCTACAGAAATAAAACGACACATGTTACAATTGTAACAACAAAACATGCCTTTCCTATCACTAAACCCCTTAGAATGACCATTATTGTGATTTTCCAAAATCCTTTTTAAATTATGATTATTCCTATGGGTAAAAAATGGTCTATCCCCCAAAATTTCAAACATTTCACAATTCCCCTTGATAACCCTCCAATTTCTCTCCATCATCTTCTTAATACGTTGAGAATCAGAGTTCATATCCAAACAACAAACTAAGGAATGTTTAACACCGTTAGTATCACTCTTTTTCTCGTGTATTATGTCAATAACAGAAGCAGAACTGGTGTTTAAAAGAGAAGGATAAAATAAAGGACGTTTCAGATAAACATACCTAGCCGTATCTATCAATTGGGCCCTACAATACCCACGATCTAAAAAAAGGGAAATGATGAACTCAAATTCGTCCACCAAATCGTCGTCCCTTGAGGTCATGCGACAGGCCCTAATAAACTGCCCCTTTGGGATGTTCTTCATTACATGTTTTGGATGTCCACTACGATAGTGTACATAACCATTACAGAAAGCTTTTTTTGATAAATACGGCTATGGAACCTTGTTTCACAACTATCCCACCATAATGACACACCCAAAAAGTTGACTTCCATCCCAACATTACCAATCACAAACTTAAGGATGGAGACAAGGAATTAATTTCTAACAGGAAGGCTTCAACAGTAGAATGATTGCCTTCAATAATAAAAAATAAATCATCCACAAAACGGGAATAAAAAGAAATGTTGAATTTATTAGTTAGGTAGGATAGAAATTGATGTTCCCACCAAACCATAACAGTATTACAGAAGTAGGCTGTCACGACCCCATCGCAACACCTCTTTTCTGTCTATAATAAGTACCATTGAACAAAAAAAAGTTATTGTTTAAAATAATATCCAAAAACATACAAACTGTAGAAATAATGTTGTTGCTAAATTTAGAACTGTCTTTGATTAGAAAATTCCTAACAGCATCTATTCCCTCATCATGGGGGATGCAAGTAAACAACGAAATGACGTCAAGGGTAAAAATTACATGTTTGGTGGGGTCAAAGACCCCCATCAGGCCATAATTCTTAACTTTCTCCAAAAAGTGCCAGGAATCACGTGTATAAGAGTATTCATCAACAATACTTGGTCCTAAAAATGCATCAATTACCAAAGATAAACCTTCAGTAATACAGTGTGGAGAAGATATAATAGGTCTAAATGGCGGTCTTTCAACACACTTATGAGTTTTAGGTATTCCAAACATCACCCCGATTCTAGGTTCATCAATCACACAAAATTCATACATTTCAAAACTAATATCCCCTGACATTAAAGCCTCATAGAGGTGTGAATGAATTAACCTCTGACTCCGATGAATGTCAAAGAGTGTAACCACATCATGTTTCCCTGGTGGATTTGGTGGCAACTTACAGTTCAACTTGTATGTTTTTCACTAACATTTATTAACATTTTAAAGTGTGTCAATGGAATGTAACAATCCTTGGAATTCACAAATTGGCATCGTAGCTCAGACCAAGCTGCCTCTCAATCTCCATAAACATCCAGAAAATGGGTTTCTTGTACTCCTTGAGTAAAGATACAGAACTTCTCAAGAGTCTTCTAGTATTTCTACAGTGTGCATTGGTCAGAATACACCAAAAGTCTCTGCTCTCGGCATTGAAATCCATATACATGAGAGAGAGAGAGAAAGAGAGACATATTTCTTAAATGTCCAGATCTTTGCCACAGATTTCTAGTCTTTTCCTTATAAAATTTTTTTTGCCAAATCATTGAAGACTGAAGTCACTAAATAATGACAATCATTTGAGTTTCAGACTTCATATCCTTCAGAAAATGTATACTAACAGAAAATCTTTTATTCTAGCAACTTTCTACATTTATAAGAGCAATATTTAAAATTTTCCCCTACTTTTGGATCTTTGTCACCCATTATTTTTGGCTTTGTCCAGGTTTCTTGTGCTAAGAAGTTGAGAGGTATGGAGAGGGAGAGAGAGAGAGTGAGAAAGACATTAGGCTAGCACATGATTTCACCAGATAGCTAGGATGGGGTGAAGTGGAGAGGCTGTCAGTAGGTGATTGGCAGATGCCAAGCAGGTGGTAGTGCAATATGATCATTCAGTTTCTTGAATGCTGTTATTCAAAATAAATGACAGCATCTCCTTTGCAGCTAGTGTCCATTGTTGCTGCTTCCTGTGTGTGTGTGTGTGTGTGTGTGTGTGTGTGTGTGTGTGTGTGTGTGTGTGTGTGTGTGTGTGTGTGTGTGTGTGTATACACACACACACACACACACACACACACACACACACACACACACACACACACACACACACACTAATTCCTCGGTAGTACCGTAGAGCAGAAAAGGGAAACTGATAATCTCAGTGTTGGCTCACAAAGTACAATACAAGCCATACTATATGACTGCAGTCAGGGCCGACCATAAGTGAAATGGCACCATAGGTGAAGGGCCCCACAGCACCCCATCCCAGCCTACTCATGCCATCAGATTCCATTTTTTTTTTCTTTTCTTGCAGTTTATCTTATTCTTTAGTTTTTTTTTTCTGGATTATTTTATTCATTTAACACATCCTGATTAAGCACTCTTATAAGTGTAGAAGAAATAATTAGATTAAGCCAGGTAGTATTCTCCAGATGCCATGGGAGCTCTAGATGCTCTGAAATACATTTTAGAACTCTTTGACAACCTTTTGATCCCATGAGAATCTGAACAATATCATGAGTAAGGTAAGAAATTCGGTGTTTCTTATTTTTATTTCATAGAAGAAATAAATTGTATCCAGGGCTTGATGTACAAAGCTGACAAAATAGCAGTTCACAATAAGTCGAGAAGACAAATGTTTGTGAGGATGGACAAATCAACAGTCACATTCTCTATATCCCCACTGGTGTTGGGATGAAAATTCGTTCACAAATGGCCACAGTCATATATTTCAAGTAGCTGCTGTTATATGCATATGCAGCATGCCTCCTCACCGCTGACCCCTAGAGGCAGCCATCATCTGTGTACCCCTCTGATGTCAGATTGGGATGATACTGAAAATACAAGTACAATGTAACAAATTTCAACATTTTGTTGTTAGATGTATATAAACAGCATGCCTCCTTACCTTTCTTTTAAAGATAGCCACCTGCAAATGCATCTAATACTTCATTATTAAGAAAGTGAAAATTAATGATCACAGTAATGTTTTGAACATATTACTCCTAGACAGTACACTGCCCCCATACAAACTATAGGGATACCCTGTGTACACACCTGTGAAGTTTATAAGGAATGTGAAAGAAATAATTACCACACTGCCTCCAGTCCAACACAAGGTATAAAAACATTGTCTCTAGGCCTGCCAAACAATATGCAGTAACCTTTGCATACCTCTGAGGATGGCCAGTTGTAGGCTAGGTGGGGCTCAGGTCAGAGGTCAATAGTAAGCCTATATCAGCATCCACTTATACAGCCTGGGAGCGCTGAAGTTCTGGCTATTCTGTGATGCATTTAATGCCTTATTTTTGAAAACTAATGACTTGCTGTTTTCTTTTCTATTAGTACCTGGAAGAATTGTGTATATGCCTGACATATTCAGGGTTTCCAAAGATTTGTTTTTAAAAAGTGATATTTTTAGACAAACATCCAATTTCTGAATTCCATACCAAAACCTTCCTAGTGTGACCATCCAAACACACACTCACAGATTCATTTGTTCACTTACATACTCGCGCACACCTGTCCAAATGATTACACACATTAATACACCCTCAGATGCATGTCTTTGCTGGTCTTAAATTCACCACAAGAGCTATCATCGGAATCAATTTATGATGGCCACTTTTTCCTCCTTGAGTAAAAGTTTACCCAGCTGAAGAATTCAACCATTCAGTATGGGTGCCACCAACATTTCTGGGAGAGAGCACATGATTAATTAGCTGCTCTCCCAGACTGCCCCATTACCATGCAGCTCTGCCTGCAAGACCACCCTCCATGCCGAGGCTCTCATGAAGGGAAAACCTCCGTGGTAGGGCAGTCTGTGACTCAGGAGGTTTTAATGCAATGTCCTGATGCTACATATGTGTGACTGTGATGAAAAAAACATAAATAATAATAATAATAATAATGTATTCCATTTTATTTTAACACAAAAGCAAAATTGGTAACTGTTTAAACTGAGCAAACAAGATCATTTGATTTCACCCAGGAGTTACATAAAGTTCTGTGTGGTGTTCAGATGTCTGGCTGTGATAAAAACGATGACTATGTATTGCATTTCAGCTTCTACACAAAGAGTAACCACACATTAAAATATTCCAGGTTACTTCATGCAAATCCCATTAATTCTTCAAACCCAGAGTAATGACCAGACAACATCAGTCAATCATATTCCCTCACAGAATTGTACTATTCTAATTCATACCAACATGCATTTTCTGGATTTCAGTCAGTGAATAAAGACACAGATTAAAAGCTTCATATGTTTTATTGTTCAGAAAAAGCATGTTGATGTAAAACTCATTGTTCAAGTAACTCTGTAAGTGAATTAGCCCAATATCTAAAAACTATGCACCCCTATCATTTTTGGCTTTTCCTTAATTCTTGTGTAAAGAAGTGGACAAACAGGACTAGTTTACAAGAGTGCTTACCTCTTTCTGCTGCTTTTTGCAATCACTTTCACTGAAGTAAGACAAGAGCATGGCAAATGCTCAAGCCTCCATTTACTCTGTCATTTTATAATATTTGTTGAGGTCCTTAGAATTTATTGGATAAGTTGTTCACTTTTAAGACTATCCTGACTAAATATATTTAAGAATGGCTTATGCATAATCACGTACACCTGAGACAATCCATACTTAATTTCTCTCTTTCTCCCCCCATGCTGTATATTATACACACACACACATATATATATATATATATATATTTAGGTCTACTTCACATCACCTATTTGACCCATTTGACTGCCTTTTATTTCACCGAGACCAAATCAGCTAATTTTCAAAATACTGAAAATTCATTTGACTGGATCTCATTTCACTGAATTGTAAGCCATAGACATGATGTGGGATTGTGACTTGTTTGTGATAAAAATAATTTCTGTAACTTACAGTGCTGTCAGAATAGCGATAGTCATGTAGAAAGTAGTGTTGTAGTGTTTTTAAATGTTCTGTGCATTCCCAGCAGTAGTGGCAGCTTGTAGAGTACTGTAAGGCAAGTAAAAGGTATATGCCCTTTTCCTCACTGTAGTGTGATCCTGGAGTTAGTATATATAGTTGGGGGTGGGGGGGGGTGGGAGGCTTAGCCCCCCCACTTTTTGGTTTTATATTGTCCGCTTTCTGTTAAGAGGGTAAGTAAGTAGTTTTTATGGTCTGGAAAGAGGTAGTTATTAGCGTTGTGAGTATGTTTGTTTATGGTTTAACATTTAGTCTTTTGAAATTTACCATTGTAAGCTTTCGGTGAAATGAGATTCAGTCAAATGAGTTTTCAGTATTTTGAAATTAGGTGATTTGGTCTCGGTGAAATGAAAGTAAGTCAAATGGGTTTTAGGTGATGTGAAGTAGACATACATATATATATATATATATATATATATATATATATATATATATATATATATATATATATATATTTAAGGTTGTTTAAGTGCTGTATATCTCAGTGATGCACTCTTCCATAGGAGAACAGAAATGTATTCATTATTTCACTGAAATGACGTTTAGTCATAGTTTCATAGGAATCTATCAACAAACTCTGCTACATCTCCCAGTACAGCTGGGAGATTAGAACTGATTGAATAGTCTTCAACTTACTGGCTTATTTGTCACTGACAAAATGACTGACATCTATGGCTATATATTTATTTTACCTATATTGAGTAATACTGAATGGCTATTAAAACTGTAGTGTGTGTTTGGAAGTTGCAGAGTACATTGTATTGAAATGCTTTCTGTTGACTCTTGGGTCCCTTCTTAGTTTGAGGAAAACAGGGAGCGAAAACATTTCTTGTTAATAATCATCTTTTGCTTGAAGCAACCATTTCTGGACTCATATGGAAAGTTTCACTGCCTTGTGGACAATAAGACGCATTGGGTAACCCTATTACAACCTTCAGTTTGTATACCTTGTAGCAGTCAAAAGTGATTCATAGCATGCAGCACTTTAATAAAATGCTACGAAGGGTCACTAGAGGGCAGCATAGACTTCAAAAATATGTTGAATGTGTGCATACTGTTTTGAGGATACTCCAGAATATATAATTTCATCTGAGAATACAGATATTATGTATTTTTTATGAAGTACAATGAAACATTATTTTCAAAATGTACCCCCGTGACTAAAACAGGAATCTTTTCCAAGTTATGTTATTTGGAGATTTGAATACAATTCAGAAGAATTTTGTGCTTGAAGTGAAAAGCATCTATGCTCAGGAAACCTTGTTTTTCATGCTACTTGAATTATTTACAGTGCATATAAAAAGTGTATATACCCCTGTTAAAATGCCAGGTTTTTGTGATATAAAAAATGAGACCACAATAAATCATTTCAAAACTTTTCCCACCTTTAATGTGACCTATAACCTTTTGAATTCAATTGAAAAACAAACAAATCTGTTAGGGGAAAAAAATATAAAAAATAAAAAACATACAATATGCTGGTTGCATAAGTGTGCACACTCTCTGCGAACCATGGCTTTTTCTGTAGCAGGCAACTGAGTAAATGTCAAGAAAATCCTACTAGGACAGGTGAACTTTATTTGGGGTTAATCAGAGTCTCTTTAATCAATGGCAGGTGTGTACTCAAGAAGGCTGAGTGCTGTAATTAAATCAAAAGGTGCTTCAACAAAGTATTAGTTTAAGGGTGTGTACAGTGATGAAGCTGAATATTTCTTGTTATGGGTGTCACATATAGCAAGATGCCCATTGATCATTTTTATTTCACTTCCGCTTTGGTCATAAATATTTAAGCCTAAAAATTCACAACTTTGTTATGGTGAGACATCATTTACCCCTTGGACCATCGATCTGCAGAGACTTTTTAGTCTGGAGGTGAAGAAGCCTGAGTAACTACTGAGAGCAATGTCATTAGTTAGCTGAGCATTTCAAGACAAGAAGTATGATACTGTGGATGACTTAAGGATGGAAAGTGGGATGAAGGCAGGACATAACACACACAAAACTTCACTTAAAAATACTGTGGTATCTTACCTATTTCGTAATATTTCTGTAAGCACTTTTAACACATTACGTAACACATACATATTAAATGAGTATGCAAGAAGTCACTGACAGTTTAATGGAGAATTTGTAGACTTGTCAGTATTTTGCACTACTTCCATTCTAAGTAAATGGACCTGTAATCTGACTTGAGGGACTAGGGCAATTAATGTTATCTGCTTTGCCCATACAATGTATTATTTGCCAAATGCAACTGTCCATGAAACAAGATCATATCACACTGTCTGTTCTCATGATAACATTCAGGATTAGAAAAATAATAAAAGTAAAAATAACTGCTTATACTGCTACAGACAGGTTTGGATTATACAGAATTTCATGACAAGATAATTTTTTTTCAGTTCCTGCCCATAGCTGTCCTTTAAAATGTGGTAGGAGCATACTGTGAGGGGAAACTGGTAAAGCACAATACAACTTATATACAAGTAATAGTAATAGAAATGTCCTGTGTGTACTCAGTCCTTGCCTGACCCAAACAGGCACCTTAACAGCCACAGAACCACTCTAGATGTATGCAGTGGTCTTTCAACCATGAAAGGCATGCAATAACGGTACCAGTATACCAGTGGGGCTGTTCTTATACCATAAATGGCAATTGAGTACAGTGGGCATTTCTGTTACTTTGGCAGTTTTAATCTCAAAGTATCATGGCATGGCAGGAGGTCTTTGCATTTGGATTCAGGTGCAGGGCTCTGTGATTCCCAATTGGTTTACATGGCTTGAGGGATTCTGAAGCCCTTTAACAGAATGGTGTACCACATTACTGGCTGGGGTAATGAGCTACTTCAAACTTAATTTTTGTGGAATGCCACCCTCATTTGATAGTAATACTTACAATATGGAACATACAAGCTATAGGAAGAGCAAGCACCATATATAAAGTATTTACAAGAGAAATCAGAATGAACATGGATATATTAAGGCCATTATAATGTAATAAATTCTCATGTAATTAAATTGATAGTCTTCTTTGAGTACAGAATAACATACTAATTGTTCTAATATTTAAAAAGAAAAGCAAATGTCATAAAGTATTCTGTTCAAGTCTTTGCATAGTTATGGCTGACAATATCAACTTAAGGATGTACCCTTTCAAACTAGGATGTGGCATAAATGCACTAGGTTAAATGGTGCATCAGTTTTACACTTATTTTAAACTCATTAGTAAGTATCAAAATAAAGCAGCCAAATTGTTCATTATATGCAGATTTTTTTTTTATTTAACTAGAGCATCTTCCAGTTATAGACTCAGGTAAACAGAGTTTGCTAAAACCAATAAAGAACACACACAATTTGGAAAGTAAGTTAATGATTACAGCATGATATATAACATAGTCGCTGGTAATGAAGAAGCATGTCTTGTTTCAGCAATTTGTATAATATGATTTGCTAATCTTTTTAGTGAGTTTCTTCATAATAGTCTGATAAACCTTTTGTTGCAAGAATACATGCCTGCTTTATATTTTTTGTATTTTTCAATTACTTAGCAACAGTGCACTTTCATTCTAATGTCTGTGTAATGATTTGGAAAAAAAATAATGCCTTGCTCATTTCTTTGTGCTGTGTTGTTGTTTGACACGACTCAGTGGAACATTGTTTCTTCCAGTAAATTTAACTAATAAAAAGATTGTGTTTAGTTATTTAACTTCTGAGTTGCTATACATTATTTTGCAGGCAATGCCTCCTCTAACTGATATACACGTATGTAATGCAAATTAGTTTTTCAAAGGCAAACAAAGGTTGCTCTTTCGATACCATAAATATCATGCTTAACTGGAGTGTCTTTTTTCAATGTTAATTCCTTCATGTTATTAACAATTGATAAAATAAGAAATAGTAATTGACAGAGGGATGGACTCCAAAGGAGAGTTACAGACAGTGTAGCACTCCAAAGAAGGCCATCAGAGTATGTAGAGAGTGGACATGATTCCATAATGGACACTAAAATAAGTCCAAGTAATTATCTATTCAATGTAGGATAATTGCAGATTCCACATGTCAGCAAGATTAAAAAACACGATGGTTGCACCCAACACAATTTAAATGTGACAGAGTACTTCACTGACATTTTTCTGAAAGCATATGGTGGAGACCTTATGTGCTTACCTTTAACGCTACTGTATTCTATGAATTCCTAATTAAGCCTGCAGATTCTATAAACATAACTTTAAAAAGATGCAACCATCATTTAATGCACTAGAGCAGGATGGGGTAATGCAAACTGTAATAGAAGACATCGGAAAATGCATTCCAGAAGGCAGCCAACCAGGTGCTGAGCCAGGCTGCAGTTACGCCAGCTCTCTGACCATGAAATCATAGATAGATACAGAGTCGATAGAGAGCTGGTGCAGGATGTGTGCAGGACGTGTGCACACCACATACATGCTCACAGTTTATGTGGTAACCCAGTACTGACAGAAACAAAAGTATGCCTGAGTCTAGGTATACTGACCTCTGGGACATGTCAGCAGCATATGGGAGATGCTGTAGGAGTTGTCACATTCTCATACATTACCTGGCAGAAATCTGTACCAAGGTGGATTAATATTTTTTCACTTCCCAACAACAGACATATGGAGCACATGTCATGCAATATAAGTCATACAACAGTTCTATGGCATTGCCAACTTCAGCTGTGTCCTTGGTGCAATAGACTGTAGTTGTGTCTCAATCAAAACCCCGGCTGCACCTGATACTGAACAGTACATTAACAGGAAGGTGTGGTGATTATTCAATTGTTAGGTGCATATGGCCTTATTACTAATATTATGGCAATACACCCCAGTAGTAAGCATGATGCAGCAATCTGGAAGGCAAGTGCCCTGAGCTCTGCTTTCCAACATGGTGAAATACCAGAGGGGCTCCTACTAGTTAAGTACATGACCATTGTTATATGGTAAGCAGTAGCCAGGCATTGTAACAAGAAGCAAGATGAACAAATACTCCATCTCATTCCCCTAAAAACAGGCCTTGGCTTATGAGACTATTCAAAGCCCCATCATCAACTGCTGAGGATGCATACAACAGAGTACACACTGCAACATGAAACACAACTGTGTATGTGTTTGGTGTGCTAAAAGTAAGATTCAGATGTCTGGACACATCCAGGGGTGCACTCCAATACGCACCAAAGAAGGCATCACATATGATTGCCATGTGTGCCATGCTGCACAGGAGGGTATAGAAGTTGGAAGAAATAGGTATAGGTGATGAAGGATGTGGCCATATGTCTTATCTCAGGCAACACATCAGCATCTGATACAAACCATAGAGTCATGACAAGCCACATGTACAAATGTACACAGAGTAAACAATGATGTTCATGTCTTGCCCCACAACAGCAGCACAGAGCATGACTAATGGAAAGAGATGATTAGTTGTCCACATTGTACATCATATACAACAGGCACATATGAGTTACCTGTAAGACCATATGCACACAACTCAACAAGGAGCATATCTGGATGTATACAGAGGAAACATCAACACAGGAAATCATTCTGCAAAGTACATCCCCAAAGAGGACCACAGTGGCATATGTCTGCACTCAGAAGGTGTCCGCAGCAGAAGGCATTGTTGTATAGGTAGGATATCATCATAAAGATAACTAGCATGTGAAGGTAGCTATAAAGTAGCTAGTACCATGATAAATGTAGGCTTATGCAGTGCATGGCGATGTATCAGCACAAACATAACCTAAATACAGGGGTCATACACTAACAGTGATGCATCACACATAACATCGTGTGATGTGTAACAGTTTTGTACAACATATTATTTATGTTACTGTATGCTGTTTACTGTGTTGTACCACACTGTGATAAAACATGAGTCAGTTAAGAGGTAAAACTATGTTCAGTCATACAGAGCATCGATGACAGTGTGGATACATCGGCCATGGAATATGTAGCAATGTTTGGGATACAGCAACATAGGCATTTATGTGTGCGCATATTGATCAAGTAGATATGGGAAGACACATGTCAGCATGAGGATAAAAAAGGCAAAAGTGTCCAAAGAAGTGCACTCAGTGCTGAGATTGAGGGATGTGCAGTATCATATTAAAATGCCATAAGTAACACAGGTGTGCAAATGTGTGTAATGTAGCAGTCAGTGCTGGATGACAAAGGTAACATGCTGTTAGCCATGTGAATATGTGCTATATGTCAACTAGCAAGGGATGCAGACATAGAAGCATGGAGACTGTCACAAAGAGCATTACTGTCATCAGTATCTGAACTAACGTATGCTAATGACAAATATATACTAGTTATAGCAACTTGAAACTAGTCACCTAGGTCAGAAAAAAACTGGTATTAGACAATTGAGAAACCACCTACAGACTGACTAGCCAATGGTCAACATAGCAGTCATCATTGCCACAGGGTCAGAATGATACAACAGGGCAAACATTGGATGAACCATCAGTGTTACTTTAAGTCTAGGATGGCCACACTGACAGCTCACACTATGGTCCTGGTTGCCACGTCTGGAAACATTCTGTGCATAATGCTGCACAGAGGAGACGGCTGTGGTGACAGTAGCATTTTGGGACATGGTGGAGGTAGGATCACTAGTGCAATGTGTTTGTCTGAATGGGACTGCTGGGCTCATGGTTGAATGATCAACAGCAGATGTGCATGCATGTTGCAGCACAGATATTGACATCCAAGGGCTATGTGTAGGTGTATTGAGAGGGATCCTGCTTCTCCACACTGGAGGTAATCTGCTTAGTACAGTTAGGGCATGTAACACCTAGTTAGTACAACAGCACTGCTCTAGCACCACTGTAACAAGGCTTTTAAGAGAATGGGTAACAGGAAACACACTGTCATGCCATGCAGCCAGTTCTGCCATGACCTGTCCAGCCTGTGTGCTATAGAACAGGTAATGTAAGCAAAGCAAATACTCTTGGGTGCCAAAGTGCTCCAAAGTAAAAAGCAAAATATGAACAAGAACCAGGAACTCAAATTCCAGTAATTTTATTTGTAAAACAGCAGCAAAAGTGATATGTATGTGATATGTTCCACCACTTCAATCAAAAGCAGGTTCTCCAAACTAAAAACCTCATCAACAGCAGCCGACCTACTCCCCAGCTATTTCTTGAAACTCACAGCAGATGCTATTGCTATCCTAGTCTCCACTCTCATAAACAGATCAACTGTTGAAAACTATGTGCCCAAACTCTGGAAAATATCCTATGTTACACCCATATATAAAGGCGGGACCTCCACTGAACTTAATAACTACAGACCCCATTGCTTTACTCTCCCCCTGGCCAAAATCCTAGAAAAATGCATCCATACCCAGATACTAAACTATCTCCTAGACAGCAACATCCTGTCACCTACTCAGCATGGTTTCAGACCTGCCCATAGTACCACTACAGCCCTCCTCTGCTTCACAGACACAGTAAACCATCTCAAAAATGAAGGCCTACAAGTGTCAACTCTTTTTTTGGATATGTCCAAAGCATTTGACACAGTCTCACACCAAATCCTGCTAAACAAACTAAACCAATATCATCTATTAAATTCCACTCTTACCCAGTTACAAAGTTACTTAACTGACAGGTACCAAGCTGTGAAATGGGAAAATTCTTTCTCTCCTCAGCTGCCCATAACTATAGGAGTCCCACAGGGTTCTATCTTAGGACCACTACTATTCACAGTCTCCACAAATTACCTCCATACCTCCACACAGCATGCATCTATAATTCAGTATGCAGATGACACTACCTTATTCTGTGCTGCACAAAACATTCCCACCCTCCTGCAAACAACTCAACTAGCATTCTCTGACATTGAAAACTACCTTACCAAAGCCCAACTTATCCTCAATCCAAAGAAAACTCAGCTTATGATTATAACCAGTTCTAACAAAAACAATAATAGTCAATTCACTATCTACTCCACAAATGCTACTCCAATTGCTCCAGTGGCACAGGCTAAGCTATTGGGTATAACCATAGACTCCCATGTAAAATTTGATAGTCATCTCAACTTAACTATTAAAAAAGTACATGCCAAACTGGGGTCACTCTACCGTATCAAACCATTTCTTACCAACAACAGAAGATCAGCCATTGCTCGCTCCCAACTTCTATCCACCCTACTCTATGCATCTCCCATTCTGACTAATCTCAACAAAACTGAACTAAGCAAAGTGGAAGCCTGCTATAACAGAATTGCCCGCTTTGCTGCAAATTGCTCATATATAACTCATCACTGTACTGCTTTGAGACTGCTCCACTGGCTTGAACTGCCCAACCTCCTAACCTACAATCAGCTCTACCTCTGTCATTCTATCTATTACCTCCCCAATAAGTGTCCTGCCCTCAAAAACCTAGTAAAGCATCACTCAGCCAAAAGGCCTCTTAGATCATCAAGCAAACTACTACTAGATGTCACCAACAGCTACAATAGCTTTGGAGATGCACTATATAGTAGTTCAGTGGCTAAAAAATGGAACTCTGTCCCCACTAGCATTCAAAACACATCATCCAAGGCCTCCTTTAAAGACCTCATCAGACAACATCTCAAGCAAAGTTGGCAGTGCCATGATTGCTCCCCAGGCTAGTGAAAACGGATAACATATACATACTAAATCTAGAGCACTTGATAATAGTTTTCAATCTTACTCACAAACACTGGCTAATCTACAATGTATGTACTGTACCTGTGTACTATGTATGTATTCTACCTATGTTCCAAATTTCAGCTGTACACCACAAATCTATTAATTATCTTTATTTTTAAAATTAATATTTTTTTGTTTGTTCTCTCCACTGTGACTGCTTATGTGCCGCATACCACTGTAAAAACATGTCCCTTGTAATTTGTGTGTATACTGATCATGTCTAAATAACTAAATGTGTCTGTAATTTTTCTTTGTGGAGCTTTTCTCCCCGGGCCTCTGCTGAAAAAGGGCCTTTTCGGCTCAGTCAGACACCCCCGGTTAACAAATGCAAAATAAATAAAAATAAATAAATGTAGAACAGCAAAGCTTTCAAGTGAAACTCTTTATTAATACTTCATAAACAACAACTGCATACTGAGTGTATTTACTAAGGAATTGTTTCATCAGCAACTGGGGGTAGCTTTGGGCACCCCAGTTGCTAATACTTATGCCAGTCTGGTATTATTAAGGTGGGAAGAAAGGTATTTATTTAATGAGAATACAGTTGCTGCCTTTAGAAATGATTTAGTGTATTTTAAATGTTTTGTAGGTGACATTTTTCTCATTTGGATGGGCAGTATAGGAAATCTTAATAGTTTTGCCTCTTATTTATAAAACACCACTGATTTCCTTTTGTCTGAACTAAATTTTCTAAGAAAAGAATAAACTTTTTGGACATCAGTGTTATATATAGGGAGAGGAAATTTGACACTGTGGCTTATAAGAAGGATGCCCAAGCTACTCTTTACATCCACTCTAATAGTATGCACCCCGGACACATATGTAGGAGTGTAATAAAAAGTCAGTTTTTGAGAGCCAGTAGACTTAAAACATCTGAAGAGAGTCTTGTACTGGACAGTATGACAAATGACTTTAGAACTAGAGACTATAATACATATTTAAATGAGACTACAGAACAAACAGTATTAGGTGACCGATAAGACCTAGTAAGACGTAACCATGTAGACTGCCTTACCAGGTACGTCCTTCCTGGTTGGGGAATGTATCATCGGATGAGAAGCAGAGACTGTATTAGAAAGTAGCATACAAACAACATGTTCATGGGTTCCAGCATGTTCCAGCATGTTCATGGGTTCATAGGTGTATACTAAGGTAATGACTACTAGGGTCCTTATAAGCCTAGCCATGCAACTCAAATATGACCCACAAATTGTGATTATAATTCTCAGTCAGAACAGGAGGCAGAGGCACACAACAGCACAACAGCTATAGAGCAGAAGGTGTAGGCACTTATGTGGCATATGGTGCTGCTGTTCCAGTGTTGATGGGACTATACAATTGAAACACAAAACATAACACATGTTGCTGATGCTGTTTTGTATGCACTGTGTAGGTAAAATAATATGCTATAAAAATTACATTGTGCATCTGCATCAGGTGTGCTGTCACAGTCATGATGTAGTTCTGATCCTGTAACATGAATTTAACATTATGGTAGCAACTGGAAATTACTGTCCTTCAATGAGCAATGGTGTATGCTGCAGTGGTTGTGCATGCTGGACATAGCTATGCATCTTGGAATATCTGCCTCAATGGTTCCCCAGGTGTCTGCTGATCCTGGCAGATATTGTGATGGGCAGCCAGGAGAATGAGGCAATGTTGGCCCACCTCCAATGGCATTCCTCACCCTCTCATAGTGGCAGAGTCTGCTGGCTGCACCGAGCATCATGTCAGAACAATGTCACCAGCAGGCTTTCTGGATCTGCTGTGTCTTCCCATGGTATTGATTATGTGTATAAGATTTGTCCGCACTTGAATTCTCCACACAGTATTGCCTGTTTGTCCGAGCAGGTTCTGGCCATGCTCACATAGAGCTTTTGCAATTATTTTGTCTTTGTGAGGTAAAAAATGGTCCCACCTCTTTTGGTTGGACATCTGAAAGACAGGGTGATATGCATATGTTAGATTTTATATAGAGGTCACATATTCATATGGCAATGTTCAAAGCATTTGTCAAATGAATGCTTCACCTCTCATTTACAGTGCATATATGCAAAACAGTCCATGTGATCTGTGCTACCATCATGTGTGTGTAGATAAGCAGAAAGAACATAAACAATATGGTGGAATAGCTGATTCATGTGCCCTGACATCATCAGCATACTTATGCACATCTATCAGTCCATTCCACATGGTTGGATATGTCATATATGCAGAGGTGGGCTGTGAACCAATATCAGTGGATATTATGACAGGTAAGGCCCAAACATATAACCAGTGTGCCACCATTTCAGTACAATAACAGTAGTATTGTCACAATTATATGCACACTCAAACACACCTACTGATTCTATCTCAAGCATATAGGATGCATCATAGATGTTATCGCAGTTGGCAATGGACAGCAACACAAATGTAACCTTCATGATATGGTAAACATAAATACTAAAAACTTTACAGAAATAAGGTAGTAAAACATCAGCTTATGGAAATGACCTGTTATGCAGTCATGCCTATATATAACAACAGCAAACAATGTAAATGCGGATCCATCCTCATGTTTCCTATATCTCATTGAATTAATGACAACTACCACTATATGATTAAGCACCAGAGATTATCCGTAAATCAATCACTAAACATACAACTTTTGGACAACCCCATAAGTTGTTGTTCTTTACAAACCTACTTCAGACATCATAAGTTATTCTGCAGTAATGAGGGATATATGTTCATTCCATCCATATGTGTAGTTCACCAAGGCTGGTTTGCTTGTAGCCATACAACTGCATATGGGGAAAATCTCCTTGATAGTGAAGGATATGTACCAATATGCATATATATTGTTGAAGTCCATCCCCATCCTTTATGTATGATAGAGTATAATGCAAAGTATTACACTTAACATATGGGTGAAAGTATGTTTCAGTTGTTTTACACAACATACTATCAACATAGGTAAGTGATAATCACACTGTGTTCCACCACAGCAATACAAGCAGGTGGCAGCTTACTTTTGGAAACAAGCTTTCAGTAAGCTATATCCCAGAATGAGGTTAGCTAAGTGTACACAGCTTTTAAGTACCATTTGCACCATACATAATTAATGAGGTTCATTAACATTAAATGTTTTCGAATCCCATTAATGAACATTTGTGTAAGTTCTTGAATCTCAGTGCATTAACCAGTAGGTCAGCATACGTGTACAGTGTTTGGAAAAAATAGCCCGATAGGTATCAGTAAACAGGAATGTAACAAGTAACATGTGCCTGATGCCTTCCGATAGTTAGCTATCATTCTATATGTGCCAACTGTAAAATGTAATATTGATACATATTCCTAGTAAACTGTTGTTACCTGCGAACTGACTGGGACCTCAGTTAGCATTTTTTGGAAAGTGTTCAAAAAAAGGCTTTTACAACCATACCGAGGATGTTGACCAAGAGGAGGGTTTAGTGAGTCAGGGCACCAAACTGGAGAAATAGAGGAGATTAATGCAGATGTTCACTTATGGAACTAGATAGCAAAGGAGCACCAAGGATAATCTGGGGTCTACCAGACTGGCATTCAGATCTGCTACCATTACAATTATCTACACCAGAGGAATGCAGAGGGTCTTCACGGGAGAGTCGCAGATGCCTGACACCATAAGCTACATACTCCACACTTTGACACCTACATTGTCATATATGTGTGTAGTAAACATATGTGTTTAGGTGGTGCATTGTGTTTCAAGTGTATCCCATGAATATTTGTAATGTTAATATTAATTTGCATGGAAGAATAATATGTTTTAAAGTTTTAAAAGTTTACATTTGCATGTTGACACATTCCAAAGTTATCTGCAATTATACTGGGCCAGTGTAAACATTATACAGAACTGTCTATTATCCTTATATATTAATATGAACTTCACACTGCTTTTAAAACATGTAAAGTATGCAATGTCTGTTAGCTCAGCTGGTTAAATAACTTGGGAAAGTGGAAAGTTATTTGCTTATATGTGGGTTCAAATCTCAGAGTAGCCTTTTTCGAATAAATTCTTGAAAGTAATTCATGTAACATTTAACATAACATATGGAAGATCTATAGTGGTTTATTATACATTTGAAACTTTTACACAACTAGTATGGCTGTGGTACACTGGCACCTGTAAGCCACGGATGACTAAACATTTCTTCATTATCCGCAAAGCTTCCAGAAACATCATACAGTATTAAAAATTATGTATGCATGAATGCTGAGTAATACATATATTAATTATCTTTAAAGTTAAAATTTCATGACAGCCTTTATAATCCAATACTTCTTTCATCAGTTTAACAACTGTATGAACAATGCAGGTCATTATGGCTGAAATATATGTGAGTCTAGTAAACATGACATAAGTATAAGAAGTCTGAATTTGTAAGCCTTATAGCTGTCGGGTCAGCACTGTATGTGGAGTCATTGTCTGCTCTCTTATCTACTTTACATGTGTAGGCTTGAATCCCACTGTTATACACAAATCCCTTTAATGACTATTTATGTATTTCAATTACAGACAAATGTTTTTTTTGCTCAGCATGAAAGTTAAACTCCGTGTGCTGACACATGCTAGTTTTATATCATGGATAAATGCACGTTTCACTATCTGCAGATTTTCCTGAATATTCCATACTGCAATATATGTGCACAATGATGTAGTTATGTTTCCTTTACACATTGATATGACTTATGAATATGTGCACTTGTAATTAAATGTTAACTTTTACTCATGTGGTTAATGTAATGTAGAAACTAGTCAGGTATTAATGTCAGTTTTGCATGTTAACATGCCTCTCCTTTGTGAGAATGCTGACATCACAAATTAACTTAAATGATACATATTGATTATCTGAACTTCTGAGCAGAATTGGTATAGACAATGTGATGACATGCAGTCACAGTTACATAGTTTTGGTGTTCAAATCCCACTACAGACATTATGCACATCATTGGCCAGATTGAATATTCTTTCACAGGCATGACTGACTTGCAGTAAATGTGTTATGAGAGGTATTTTTTCTATGACATTATTTGGTTATAGGATCATAGGTGTGTACTAGGCTAATGGCCCTGGAGCCTTTACAAACCTAGCCATTAGGATTACCCTGACATCATGCCACCTGACCTTAGTTCCCAGTGCCTCTGTTGAGTAGAGCCACCAGAGGGATCCCTGGGGTGAATTTTCTATTTCCCATCCACTCATCAAGGTTTCTCTTGAAGAGGGCCAGTGAGGTGTTCTGTTTGACATGTATGGGAAGTCTATCTGTGATTTTCTAATTAACTATTTAATTGTTAATTGTTGCTGCTATAAAATATGCTGCTCATTGTCTTTAATTCATTCCTGTGAAGGCTTGTGTAGCCAAGGTACCAGAAGACATTAAAGGTTGCAGTTTTTTCCTGGCTTCTTCGTGTTGTTGATTATTCCTTTGTTGGGTGTTGTATTTAAGTCTATTCCATAGCAAGGGCAGTCTCTGGGTTATGAACCTGTCCCTCCAGCATGTTCTGTTGATTGTGGTAATGAGATTGAGGTCACTGGAGTGTGTGGTGCGGAGGGATTGGGATTTCTTTAGATGTAACATTTCTAAAAGAGCTGGATCAGACATGGCTTTGTATGTCAAGCAGAGATCGCCTCTAAGTAGGTGATATGAGTCAGAGAATAGTTGGAGTTTTTTGAGTATGTCCATATAGGACAAGTATTTAAGGCCTAGGATCCTCTTTGTGAGGTAGTTTTGCGGCCTGTCCAGTTGTTGCAGGTGTCTAGTGAGGTACATGCCAAATGGGGCATTGTACTTGATGATTGGCCTAATGAGTGTGGAGTAGAGGGACACAATTACCTCTTTCTTCCTGGATGCAAAACCCTTAGTAATGATATGTGCCACATAGAAGGACCACAGTGGCAATGTGGTGGTGAAAAGAGACGCTGCTGTCAACCTGTGTTCTCAGATCTCTTATAACACCTTCTGTGTTCACTATGACTACCATCGATGTGGTAATTAATGGGAACCGGGTTTTTCCCAAAGGGGATGAGCACACATTTTTTGACATTGAGCTTAAGGCCATGGTTCTGACACCAGTCATTGGCCTCAGTGAGGCCTTTCTGTAGGATGTCAACATCACTTGGGGAGTTAATAATAGCTCCCAACTTGCAATCATCTGCGAACTTTGTCAACCAGAGACCCTTTGTGTTGGCCTGGACTTCAGAGAAGCATATACCAAACAGGAGAGGACCCAGGACTGAACCCTGTGGGACTCCACTCATGACTGGTCGGTAGTCTGACTTGGAGTCCACTACTTTCACACTGTGGATTTTATCTTTGAGCTAGTTTGCAACCCACTTAGTGATATAGGTGTTGATGCCTAGCTTAGTGAGTTTTTCTATGATTCTTGAATTGGGAATGCTATCGAAGGCCTTGGCCAGATCAAGGTATGCTGTATGAACCACCTTGCCTTCATCCACAGCTCTGGTGACTGTCTCAAAGAAATCGACCAAGTTGAGCAGGCATGATCTACCCTTCACAAAATCAAACTGTGTGGGATCCAGAGTTTGGAGATTCCCTATATCCTTGTTTATTAGGTCCATGATGATGCGTTCCATAGCTTTGCATATCAGACTCGTCAGGCTAATGGGGTGATAGTTCCCAGGGTTTGAAGTCACTCCTCCTTTGTGGAGAGGGTTGACTGCAGCAGTGTGCCATTCGGTAGGGACAAAGCCTGAGGTGAGGCTATGATTGAACAGGGCACACAGGTGAGGTGCCAGTTCACTCTGTAGTTCATGTAGAACACAGCCAGGGATATTATCAGGTCCCATGGAAGCTGTATTCTTGGCCTTGGACAGTGCTGTTTTAACCTGTGCAGCAGTAATACTGGTTTCCTGGCAATCTACTGGTATTGTGATTGGTCCTTTGGGGGGAGAGGGGGGTAAATTTGGCACTGAATCTGTCGGCCAGTATATTGGCAATAGCTGTTGGCTTGGTATAGGAGGTATCATTGTGCAGTAGCTCAGAGCAAATCTGGGTATTGCCATGGAGATTCTTTATATAATTATAGAAGGCCTTGTGGTTGTCTTTACTATCTGCTGCAATTCTGTTTTCATAGCTAGCTTTAGGGGATTTGATGAGGGATCTCAACTTTTTGTTGAGGCTGATAAGGGAGTTTTTCCAGTCTTGGGACTTCACCTTATTCTGCATCAGTTTTCTTCTTCTGTTGTAGAGTTTGTTTATGGCAGGGGACCACCAGATTAGCTTCCTTTTTTTGGAGGAGAGCATTTTAGTTCTGTTGGGTATGGCGAGATCCATGCATTTGTGCACATGTTCGTACAGTGCATTGGTGTATGATTTGGCGGTCGTTCAACTATTCTCCATTTGCATGGGTGCCATGAAGTTAGCCACCTCTGTTTTTAGAAGCCCAAGGTTAGCTTTGGAGAAGTTTTTCATGGTGGTTACCTTTCTTATCTCCTATCCAATCATCAAGGTTCCTTTTGAAGAGGGCCAAGGAGCTGCTCTGCTTGACATGTATGGGTAGTCTATTCCAGAGTATGGGGAGTCTCTGGGTCAGTAAACCTATCCCTCCAGCATGTTTTGTTCATTGTGATGACATGGTTTAGATCCCTGGAGCATGTGGCTCTGAGAGATTGGGATTTATTTAAGTGGAGCATGTCCAATAGCTCAGAGTATGACATGGCCTTGTATGTTAAGCAGAGATCGCCTCTGAGTAGACGATATTCCACAGAGTATAGCTGGAGTTTTTTAGACTTTCAGTATAGGGCATCTGCTTTAGGCCTGTGATTCTTTTAGTGAGGTATTTCTGTGTCCTTTCCAGCTGTTGCAGATGTCTTGTGAGGTACATAGCAGATGGGACATTGTACTCTATAATGGGTCTAATGAGGGATGAGTACAGTGGGACAATGACCTCCTTTTTTCTGGATGAAAAGCCTTTAGTGATGGGGTGTGCCACATAGAAGGATTTCTGACTATTGTGGCTATGTGGTTATCGAAGGTGAGACCACTGTCCACCTGTGTCCCTAAGTCTCACATCACACTTTCGGTGTTTAGTGTACTGCCACCTATGTAGTAATTCATGGATACATGTTTTTCCCAAAGGGGATAACTATACATTTTCTTGGCATTAAGCTTGAGCCCATGGCTCTGGCACCAAGCATCTGTTTCTGTAAGGCCCTTTTGTAGAATGTCCACATCATTTGGGGATTCAATAATGGCTCCAAGTTTGCAGTCATCTGTGAACTTTGTTAGTAATAGTCCCTTAGTGTTGGCCTGTACTTCAGAGAAGTAGATGCCAAACAAGAGCGGTCCCAAGACTGAACCCTGAGGTACTCCACTTGTCACTTTTCTGGAGCTGGATTTGGAGTCGGCTACTTTTATAGTCTGGGTTCTGTCAATAAGCCAGTTGGCAACCCATCGAGTGATGTAGGGATTTATGCCCAGCTTAGTAAGTGTATCTATGATTCCAGAGGGGGGGGTATGGTGTCGAAGGCATTGGCAAGGTCCAGATAGGCTGTATGGACCACCTTACCCTCGTCCACAGCTCTGGAGACTGATTCGAAGAAGTCAGTCAGGTTCAGGAGACAAGATCGGCCCTTCACAAACCCAAACTGGGTGGGATCCAGTGTTTGAAGGTTGCCAATGTCTTTGTTTATAAGTTCCATGATAATGCGTTCCATGCCCTTGCAGATCAGGCTCATCAGACTGATGGGAGGGTAGTTCCCAGGATCCAAGGTGCATCCCCCCCCCCCTTATGGAGTGGGATAATTGTAGCTATGAGCCACTCAGTGGGCTCGAAGCCTGAGGTGAGGCTATGATTAAACATGATACTTAGGTGAGGTGCCAGCTCATTTTGGAGTTCATGTAGTACACAGCCTGGGATGTCATCTGGTCCCATGGATGTTGTATTCTTAGCTTTGGAGAGTGCGGTTTCTACCTGTGTGGCCATGAGTACCAGAATTTGGCAATCTTTTGGCATTGAGATAGGCCTGTTAGGGGTTGAGAGGGGGGTGAAGTTGGCACTATATCGATCTGCCATGATATTAGCAATATCCTTGGGATCAGTATATTTAATGCCATTCTGTTGTAGCTCAGAGCAGATCTGAGCATTGCCATTTAAATTCTTGACATAACTATAGCATGCCTTGTGGTTGTCTTTGGAATCTTTGGCAATTTTATTTTTGTAAATAGCTTTGGGGATTTGGTGAGGGATCTCAGTTTCTTACTGAGGCTGGTAAGGGAGTTTTTTGCATCCTGGGATTTTCCTCTTTTCTGCAACAGTTTCTTCCTTCTGTTGTATAGTTTGTTTATGGCAGGGGACCACCAGATTGGCTTTCTTTTTTTGGAGGAGAACGTATTGGTTCTATTTGGGATGGCACGATTCATGCACGAGTGGATGTGCTCATACAGTGCCTTCATGTGGGATTCAGCAGTCGTACCTTCAGCTCCCGTTTGCATGAAGTTTGTCACTTCTGACTTAAGTAGCATGAAGTTACAGAGGTTTCCTTACTGGGGGGTGAGGGTGGTATGTGGATGTCAAGGGTGATTTGCTTGTGGTCAGACCTGACCAATGAGGGGGTGACCACTGGCATGGAACATCTATCTCCCATGTTGATAATGACCAGGTCTAGGATATTGGAGCCCCTGGTGGGACAATGGATTAGTTGATCCAGGGCATTGGAATTTATGAATTTCAAGAACCGTTGGGAAAAGGTGTTTGTACTCCAGTAGTTTTCCCAGTTAATGGCAGGGTAGTTGAAATCACCTAGTATTAGGGTGTTTGGTTGTATCTTAATATTTTCCAGTATTTTTAGAAAGGTGTAGTGAGAATCTTGGGGCATGGTGGGGGATCTGTAGCAAGCTACAATTTGGATTGCAGTCTTACCTAGTGTTAGTTGCACCTGGAGAATTTCAGATGCATTGTGTTGGGCAACTAGCCTGGAGGTGTGAATATCCTTCGTGAATATGGACACTCCTCCACCTTTTGTGTTTTGGTCTTTGTTTTGTGGCCGAAAAGTGTGATAAGAGTTGTAGCCTGGTATTGCAGGGGTGCTCTCTGGAGTCTTGAACCAGGTCTCAGTTACTTCACATATATCGATGTTCTCCATTTTTAGGAGTGCCTTGAGAGAGTGCATTTTGAGGTTTAGACTTCTAGCATTGAGTAGCATTACCTTCAGATTTTGCATGCTTGTATCTGTTATGGTGGTGGTTTTGTCCTTTGAACCTTACCTAAAAAAGGCACTATAGGGGTGGCAAGAGCTTTAGACAGTAACTTGAATCTCAGGGGTGACAGGTGCAGACCATTTCTGGCAAAGTATTGTGGTTTGTCGATCATGTTGTCCCAGGCAGACAGATACTGGATCCCCTTTGAATGACACCAGAAGCTTAGCCAGTTATTGAAATCAATCATTTTGTCCTTATACTGTGGTATCATTCTGGGTGAAGGCAGGATGCTACTCAGAGCTAGGGTCATACTTGCCTGGGCCACATGATCCAAGACCTCTTCCATGTCTCTTTTCATGTAGTCTAGGGAGGTACGTCTCAAGTCATTCACTCCAACATGGACAATGATAGAGTCGTATTTGTACTTGTTGTGGAGTGACTTGAGTACATGCATTATGTGGCAGATCCTGGCATCCAACAGGCAGCTGACTGTAATTTTCTCCTTGCTCAGCCTGGTGATTGGGACAACAGTGTGCTTGACTATGGAGTCACCTATGACTAAAGTGTTGGATACGTTGTCTTGCCTTAGGGGCTGTTGTTGGGTGGCACACTGGTGTTGTGAGCTATGTGTCACTTTGGTTGTGACTGGTGTTTGTTTGCGTTTCAGCTTTGGAGGTCCTTGTTGCTTGGGCAGGTTAATGTTAAGGGCCTCCACATATGTGGGTTTAGTGTTGCTATGTGTGGGTTTTGAAGGGCTATGTGTTGCTTGAGGTGTAGTGCAGGTGTTAACCTTCTCCTCTTGACTGTCCAGCACAATCTTGGCTGGAAAGAGCTTTGCTTCCAGTTTGGCTATGTAAGTGCATCTCTCACAGGTTGTAGTATTGGGTGGTAGGAGGAGAGGGCTGTCTGTGTACATGAGGCAGTTGCTGCATTGCCCCAGTATGCCCAGATTCACTAGGTGGACAGGAGAAATTACCTGAAGCTGACCCTTAGACATGCCTGTTTAGGTGCTTTTTTGTAAAGTACAAGAGCTGTTTTCCCTTACCTTTGCAAGGTACTTTGCAATTATAGGCTGTTTAGTGCCTACGATTAATTTCTCCTTATTAACAAGGAGAGTTGAGTTCTTGTATCAGTTTAAGGCTTCCTAGTGCTTTCCAGCAGGTTCTAGAGCAAGTGCTAGTCACAGGGGGTTCAGAATTTAGTGCTGCTACTGAGAACCAGCTAGTTCTAAGGGAAAATTTGAAGAGCAGACTTTCTGGCACCTGGAATAGTTTAACCATAGCCCCATGGTGCCGCACGGTGTGAAAAATGTACACACACATTTTTAAGCCAGAAAGATGAAAGGGATAGAAATCAGCCCAAAATGGCTAATAAAATTACAATTTCAGAGCTGGAAACCACTCCTCTAGTGTTAGATAGGCAATACAATGCTCACCACTCCCACTGGTAAGCAGTAAGACTTCCCTCTATCACAGCAAGGTCTGGATAGCTCTGAACACAGAAAATAAAGTCCTGAAACCAGCAAAGCCTGGGATCTGGACTATACTAGCTAGGAAAGGCAGGAAACGAGCAAACAGGATAGTATTTTTTTTTTTGGTTAAAGCAGGCTAAACAATGCGATAATACAGTAAATAAACACAGAAAAGGCTAATGCACTTGAGTATGTAGCCCTAAACAGTAAATGCAATTAAAACTCTACAAAATTATCAATTTAAAACTTTTTGAATGAAGCAAGGCAAGTGCAGAACTGAAAAACGATTTAAGAGGCAGTAATACAGTAGAATAAGTAGCTAGTCTACATATACAGAAAAGTCTATCTATACAGAAAAGCAGCTAAAACTCACTAAATCAATTCAGATGCAATGCAGCCTAGAGCACTTGAGTTGTAGCAATATTAAGGCAAATACAGTTTTAATAAATGCACTAATATATACTCTATATTTCCACAATTTTTGAGAAGCACAGGCAGAACACAAAGATTCAGGCAAATTTTTGTTTCTATCGGCCTATATATATATATATATATATATATATATATATATATATATTATATATGTATATCGATTTGCTTCAGTAGATCGAACATATTACAAGTTCAAACCAAATATGACCGGGACCATATGTTCGAACTTGTAATAGTTTGAACACTGAAGGAAAAAAAAAACAAAAACAAAACAAAATTAAACATCTGTAGCAGGGGCGCTATGCCCCCACTCCCCTTACTTAAATATACCAACTCCGAGATCGCACTACATTGCAAAAATGGGAAATCTTCCCATTCCGCACTGTACGTAGATCTCCATTCAGGACAAGTTATGGTCTCGGCCATATCGTCTTTGAACATTTAAATGTTTGATCTACCGAAGGGGACCTATATATGTATATGTATATATATATATATATATATATATATATATATATATATCCTTAAAAGTATGTATTTTTTGTGTTCATGCATACATACATACAGAAAGAGTGCAACTTTTAGGTATCATTCATCATATATATGTGTACGCATTTGATTTATTATGACATAACAGCACACTAAGTTCAGCATACGATGATTGTGTACATTTGTCTGTGTTTGTACACATGGTTAGGTGTATTATGTATACTAGGGCAATTTCATCTTAGATCAGCACACTTGCTAGTGTGTGTGTAATGCTTTGGCTGTGTATTCACAAATGTAAAGTGACTTCAATCACTTCTTGCAGTCACAGCAAAGATAGATAAGCTAGGAAGGCAGGGTCTGATTTGTAGTGTGAGCATATGTGAAAGCTGTGGGTTTGAATTTTCCTCTCTCCAGTTTGTCAGCAACTATCTTCATGTGTGCACAGTTTTGACACTGAAACATTAGTGGATGAATATACAAAATGTGAGATTGTATTTTAGGCCACTGCTTGCTACTATGCAGTACTTGCCATGCTTTTTGTTGTACGTAGCAGTCATTATGTACTAGACTAAAACAATCGTTTTGTTGCTGTAATACTTCATATCTTTGTAGCTGCTAAAGATTGTACCAGAAATCAAGCTCTATGCATATAACACATGCACAGGCTTGAAAAGCAGTGGAGCAAGAGAGGTATATGTTATTACTTTCCACCTTTATGTCTCCAGAAATAGTATTAACATATTTCATTTTGTAGGTTTAGATGTGTAGTCCTATGACATTTAGGCATGCTAATGTTATGTCAGACCTCCTATGATGCATCAGAAAGGTATGTGTACTATGTAGTGATGTATTGTGAATAACATTAATGTGCACATTTGATGTAAAATGTTGTCTTACATGTTATTAACATGATTCTTTTTTCTTACATTGAGGTTATGTGCCGTATGTTGTCACAGCCTAAATGTTTCATATCTGTGTTCAAATGGCATATTGAGTTTGACTTGACTGCGATACATATAAGTTTGGGATATGTGCTGTATTGCTACTTGTACAGCACAGCATATCACACTACGTTTGCTGTTACTGCTGTTTGCACAGCATTCAGTTGCCAGCTTGTATATGTGGCAGAGGCTCTTGGTGAATTATATGGCATGAATAGCCTGCCTGTTCTATTTCTGAATGGGCGACTGCTAAATCACAGTCTTTGTGTTGTTGGCAGATGGTGTTCTGCATGTACTGCTTGAGTTCCGCTGCTCTTGCAACAATGTATAACTGCATTTCTGCATACCATTGTCTGCCATTATTGGGGCATAAGCCATTCCTGTTTTTAGTGTGTGTCTGATGTGCTGCTTAATACATTCGTGATCACCAACACACTGTTTTCACATGTGCAAGTACAAATTTAGGCATAATGCAAACTTAGAAAATGTCAGTAATATAGTTGTTAAGGGAAGATTATATATATGTGTCATACGCATACGTCCTAGGTATTACATGCTGTTACTGTGCTTCTCACTGTGTACAGTTGTTCAAAACCTTTCAGATTCCATTCTGGTTATATCATGTAGTCTTATCACCCATTAACCGTGTTGTATTGATCATCTCATTTGCATATCAATTTGAACTGTACCATTGCTTGTTAATATTAAACTGTATTTTTCCTGCACATATTTTACCCCTAATATATCAGCCTGAAACATTAGTTGCACATAATACTGATTTGTAGTGCTACTTTTAATGTTATAATGACACATCAACATAAATGTGTGAGGCACACATTGAGTTAAGAATAATGAAAGTAGTCCTAAAGAGCTGCTGTCAGTCAATGTGACTGACATTGGTGTAGGGCCTGTCTAGAAACAGGCATACACTTAGGGGCACATTCCAAAAGACCTAGTGTCAGTGGGCACTTACACTAAAAAAAAGTTTTTTTGGTATTGGGCCCCATTTTAGAGTGGCATAGCATATATTGTGCAAATTACTGATTTATTTGTCTATATATGCTGTGCACATGTGTGTTTTGCATGCATACTGAAGGCTGATACATCAAAAATGTACAATTAACAACAAAATACTGTATTCCATGCAAATTACCCGAGTAACTTCATGAAAACTTACGAAGGACACACTTACTCAGTCATGGCCTTCTATTTATATCATCAGTATATGGGTATTAATGGCATTTAGAATATTACATGTTCATTACGTTACATGTGCTGTTATTACCCCTCTCCATCTTTTATTATATGACATATAAATAAATCTTATCGGCCTGATCTGATGACATTTACTTTGGCACTATGAATGTACTGTACTGTGATGTAACTTAAGCACATATTACTCATGCCCTGTTTAGTACATTTTGATGCTTTTACTTGCGTATCATATAATCCCTTTACAGTTATGTTGGTGCACATCTGACATTATAGTAATAATTAGTTGCTGCAGATGTGTGTCCATAAGAGTGACTGTTTTATGTGACACGTGACAATATATACTGTGAAGCAGTAGATAGATGTAGCAATATAGGAACATTTGCCATGTGTATTACATGAAATACTTTTGTGAGAGTGACATCCTTTCCCTGCCCTTTGTAATGCTTCCATAACATTTATTGTGCATTGTGCAATCCATAGTTTGTTTTACTATACAGATACATGTGACTAATGGGAGTTTTTTTACAGACCTTTCATAGCAACGCAACACACAGTGTCATATGGAGTACACAATGTGCGCTTATGTATATAAGTAATGCATATATATATTAACAGGCGTATGCATTTTTTATGCATGCATTATCAATGATTATACTTTATTTTATGTATGTTTGGCATATGACTGTGATGTATGCTACACAATATTTTGCAATTTATTTTGGCTTGGATGCATGCCTGACCTCAGATAAGGTGTTATAGTTGGATAAGGTAATATCACACACATAACAGTTAAAACATGTAGATAGTTTACTTTATGTCAGATTTTTCAGATATTCATTGCAGTTAGCATGATGTGAGTGGGACACAATTGTTCTCCTTGTGTTGTTCATGTACGTACTTGAAAGGGATGACAGCAACTCACATATTACATTATTCTCATTCCTCTCAAATAACATGTTATCTATGTGTACATACTATGCCCATTTGGGAGGTGGGTTTTGCTGTCATATGTCTGTTCAACAACATGACATATCCTTGATTATGTACCTTAGGTAATAGTGTTGAGTCATGCTGTCCCACTGGAATAATGACCTTACACACGCCATGTTCTAGTAATTATTGCACCATGTACTTGTTTTAAGAGTACTGTAACATGTACATCTGAACATATATTCTTTACATGCTACATTGACATTTAATGGTCCCTTATTGAATACACAGAGGTGATGCTTTGTATAACATCATTCATGACTCCCTTTTTGTCTGCAACTTACTCATAGCACTAACCAGTCTTTTTGCACATAGATTACATTAAGACATGTATACACAGGTCAGCATACATGTCTATATGTATGCAATGGTATTACATATGCACTGATTTACGTGGATGTTCATGTGTAGCTCTAATGCGAGCAACACACAACCACCCTTGTAGTTATGTAGCTAGTTTCTTGCACTTATTCCATTTTGTTGTGCTATACTTGTGTACACATGACTGTCCTTTGATCAATCTTGCACATGTTCTAAGATATTTCTATAACTGATGGTGAGTGTGCCACCTATTATGTTATGTTTGCATGGCAGTATATATGGGCATGTGGTATTCAAACCTACTTTTGTTATGCACCTATGCCATTTGCTGTTTAACTGTTGCACATTACTCTGTTGTTTGTGCCATTTTTACATATTTACAGCCACCCCCAATGCACTATGTATATGTGTCAGATGTTGGCCATTTGCTTCAATGTACCTTGCGAGGACTTGCAGTCCATCTTGTGTTGTGGACACTGCATGTTCAATGTCTGTACTTAGTTATGGTTGTCCTGCAGGGTCTATATTACAATGTCAAAACATAATATTGAACACCAAATGAGTGACACATATTCATCGAAACGCATTTAAGCGATTCGATGAATACTTTACAGGGCAAAAACTACACAGTGTTGCCCTTTTCTCAACTGTAGTGCGATCTCAGAGTTGGTATATTTAGTTAGGGGCTGTGGGGGGGGCGAAGCCCCTACATAGTTATGTGTGTGTGTGTGTGTGTGTGTGTGTGTGTGTGTGTGTGTGTGTGTGTGTGTGTGTGTGTATTTGAGCAAACAAATTCTTTCCCAGGAAAAGAATTTGCTGTTTTGACTGTTCGCTCTTTAGTGCGATGGGTCTTTATGTGTCAGTGAAGAGGCGTTCACTTAAACTCCTCTTTGGTGTTATATAGACCATGTCCTGCATTATTCTGTACCTGCTTATCTTTCCTCTCTGCAGTGGGCCTATGTTGTCCACCTCCCTTCCCCCTTATAGCTTTCGTCTATATGTTTCACATATGCATGGCATGTATATGTGCATGTTCACCGTCCTGTAACATATCATTGTAGTGTAGGTGAACAGGTACAACATGACCTTGTGCCACCATGTTGGGTATCATACACATGTAAGGCATGTACACACAATGTGGTGGCAGTTTCATAGATTTCATCGCTGTTTATGTTGTACTTGTGTGTTGTGTATTATCCAGACATTGGTATGCATCCTGCCTATGCACAGGCTTGCATTATTTATCTTTTATTATTCCTATTTGTATTACCCTTTATTTCTTATTCCATGTCACTAGTGTGGGTGATGAGCCTTCTTTGTTTGGCTTATGTAATGTAATTGCATGTCACAAATGTACATTGTATAACTGGACACCCATATGTGTAGCCACAGATGTGGAATATGTTCTTTGACATATGGATCCCATTTCTCCTGTGTTGGTGTGTATTACACTGACACATTACTCTCTTCCTGCAGTACTTCTGTTTGGCACTGTGCTTAGTGTTTGCCTTTCACATGCAGAGTTGGAGGTTCTAGTCTGCTCTCCACTTTTTTGTTCCTGCTTTCCATTCCCTGGGTTTCCTAAAGTTTACTCTAAGTTACTCCAATAGTAGGATTTCATACTTGGATGTGGAAGTGTTTAGATTGGACAGTGGACTTCTAAACACCTCTATACATCGTAAGTTATGTCATCGGAACACACTGCTTTGTAGAGATAGTATGCATCCCAAACATATATTTTACAATATACTGAAAGGTCAATTTATGAGAGCATCCAGGTATAATCCTGCGGATGAATGCTATTTGAAGGAAATAAAAGAAATGAGAATGAGGTTCATTGACAGGAACTATGACCCTGAATTAATTGATAAGGTCATCCTAGAAGTACATAACCTACGATCTACTAGGGCTTGCCCCTATTTTTCTGACCGGGTTGGACATCATGGAGAGGCCCTCCCACCACCAGTTACGGAGGTTAGACCTGTCATTTCTTTTACTAGAGATATGAGGGAAATTAGGGATATGTTTTATAAAAGCTGGGACATTTTGTTATCAGATAGTGAGGTTGCTAGTATAGTGGGACCTCAGCCCAGGATTACATACAAAAATAAACCCAATTTAAAAAGGATTTTATGTAGACCAAAGAACACTGGGTACAAACAGACCTTTGTAAGAATGGATAGAAATACGGTATCATGTGGTATGTGTAACCATTGTGAATACATTAATGAGGAATTGACTTTTTTACATCCTGTCATGGGACATACGTTCCATTTTAATACTAATACAGACTGTAGTAGTAGAAATGTGGTATATTTGGCTAAATGTGGAGTATGCCCCTCATTTTATGTAGGGAAAACCAACAGGTCTTTTAAGGACCGTATTAGGGAACACAATTACCACATTAGGAAAGGGTCAGAATTCAATGCATTGGCCAGACACAGTAAAATGGCAGGTCAAGGTCACAGTTTTAAATTTAGTGTTATACAACATTTAACACCCTACTATAGGGGGGGTGATTTAATAAATCGCACTTGAGAGTGTGAGCTTAGGTGGATCATCAGACTCAGAGCCGATGACCCACCGGGCTTAAATGATAAGATCCACATTAAACCTGTCTTGAAAGGTAGAAGAATTCCCAGACCATGATGTCTGTTAATAATAATAAGAAACTTTTTGTGAATAATTTTGATGTGATAATTGTTTAGGAATAACTTGCTGTACATGATTTTATTTATGTGTAAGCTTTTAAGAAAAGCTATGTTTTAATATAGGTTTTTAGTTAGTGCTATTACTTTTTACATCCATAGATGTGTATGAATTTTACTTATATGCTAGCTGGGGCGCTTTAAATTTCAACTGATTGAATGTAACCTATCACCGAATAGAGTGGACTTTTTAAACAACTGCTGTTGAATACATTTTTTTTTTTTTTTATAGTCTGATGAAGCCTAACGGCGAAAGCGCTAACTTTGTGCACTTTGTGAATAAAGCTGTGTTTTACTAACTTGGAGATTGACCATCATTTTTTGTTTGGAAGCAATATTGTCGTTTTACTTGACTGTGCCTATGATGACTACGATTTCCCTTCAGGAGTAGTTTTGAAGACGTTAACAAGGACTTACTTCTCTTCTGTCTTGAGCTGTGAGGAGACGCTGTGTTTTGTTTAAACAGTGTTTATCAGGTGTAGCCACCAGCGACAGCATCATATGGTAATTGATTTGCTGTTTAACTGTTGCACATTACTCTGTTGTTTGTGCCATTTTTACATATTTACAGCCACCCCCAATGCACTATGTATATGTGTCAGATGTTGGCCATTTGCTTCAATGTACCTTGCGAGGACTTGCAGTCCATCTTGTGTTGTGGACACTGCATGTTCAATGTCTGTACTTAGTTATGGTTGTCCTGCAGGGTCTATATTACAATGTCAAAACATAATATTGAACACCAAATGAGTGACACATATTCATCGAAACGCATTTAAGCGATTCGATGAATACTTTACAGGGCAAAAACTACACAGTGTTGCCCTTTTCTCAACTGTAGTGCGATCTCAGAGTTGGTATATTTAGTTAAGGGGGTGTGAGGGCAGAGCCCCCATGTTGGGGGGGTGTGGGGGCAAACCCCCCCCACATAGTTATGTGTGTGTGTGTGTGTGTGTGTGTGTGTGTGTGTGTGTGTATTTGAGCAAACAAATTCTTTCCCAGGAAAAGAATTTGCTGTTTTGACTGTTCGCTCTTTAGTGCGATGGGTCTTTATGTGTCAGTGAAGAGGCGTTCACTTAAACTCCTCTTTGGTGTTATATAGACCATGTCCTGCATTATTCTGTACCTGCTTATCTTTCCTCTCTGCAGTGGGCCTATGTTGTCCACCTCCCTTCCCCCTTATAGCTTTCGTCTATATGTTTCACATATGCATGGCATGTATATGTGCATGTTCACCGTCCTGTAACATATCATCGTTGTAGTGTAGGTGAACAGGTACAACATGACCTTGTGCTACCATGTTGGGTATCATATACATGTAAGGCATGTACACACAATGTGGTGGCAGTTTCATAGATTTCATCGCTGTTTATGTTGTACTTGTGTGTTGTGTATTATCCAGACATTGGTATGCATCCTGCCTATGCACAGGCTTGCATTATTTATCTTTTATTATTCCTATTTGTATTACCCTTTATTTCTTATTCCATGTCACTGGTGTGGGTGATGAGCCTTCTTTGTTTGGCTTATGTAATGTAATTGCATGTCACAAATGTACATTGTATAACTGGACACCCATATGTGTAGCCACAGATGTGGAATATGTTCTTTGACATATGGATCCCATTTCTCCTGTGTTGGTGTGTATTACACTGACACATTACTCTCTTCCTTCAGTACTTCTGTTTGGCACTGTGCTTAGTGTTTGCCTTTCACATGCAGAGTTGGAGGTTCTAGTCTGCTCTCCACTTTTTTGTTCCTGCTTTCCATTCCCTGGGTTTGATCATCCATACTGTTGCTTGGCTTACACTTGTACTGCTGACAGCCAGGTGGATGATCAGATGTGATATCCATTGTGTACTGCAGTGACAGCACTGCCCATTTAGTGTTCTCTCAAACATACCTACCATTGATCATGCTTATTCAGGTAAGAATGTAGCATAGTTTGCAACATCTCAGCCCTGCTTTCTGTATTGGTACATATGCATTTTTGAAATGTACCACGGCTGGCAGAAATCCATACCCTGTTTGTCATTTTTCCTTAAACCGCATTGTATAGTACTTATCTGTCCTCTCTGTGTACCTTACCTATCCTTTATGTGTATTACCTACCTTCTTCCATCATGTCTTGAAAAATTTGTATATGTTTGCATCTGCTCTTTTGCCCACCTCCTCTTTCCATGTTTTATCCATTCCTTCTATTCTCCCCCAAAAAGGGGGGGAGGGCCTATCTCGTCAAAAAAAAAACAACTTACCCATACCTCTCTGACTCTCCCTCTGGCCTTTTTATTCTATCATTCCATCATCACTGTTCTGCTGATCTGTACCCTGTTCTTCACCCTCACCCCACATCGGCTTTTCTATCACCCTATTTACTTGAGTGTGTGTGTGTATTACTTGTGTTTCCCACACATGTCCTGCACCTGTTGTTAGCTACAGTCAGCCATGGGAATATGGCTGTGATTGCTCTTTGTTATTCTTTATTTTTTTATTATAAATGTTATGGAGTATGTAAAATTCCACTAATTGTGATGGGTGTATGTATGTATGTTCATCTAGGTATTATGACAATATCCATAACTGTTTGCAGATGTTTGTCACTTTTCCAACTTACTGCTGTTGTAGGTTTATGTTCAGCTAGGAATTTCCACATATTACAGAAAGTTCCATTGCACTTGTGTACCTTCCATAGATATGCATTAGTAATGCACACATATTACTTATGGACAAGTTTTCATTGAATATGAATTTGACTTGACTGATTGTGATTGTACTGATGTTACTAGTTATGTCTGCCTTGCACTGAAATATTCTCTGTAGACCAAGGCACATTTGCATATCAGTTTGCCACAAATCATGTATGGAACTTGACACAATCTGCTCAGTTATGCAAAGTTTATGGAATCCGGTCCAGGGTGTTACTGCTGTGTGATAACCATAGCCCATAGCTATCAACTGTCACTGGTTTTACAGAACAGCTCTGATTTTTGCCTGATGTTTTTGCTCTGTGCCCTGCATTTATTTTTATTTTTATGGTAAATCACTGAAGATTACAGTAAGTCAATGTGAGGCATTTTATTGCTCAGAAAATGCATGTTGATGAAGTAATGTGTTATTCCACTAACTTTTTAAGAAATGTATAATATTTAAAAAATAACTGTCCTTGATTTTGGGCCTTTGTACTACCATTATTTTTAGCTTTGCCCAGAATTCTTGAAGAAAGAAGATGAGAGGTATGCCACATTAAAAGTGTAAGACAGAGAGTTATTCAATCCCCTAGGCATGTGATTATCACACAACATCCAGCAAATGAAAGTGCTGCAATTCAGTCATGAAATATACTTATCTCTAAAAGAACACACACATATTTTGCAAAATGTTTTCACATTGCACATTCACAGTAGTATTCATAAATGAAAAATTAGTAATGTGCAGGTAGAAAGCAAATGCTTATGGCAAAATATTCAGCATAGCATAACAATGAAACAATTTCTAAGTGTTTAAGTTGAAGTATGTTTTACATTAAGATGTGCAATAGTATTCCTAAATTAGAAAAGTGCAGATTGCAAAGTAGTGCCTTTGATATATATTCAGCACAACATGCAATTATTATTATTATTATTATTATTATTATTATTATTATTATTATTATTATTATTATTATTATTATTATCATTATTATTAGTATTATTATTACTATTATTATTATTACTATTACTATTATTATTACTATTATTATTATTATTACTACTATTATTATTATTATTATTATTACTCCTATTATTTTTTTGGACGGTGATGATTGCAAGACTGCTAATCAGCACGCTCTACATTTTTTTATATTTCTTAACTAACTGTAATTTGTCATTTTTTAGTATATACCATATATTCATACAGTATTGTCAGTGCTGGCATTATGCCTTTGGCTCAGGTCACGACTGAAAGGGACCCTGCACCAGTCTGCATAGCTGGTTAACAGAAAAGCATTTCTCCTTTTTTTATGGTACACCTTCATGTACTGAGTCTTATGATTAATTTATGTGCGAGTCATTTTCATTTTAATAGAATATTTCCTAGGAATATAAGTTAAAAAAAATCTACAAACAAAAATGGAAAACCATCACTGTGTCCTTTACAAATTATTTCCTGTTTGGGTTCCTGCTTGCACTGTGAAAATATTGGGCAGGATTCATGAAGGCTTGCACGGAGTCTAAGAGTAGTGTAAGACTCCATGCAGCCTTCGCGATCCAGGAACAGCCCAAAGTCCGTGTAAGAGACAAGCTAAAATGTCTCTTACACGGAGTAGGCGTGGATAAGCTAATCACCTCACTTGCAGCCGAATAGCATGCAAATGAGGATGATTAGTGATCCAGGAAGCCCAGAACAACCCGTGTAAGAGCCGTTTTAGCTGCAGAAATGTACTCAGTTGACAACTGAGTACGTTTCTGCAAAAACCGCAATGGAGCCATGTCAGCTCCAAATAAAGGGTGCATATGTGTCAGGCAGCATGCCAATGGCCAAATATGTGGCCATTGGTAAGGTAACCTGATGCAAAAATATTAAAAATATATATATTTTTTTCAGTGATCGCCGATGTTTAAACCCAGCACAGCCCCGCGCAAACGGGCTGCGCTGCATAATACATAAAAATGAAGGTTATAAACCCACAAATGTGGGCTTTATGCAATACATGGATTTTCAATGCAGGGACCAGCAGACCAAAAACAACATGGCCACCGTGTAGTGGTTGCTAAGGGGGGAAGCTGAGTCTAAGAGATGTAACTAAGCATTAGTAGGCAATCTGATGCAAATGAGTGTTAGTATACTGAATTCCACTGTCACATAGCAAATGAGCACATTCTGAGTAGTGTAAGAGTTACAGAAGGGGGAGGAACAGAGTAGGAGATAGGTGACATCACAGGGGGGAATGGCAGAAAGAAATGCGGTTCATTGGAGGTCAGAGTTACATGACAGATGTCAGACACATATCATGGAAAGAGGAGTGCCACAACATAAGCATGGGAAAGTCAAGAAATGGAAGGTGTACACTGTTGCCTACACCAAAGTTTCTTGCTGGGCGTGCATGCGCACGTGTGCACACCATGAGGCGCGATTAAGACAGTGTGCTCGCGTGTAAGGCAGTCTGAGCATGTGGGAGTGTGTTGGGAGATGTTCAACACTGTTTGCATGGGTGTGCGTGCGTTTTAACTCGAATAAGCAGATTCTGAACCGTGTAAGCATGTGTGCACGCATGTAAGCCACTGTGAGCGTGTTTCTGCTGGTATACACGCTGCTCCCCACTGAGGAAACCGAAAGGAAAAAGGAAGCAACAGAATTAGTAGGAAGCTACCAGGGAATACTGCTGGAGCTAGCAGGTGAAAACAATTAGAAGCAGGCAATTACACAGGCAGAATGGTAGCTCAGCCCAACACTTAAAAATCTGCAAACAGCAGTGCAAGATGTTTCTCTCAAAAGACACTGCAAGACAAGAGTAAGCTATTAGAAGTGAAAACTGAAAAAGCTGAACTAAGAGCAGAAATGCTAGGGGCTGCCATAGCTGTCATAATGAGACATAGGCGACTTGCTGAGGGTGGTGACAATGCAGATGGTATCAGACAACCCACAGTGAGAAGACGGAGAAGAGTGTACAGGCCCAGGGTCATTTACCATGGGTTACATGAGCTGGAGATAGTAGAGCGCTATAGAGTGGACAGAGACCTCCTGCAGCAAATAGTAGAGCTGTGCAGGCCACGCCTCACACACAGAACCAACAGAGGGGAACCCATCCCAGTGGAAACCAAGGTATGTTTTGGCCTAAGAATACTAGCAACAGGTACCTTCCAGAGACCAACTGGTGATATGATGGGGATATCACAGGCATCAGCCTCCAGGGTACTGCACCAGTTCCTGGATGCCATGTCAGCACATGTCGGTGATCATGTATATTTCCCCAATGCCCGTGAGGTATTGGCCAGCAATATGTGTCTCTTCCAGCAAATAGCGGAATACCCTGAGGTAGTGGGTGCAATAGACTGCACGCACATACGCATCAAAGCACCAGCTGGTGAGCGGGGTAGGGTCTACATTAACCGCAAGGGCTTCCCCTCCATCAACTGCCAGGTCGTGTGTGATGCCCAGGGCATAATAATGAATGTGTGTGCTGGCTGCCCTGGGAGTTACCACAATTCCCACATCTGGCATTTGACGCAGCTGTACCAGACATTTGCCAATGGGGACATCCCACACGGACACCTAGTGGGGGATGCAGGTTATGCACTGGAGCCGTGGCTGATGACACCCATCAGAAACGCACACACACCTGAACAGGAACGCCATAATGAGGCACACGCGCAAACACGTAATGTAATAGAGAATGTGTTTGGGCTGCCCAAGACACGGTTCCGGTGTCTGGACACATCTGGTGGAGCCTTGCAGTACACACCAACTACATGTACCCCAATTTTCATGGTATGTGCTATACTACATAATATGATCTTGCGAAAACAGCTGCAGCAGGACCAGCATAGGGTTCGGCCAAACAGCCCCCCACCATTGCCAAGGCCATCACAGGCAGAGCGTGACTCGGAGGAGGAACATCCTGAGCCTGCCCCAGTAGGCAGAAGGAGGCATGCCCAGTATGCCCTGGCCTTGGCAAAGAGGCAACACATAGCACATACACTGGCTCAGTAGGAACCCTGGGAATGATACCCCCTCTGACTCACTCAAATAATAACATGGATGCCTAAAATGACATGACCTGCTCACAAACATGTACAGGGAAGTGTAATATGTGTATCCGACAGAGGCAGCCCTGCAGCACCACCTGAGGCATGAATGCCATGTGTTAAGTAATGTAACACCATGTACTATATGCACACCTGAGAACCCTGACTAACATCCTACCCTCACCAAGCATCATGCCACAATATGACAATGAGATGATCAAGTGCAATAATTGACTGAAGTATCGCAGTTAGTCAAAGGGGATCCAATGTGTGCCAGCCTGGGATGACATGCTGAGCATGACATGATGCTCCACCTGCTAGGACTGGCATGCACCTATCAGTGCAGGCTGTATGGATACTGGCAAAGGCTGTTGTTACCCACAGCGTGCCCTGAATAGGTAAGGCTCAAAACACAAACCTACCTCCATAGGTATCAGAAGGGATAAGAATAAGTTAAGGGATAAGTCAAAACAGCAAGATGCATGCAGTCTAAACTCACCCAGTATGGAGAATGTTGATATCTGTGCTGTAACAGAAAACTGGGTCAAGGCTCACAACAGCACCCTAACACTACCAGGTTACACCTCATACTGTGCTGTACAGCCTCAAAACATGGAACAAGCTACAAAAGGAGGGTGACTAGCAATAATTGTCAAGGATAACCACACCCCCATGTTGGTACCACAACAAGAAGCAGCATGGACTAGCCATGGTCAAGTAACAGTGGCTAAAACTGCCCCCCAGTTTATAGCCTGCTACAGACTACCATCCCAACACCAGGAACTGCACCTGGCCTATGCTGGAATACAAGTCCTCCAAACCACATTATATTGGGTGACTGAAAATACACAGACATAGACCAGGAGCATTATACTATCTCCAACACTGTAGGACAAAAGTTCATAGAATCCATAAACCAAAAGTCCCAGGAACAACGTGCCACTCCCATAAGAGGGGTAAGCATACTGGATGTGATAATCAGCAACATGGGTACTGGATGGCAAGATGAGAAGTGTATTGCTCACTGGTAAAACCAGACCATAGAGTAATCACACTGGATATACAAATCCTGACCACAGTCCCTGGCCAGAAAACCACAGTGGAAAACATGTGTAAAGCAATATTTGCACTCCTCCAAACTGATGTGGAATCCATTAAAGGTCCTGTGCATGTGCAAAATATGGGCCACACCTCAGAACCTGTAATATAGCCATTCCATGAACACTGCCAGGAATGCTTGGATTATGCAATACTAAATTAAAACAAGACACAATGCCATACACGCAGGCATCTGGCATGGTGGACACCAGCCATAACCAAACCATGCAAGAGAATGAGGAAGCTACTACATGATAGAGCAAACATAAACAATGAAGTAATCACTGATCAATAGTATGGCAATAAAATAAGCCTAGCACTTGTTCTCAATACTTCTCTACTAAGTAAGCACTCTCGTACTAAGTAAAGCACTACATCTACTTACCAACCCTGTGAATATCCACTTCCCTTAAAGGTATACCACTCCCTTATACTGTTCTAGCATGTCGAGTGGTAGATTACTGGCGTCATCTCCAGTTCAGCTGGTCAATCTGGGTATCTTGAGACAATGCTACAATTGTCTCATGTACACAGACAACCCTCTCCTCCTCCCAACAAACACAAATACATGTTAGAGATGCAACTATATAGCCAAACTGGAGGCTGAACTCTCTCAACTCAGGGCTGGCATGACCAGACAGGAGGAGATGGAAACCACACACACAACAATCCCAGTCCCACATAGACCTACCACAACTGCAAACCAAACACATAAAAACACAAAGACATACTCAAAGGCTCTAATAAAAAACTTACCAAAACAACAGAGGCTCCCAAAGCAGACATCCAAAAATCACCACTTCAAAACAAAACACATGCAACACATACTTTAATAAATTAGTGTGTCAACCAATTGCAGCCCTTAAGGCCAAACACCTTGCCTGATACACTAGTAATAGGTGACTCCATAGTCAGACACACTGATGTCCCACTGACCATGCTGAACAAGGAGAAGGTGACTGTGAGCTGTCTATCGGGAGCTAGGATCCGCCACATAACACACGTACTCAGGTCCTGAGACGTACCTCCCTGGACTACATGAAAAGAGACATAGAGGAGCTCTCCGATTATGTAGCCCAGGCTGGTATGACCCTGACCCTGAGCAGCATCTTGCCCTCACCAAGAATGATACCACAATACAAAGACAAGATGATCAGCTTTAACAATTGGCTCAAGTACTGGTGTCATTCTAAGGGGATCCAATGTCTGTCTGCCTGGGATGATATGTTGGACAAGCCACGCTGCTTCGCAAGGGATGGCTTACACCTGTCACCACTGGGCTTCCGGATATTGGCTAAGGCTCTTGCCACCCCCATAGTGCCTTTTTTAGGCAAGGCTCAAAAGACAAACCCACCTCCTTAGAAAACAAAAATGGAAAAAAACTAAGGGTAATGCTGCTCAACGCCAGAAGTCTAAATCTCAAGATGCAGGCACTTGATGCACTCCTCAGCATTGAGAACATCGACATCTGTGCAGTAACTGAAACCTGCTTCAAGGATCCTGAGAGCACCCCAGCGCTACCAGGCTATACCTCGTATCATGTTTTTCGGCCCCCAAACCCAGGCCGAACCACAAAGGGAGGGGGAGTGTCCATATTCATAAAGGACACCCACACCTCCAGGTTAGTAGCAACACATGAAGCATCAGAGACCATACAGGTGCAACTAACCATAGGCAAAACTGCTATACAACTGGTAGCATGTTACAGACCACCCTCCCAATCTCAAGAACCCCACTCAGCCTTCCTGAAGACATTGGAGGATATGAATGTATCACAAAATACCATCATACTGGGAGACTTCAACTACCCAAACATAGATTGGGTACATTATTCTAGCCCTAATACCCTAGCCCAAAGGTTCCTGGAATTCATAAATTCAAATGCACTGGAACAACTAGTCACCTCTCCCACTAGGGGAGATAATATACTAGACCTGATCATCACAAACATGGGGACAAAATGCTCCACACCGAAGTATACCCCTCACTAGTGAGATCTGACCACAAACTAATCACCCTGGATATACATATCCCACCTCCACCCCAGCACAAAAGACCACAGTGAAAAACTTCTCAAAAGCAGACTTCACTCTTCTTAAGACTGAGATGGTATCCTTTAAGCCCACTGTGCCAGTGGATACCACATCCCACAATGCCGAATCCTTCACTAATGCTTTCTATGGACATCTCCAAGAATGCATGGATCATGCAATCCCAAACAAATCCAAGTCCCTCTCCACCAAATGTAAGCATCCTGTCTGGTGGACCTCAGCCATAAACAAATTGTATAACAAAAGAAGGAAGCTACTGCACGTCAGAGCGAAATCCCATGAAGGGAAGTCATCTCTGATCAACATTAGCAGAAAAATACGTTCTTTCATAAAAACATCCAAGGCAAACTTTGAGAGAAAAATAGCTAAGGACAGTAAAGATAACCACAAAGCCTTCTTCAGCTATGTTAGAAACCTGGGCGGAAACCCTCAGATATGCTCAGAGTTGGTTCACAACAACAAAAAATACACTGAACCCACAGATATTGCTAACATTCTGGCTGACAGGTTCAGTGCAAATTTCTCCCCTCCTTCACCCCCAAAAGAAGAAATACTTATCCCAGCTGAATGTAATCTCCCTGTCATCTCAGATGTCCAAGTGAGAACCGCCCTAAACAAAGCAAAAAACACAGCATCAATGGGTCCTGATGGTATCCCAGGGTGCATGTTACGTGAACTCAAAAGGAGCTAAACCCACACATAAAAATGCTATTTAACCTTAGCCTTACTTCAGGATATGTACCTGAACACTGGCGTACAGCAACAGTGGTCCCACTCCACAAGGGGGGTGCCTCTACAGACCCTGGAAACTGCCGCCTCATAAGCTTAACTAGCCTGGTCTGCAAAGCTATGGAAAGAATCATTATGGAACTCATAAACAGAGACATAGGGGACCTACAGACACTTGACCCCACCAAGTTCGGCTTTGTAAAGGGCAGATCCTGCCTTTTAAACCTGGTTGACTTTTTCGAAACAGTCACTAGAGCCATTGATGAGGGCAAAGCAGTCCATACAGCATACCTGGACTTGGCTAAGGCCTTCGACACAATACCCCACTCAGGCATCATAGATAAGCTAAACAGCTTAAATGTAAACCCTTATGTCACTAGATGGGTTGCAAACTGGCTAAAGGACAGAACCCATAAAGTTAAAATCGCTGGAGCAATGTCAGACTCAAAGCCAGTCACAAGTGGTGTCCCACAGGGATCTGTCCTGGGACCCCTCTTGTTCGGCATTTATTTCTCAGATGTTAAAGCAAACATGGGAGGGCTGTGGCTGACAAAGTTTGCAGATGACTGCAAACTAGGTGCCATAGTCGCTACACCAGCAGACACATACAACCTACAAAAAGGCCTCACTGAAACGAGCAACTGGTGCCATAGTCACGGCCTTAAACTAAATGCCAAAAAATGTATAGTCATCCCTTTTGGAAAAAACAAAGTACCCACAAATTATCACATAGACAGCAACCCACTGAGTATAGAAAAAGTAATCAGAGACCTAGGGACCCAAGTAGACAGCGACCTCTCATTTGACACCCACGTTGCCAAAGTGGTTAGAAAAACATTCTACCTTGCACACCTCATCATGAAGGGATTCACATCCAGATCCAAGGATGTCATTGTACCCCTTTATTCCTCCCTCATCAGACCCATGATTGAGTACAATGTCCCATTTGGTATGTACCTCACCTGGCATTTGCAACAGCTGGAGAGACCACAAAAGTACCTCACCAAAAGGATCAAGGGTCTCCAACATATGTCTTATTCTGCCAGACTAAAGAAACTTCAGCTCTATTCAGTAGCATACCGCCTGCTCAGAGGTGATCTTTGCCTGATGTACAAGGCCATGTCCAATCAGGATCTGATGGACATGCTCCACCTCAAAAACTCCAAATCCATCAGGACCACGAGAGCTAAAGACTTAAACCTCGGCACAAGTATGAATAGGACATGCTGGAGGGATAGATTTATAACCCAGAGGCTTCCCATGCTTTGGAACAGGATCTCAGTTCATATTAGGCAGAGCCCCTCACTGACTCTCTTCAAGAGAAATCTTGATGAGTGGATGGGAGATTGTACGCACGTTACCCAGGGGTCACATCTGTGTCACTGCTAGACAGGGGCACAGTAAACTAATTCTATTATATAAGGGGACCTTCATTGTGTCAATTACTAGACAGAGACACAGTATTCTAGATTTATTCTGTACATTTTTGTACCATTTCATGGTGTGGCAAAAGCCACATCACTATGGCTAGGCTTACAAATGCCCCAGGGCAGATAGCCTAGTACTATACTATGAAACTATGAAACTATGAAATATGTCCACACATACAATCCATTAAGGCCAGCCACAACAAGTTGAATCTGTGAATCTTGAGGCAAAGTTACACCTGCCCCAAGTACACAGACAACCCCCAACTCCCCCCAATAAATACAAATATATGTGAGAGATGCAACCATCTATCCAAACTGGAGGCTGAGCTCCCTCAACTCAGTACTCCCAAAACTAGTCAGGAGGAGAAAGTAACCACACACACCACAAACACAGTCCCACATAGACCTATCACAACTACAAACCAAAGACATAAACACAGAAAATCATTCCCAGAGGCACAAATTACAAACACAGCACACCAACAGAGGCCTCTAAAGCAGACACCCAATCAAACAACTTCCAAACATAGCACATGCAACACATAGTACACAAAGCTGGTGTGCCAAACAGTCACAGAACAGAAGGAAAAACAACATGCCTGATACAGTTGTAATAGGTGACTCCATAGCGAGACACACTGCTGTCCCGCACACCTGACTGAACAAGGGAAAGGGTACAGTAAGCTGCCTGTAGGCTGCCACAATATGCCACATAACACAAGTATGCAGGTCACCCCAAAGCAAGTAGAAATATGATGCAGTCATAGTCCATGCTGGTGTGAATGACCTGAGATGTACCTCCCTAGACTACATGAAAAGAGACATAGATGAGCTCTCTGATTATGTAGTCCAGGTCGGTATGACACTCACCATTTGCAGCATCCTACCCTTACCAAGAATAATGCCACAGTACAAACACGGAATGATCAGTTATAGCAAGTGGCACACTTACTGGTGTCATTCCAAGGGGATCCAATGTCTGTCTGCTTGGGATGTCATGCTTGACAAGCCACGCAGCTGTTCCTGGGATGGCTTGCACCTGTTACCCCTGGGCGTCTGGATATTGGATAAGGCTTTTGCCACCTCCATAGAGCCTTTCGTAGGCAAGGCTGAAAAGACTAACCCACCACCTTAGAAAACATAAGTGGAAAGAAACATAAGTGTATTGCTGACCAATGCCAGATGTGTAAACCCCAATATGCATGCTCCTGAGGCCATCCCCAGTATGGAGAACATCGATGTCTGTGCAGTGACAGAAACCTGCTGCAAGCCTCCTGACAGCACACCAGCACTACCAGGTTATACCAAATATCATGTGTCATGGCCCCAAAACCTGGAACAAAACATAAAAGGAGGGTGAGTATCGATATTCAGCACAGACACCCATACGTCCAGGTAACTGACAATGCACAAGGCATTGGAGTCCACCCATATGCAACTAACTGTAGGCAAGACTGCTGTACAGTCTGTAGCATGCTACAGACCACACTCTCACACACAGGAATCCCACCCAGCCATCCTGAAGACACTGGACAGTATGAATGTCCCACCAAATACCAAACAAGGTACCACAAATTACCACATAGGTGGTAAACCATTATGTATGGAAGGAGTAATCAGGGACCTAGGGACACAAGTGGACAGTAACCTGTTATGTGACACTCACATTGCCAATGTGGCTAGGAAGACTGTCTACATTGGACACCGTATCATGAAAGGATTCACATCTACGTCAACAGAGGTCATTGTGCCCCTATACTGTTCTCTTATCACACCCATAATCTAGTACAATGCCTCATATGGGATGTACCTTACCTGACACCTGCAGCAGTTAGAAAGACCTCAAAGGTACCTCACCAAGAGGATAAAGGGTCTCAAATATATGTCATATGCTGCCTGGCTGTAGACACCCCAGCTGAATGCAGTCACATACTGCCTACACAGAGGCATTGCATGCCTGTTGTACAAGGCCATGCCCAACACAGGAGTAATGGACATGCTCCACCCCAGAAAACTCAAAGCCATCGGAGCTGTGAGAGTGAGAGATGTCAACCTCAACAAATAATGAAATAGGATGTGCTGGAGGGACAGATACATAATCCAGAGGCTCCCCACACCCTGGACCAGAATCCCACTCCATGTTAGGCAGAGCCCCTCACTGACACTCTTCAACAGGAATCTTGCCAAGTGGATGGATGATTGTAGAGTTACACTGGGGGTCTTCACTTTGTCATGTCCAGCCAGAGGCACAACAAAGCAAATCATAAATGGCCATAATATTCACATAGCAAGGGGTGGCGAAAGCCACACACACTCTGGCTAGGCTAACAAATGCCCTAGGGTGGATAGCCTAGTATGAACCTATGAACCTATGAAGCTACAAATTGTGCAGGACACTAAGGATAATCCCAAGGCTTTCACAACTGATGGTAGGAACCATGTTGGGAATTCACAGATATGCTCTGAATCACACAAATATCACAAACAACATACCAAACACACACACATATTGCCAACATACATCCTGACAGGTACAGTGCAAACCCCCCCAGAATGCAAAATATCTATCCCAGCAGACTGCTGGCCCCCTGATATTGCAGATGCTGAGGTAACAGCCAGCATCTACAAAGCAAAACACACAGCAGCAATGGTATGAGATGGTGTCCTGGGCTGAGTCCAACATGGACTCCAAGACGAATGGAATGCCAAATCACACTACTGCTCAATGTCAGCCTTACCACAGGATATGTACCCAAAGAGCAGTGTACAACAACAGTGGTCCTTCTCAACAAGGTGTTGCCTGAACGGATACTGAAAACTACCACCCCAGAATCCTGAGAAGCTCGGTCTGCACAGCTATGGAAAGGATCAGCATGTACCGCAGACATAAAGATATTGGGGACCTACTGACACTGGACTCTACCCAGTGTGGCTTTCTTAAGTGCAGATCCTGCCCCTAAAGATGTTTGACTCAATTGAAACAGTCATTAAGGTCATTGATGAGGGCAATGTGGTCCACACAGCATAGCTGGACATTGCAAAGGCTTCTATACAATACCCTACATGTTCATTATAGATAAGCTTACCAGCTTAAATATAAACCCCTATGTCAGTAGAGGGGTTGCAAACCAGACCAAGGACAGAACAGACATGGTCAGACATGCTGCAGCCATGTCAGACTACAAACCAGATATAACTGGCATCCCAGAAGGCTTGGTCCTGGGATCTCCCTCGTCTGGTATATATGTCCCATAGGTACAGGCCAACATGGAAGAACTGTGTCTGAACATGTTTGCAGAGGACTACAAACTACTCACCATATATGATCCACCAGCTGACACAAGCATCCCACAAAAGGGCCACATAGAAACAGACAACTGGTGCCATAGCCATGTCAGCAAGCTAATTGCAGAAAAGTGTATAGTCAACCCCCGTGGATATACAGTAAGTGCCCACCAATTACCACATAGGTGTTAACCCATTACGTACTTAACATGTAATGAGAGACCTGGGGACACAAGGTGATAGATATCCTGCATTGGACAAACATGTGCTGTAGTGTTTACAGAAACATACCATATACCCACCTAATCATGAAGGTTGTCAGATCTAGATAAGGGGAGGTCATTGTGGCTCTGCAGTCATCCTTCATCAGTGTTACAATTGACTACAATAGCCCTTGTGGGATGTACCTCAGCAGACACCTCCATCAACTGTAAAGTCCCCAACAGTACCTCACCAGGAGTATCAAAGAGCTTGCACAGATGCCATGTGTTGCCTGATTAAGCAAACTGCAGCTACACACACTGCCATACTGCCCACCCAGAGGCAAGCTGTGCCTGATGTATAAAGCCATGTCCAAGCTGGTATCAATAAACATGCTGCACCTTGTACAATCTGAATGGCAGTGAACTATGCACATGAGAGACCTGAACCCCAGCACTGACTTACATAGGACAAGCTGTACTGCATGATCCATAACACAGAAGCCACCCCCACCCATGAGTAAACTCCCAGTACAGGCTACCCATAGAGTCACTTATCGATTTTCCTCAAGAGGAATCTTGATGAGTTGATGGGAGATGGTAGCTTTATCCTGGGTATCACTGTCATGTCACAGGTAGACAGAGGCACAGTATACTAACCATGACATATGTCATGGCAAACTCCACTTACAATGTGTGTCAAAGGACAAACACACTCTCCGACTAGCATTAGAAATGGACTAGGGCACATCGCTAGTGTTTGCAAATGTACACCTATGTTGTGGAATACACTACCAATGTTGGACAAGCCTGGTTTAAGTAGTTCATATCTGAACATAATGCATCATGGTCAGATGTGCACAACTGGCCCCTAACCAGGCTGTTGTGCTCACTATGGAAATGTAAAGCAGTGATAGGACTAAAGCCCAGGATACTGTCCACCACAGTCAAAGTACTGAACCAGTACACTATACAGTACTACAGTGTTAGGTCAGTGTGAAAGGATGTTGACAACTGTATGCAAAGTATCCCATGCAAACCCTGCAGGCACAGTATAATCCTGTTGTGTTCACACACAAAGCAGTTGTACAGTAACTACACAACATGACACACAACACACAACCATAAACGGGAGATATTTGTTGAAGTTCACACTCATCCACAAATGTGGTGGGCTGCAGAGTTCAACATATGGAATGCTCACACTGGGCATGCTCACACACTTTGATAAATGAGACATATGTCAGACAACATGCCATGGGAAGTCTGAACTGGGCATGCTCACACACTTAGGCCAAATCTCAGTTTAGCAGTTGGCCACACATATCTGGTATTTTTACGTGTTATTCCAGGAACCAACCACATTACAGCAATCTGCCCAGTGCACACAGTTAAATGACTACAGAAACATACGTGATATAGTGGATCCCTCCCATATGCAAACATCTTCCACAGATACACAAGTTGTTCATACAAACAGGGAATGCTATGGCAATAAAGACGTGCAAACAGTCTATCAGCAACAAATAATGTGCATTTAACAATTAAACATATGGGTGAAGAGGTCAACACTAGGCTGTTTACCCTAGGGAATGACAGCTTAGCCAGAGTGTGCTTGGCATTTGCCTCCCCACAGGATGCACATTCCCCTTTCTAAACACCGATGATGTCAGCACCCTATAAGTACAGCAGGAGAAGAGAAACCTCCCAGTAATGCGAATAGCGCGCTCCGCTAATGCGTCTGTCTCAAGTGTCATAACATAGTTATGTAGGGGTTTGAATCCTGCAAATGCTCAATGTGTGTGTGAGTGTGTGGGTGGGTGTGAGTGGGGTTGGTGTGTGTGCAAGTCTGTGGGAGAGAAATGTCCCTTTTGGTAACTGGGAAAACACACTACAGGATGCACATTCCCCTTTCTAAACACTGATGATGTCAGCACTCTATAAGTATAGCAGGAGAAGGGAAACCTCCCAGTGATGTGAATAGCGCTCTCCGCTAATGCGTCCATCTCAAGTGTTATAACATAGTTAGGTAGGGGTTTGAATCCTGCAAGTGGCAAGTGCATGTGTTTGGCTGAGGGGGTTAGTGTGTGTGTGAGGGAAATGTCCCTTTTGGCAACTAGGAGAACAGACTACAGGATGCACATTCCCCTTTCTAAACACTGATGATGGCAGCACCCTATAAGTACAGCAAGAGAAGGGAAACCTCCCAGTAATGCGAATAGCGCGCTCTGCTAATGCGTCCGTCTCGAGTGTCATAACATAGGTAGGGGTTTGAATCCTGCAAATGGCAAGTGTGTGTGTTTGGCTGAGGGGGGTAGTGTGTGTGCAATTGTGTGTGAGGGAAATGTCCCTTTTGGCAACTAGGAGAACAGACTACAGGATGCACATTCCCCTTTCTAAACACTGATGATGTCAGCACCCTATAAGTACAGCAGGAGAAGAGAAATTTCCCAGTAATGTGAATAGCGCACTCTGCTAATGCGTCCGTCTCGAGTGTCATAACATAGTTAGGTAGGGGTTTGAATCCTGCAAATGGCAAGTGTGTGTGTTTGGCTGAGGGGGGTTAGTGTGTGTGAGGGAAATATCCCTTTTGGCAACTAGGAGAACAGACTACAGGATGCACATTCCCCTTTCTAAACACTGATGATGTCAGCACCCTACAAGTACAGCAGGAGAAGGTATGTGGCATGGACAATGACTGAGTCATATGTGTCCATGCCTCTGACTGACCTGTATGCTTGTGTTATGTGGTGGACCATAGTGCCCCACAGGCATATCACTGTGACTTTCACCTTGTCCAGCCTGGTGAGCGTGACCATACTGTACCGGACAATAAAGGTAGCTAATACAACTGTGGCAGGTGTGTTGTCTAGCCATACAGGCTGTGACTGGCACACAGGATTTGTGTGCTATGTGTTATGTGTGATGTGTTCAGGCATAACGTATGCCTGTGTGCCAGCTGCAGAGGTGTGTGCCTCTCGGGCAGGATGCTATTCTAAGGCTCCACGAATGGCCCAGTGTGTTCACGTGCTTGTATTGCTGTCAGTGTAGGTCTACATCAGACTGGTATTGTAGTCACTGTAGTATTGCATGCCACCTGACAGGTTATGCCAGTACTGGGTTCAGAGTGCTTAGTCCCCAGTTTGGCTATGTGGTTCCATCTCATACATGTGTTGTACGTCCATGTGTAGGGGAGAGGGTTGACTGTGTACATGTGGCAGCTGTGACATTGCCACATGACCCACATATTCCACAACTGTAGCATAGAGGTGACTGACAACTGACATTTGAACATGCTACCATAGTACTGTGATTGCCATGGTGATTAACAGCACATAGGGCCAATGGGGAACAAGGTACATAGGTTCATAGGTTCATAGCGTCATACTAGGCAATCTGCCCTAGGGCATTTAAGAACCTAGCCAGAATGTGTTTGGCTGTCGCCATCCATTGTAAATATATCTTGCCATGCCCTTTTCCGATGTTAGTATACTGTGCCTCTGTCTAACAGTGACACAGAAGTGATACCCGGGGTAAACCGACAATGTCCCATCCACTCATCAAGATTCCTCTTGAAGAGAGTCAATGAGGGACTCTTCCTAACCTGGACTGGGATTTTATTCCAGAGTGAAGTGAGCCTCTGGGTTATGAATCTGTCCCTCCAGCATGTCCTATTTATTTCAGTGCTGAGGCTCAGGTCTCTCAAGCGTGTATCCTGATGGGATTTGGATATTCTCAGGTGCAGCATGCCCATTAATTCCGGGTTCGACATGGTGTTATACATTAGGCACAGATCGCCTCTGAACAGGTGGTATGCCACTGAGTAGAGCTGGGGTTTATTTAACCGGTCAGCATATGGCATCTGTTTGAGCCCTTTGATCCTCTTGGTGAGGTACTTGTGGGGTCTTTCCAGTTGCTGCAGGTGTCTGGTAAGGTACATCCCGACAGGGGGATTGTACTCAATTATGGGCCTGATGAGGGATGAGTAAAGAGGCACGATGTCCTCCCCTGATGTAGATGTGAATCCCTTCATGATGGGGTGGGCTATATACAATGTCTTTCTAACCACTTTGGCCACGTGGTTGTCAAATGAGAGATTGCTATCAACTTGGGTCCCCAGGTCCCTAATTACTTCTTCTGTACATAATGGAGTACCACCTATGTGGTACTTTGCGGGCACTTTGATTTTGCCAAAGGGGATGACTATACACACTTTTGCATTCAGCTGGAAGCCATGCCTCTGGCACAAGTTGTCTGTTTCTATGATGCCCCTTTGGAAGATGCTTGTGTCAGCTGGAGAGTCGATTATGGTGGCCAGTTTGCAGTCATCTGTATATTTGGTCAGCCACAGTCCTTCCGTGTTGGCCTGTACCTCCGATAAATATATACCAAACAAGAGAGGTCCCAGGACTGAGCCTTGTGGGACACAACTCGTAACTGGTTTGGAGTCTGGCATGGCTCCAGCAATTCTAACCATGTGGGTTCTGTCCTTGAGCCAGTGTGCAATCCATCTAGTGACATAGGGGCTTATATTTAAGCTGGTGAGCTTCTCTAGAATGCCCGAGTGGGGTATTGTTTTGAAGGCTTTTGCAAGGTCCAGGTAGGCTGTGTGAACCACCTTCCCCTCGTCAATGGGCTTGGTGACTGTTTCAAAGAAATCAACCAGGTTTGAGAGGAAGGATCTGTCCTTAACAAAGCCAAACTGGGTATGAACCAGTGTCTGTAGGTCCGCAATATCTATATTTATGTGGTCCATGATGATCCTTTCCATAGCTCTGCAGACCAAGCTAGTGTGGCTTATGGGGTGATAGTGTCCAGGATCCGTTGAGGCACCACCTTTCTGTAGAGGGACCACTGTTGCTGTACGCCACACTTTGGACACATATCCTGTAGTAAGGCTGGGATTGAACAGTAGGTTTATGTTTGGTAGTAGCACGTCTTGGTGGTCATGTAGGACACAGCCGGGACACTGTCTCATCCCTTTGATGCAGTGTGTATTGCTTTGGAGAGGGCTCTTACCTGAGCATCTGAGATGTCAGGGGGGCAGCACTCTGCTGGGATACATATTTGCCCTTTCAGTGTGGAGGGGGGTGAGAAGTTTGCACTGAACCTGTCAGCTAGAATGTTGGCAATGTCTGTGGGTTTGGTGTTTCTATTGACATTTTGGACTACCTCTGAGCATATCTGGGAATTACCACCCAGGTTCCTAACATAACTAAAGAAAGCCTTGTGATTATCCTTAGTGTCCTGTGCAATTTCTCTCGAAGCTGGCCTTAGACAATCTTATGAGTGCCTGTAGTTATTTGCTAATACTGATCAGTGATGCCTTCCCTATTTGTGAATTTGCTGTATCATTTAGTAGCTTCCTCCTTCTATTGTGTAGTTTGTTTATGGCTGGAGTCCACCAGACAGGACATCTGCCTTTGGAGGATTGGGTCTTGGTTTTATTTGGGATCACATGATCCATGCATTCCTGAAGGTGTCCATAGAATGCGTTTATAGAGGAATCTGCGGTCTGGTCTGTAGTTTCCACAGGCCCGGGGGCTTTGAAGGTTTCCACCTCAGTTTTGAAGAGTGTGAATTTGCTTTAGAGAAGTTGTTCACTGTGGTGTTTTGGGCAGGGGTGGGGTCGGGATGTGAATATCCAGTGAGATTAGTTTATGGTCCGATCTTACCAGTGAGGGATACACTTCTGGTCTGGAGCATAGAGTCCCCATGTTGGTGATGATCAGGTCCAGTATGTTTCCCCTTCTTGTGGGAGTGGTAACAAGTTGTTCCATAGCATTTGAGCTCATATATTCTAGGAATCTTTGGCCTAGGGTGTTGGAGCTAGAGTCATGCTCCCAGTCCATGTTTGGGTAGTTGACGTCACCCAATATAATGGTGTTTGGAGAGACCTTCATATTTCCACTGTTCACAGGATGGCCGAGTGCAGTTCTTGGGTTTGGGAGGGTGGTCTGTAGCAGGCTATAACCTGGAAGGCAGATTCACCCATTGTTAGTTGCACATGGATAGTCTATGATGCTTGGTGCTTTGCCACCAACCTGGAGGTGTGGGTATCTTTGATGAATACCAATTCTCCCCCTCCATTTGTGGTTCGTTCCAAGTTTTGGGGCTGAAAAGCATGGTATGAGGTTAAACCTGGTAGTGCTGGTGTGCTCTCAGTAGCCCTGAACCAGGCATCTGTTACTGCACAGATATTGATGTTCTCCATGCCAAGGAGAGTTTTGGGTGCATGCATCTTGAGGTTTAGACTTCTGGCGTTGGGTAGCATTACTCTTAGTTTCTTATCCCTTGTGATACCTGTGAAGGTGGGTTTGTCATTTGAGCCTTGCCTAACATAGGCACTATGGGGGTAGCAAGAGCCTTTGCCAATATCTGAAAGCCCAGGGGTGACAGGTTTAGGCCGTCCCTAGCGAAGCAGGTGGTTCAACAGAAGATGAATATGTGAAGGTGTAGTGCCTGTGATTAGTTAGCATTAGCATATATGACTGCTCACGTGGACACATGCCAGGTAAGTCATTTGCACTGTGTCACAGGCAATGTACATGTGAACAGGACAAACAGTGACATTCTGTCAAGTGAGACATGGACATACATATAGTAAGCTATGCAGATGGCACTAGGAGTCCACAGAAGCTCTATAACTATGCATTGCTGGTGGGATCAGTCTTCCAGGGTAATTGCAAGCAAACATGCATGCAAACAAAGCTACAGTAAACAGGGCTGCATGTAGTCCATTGTACAACAAACAAGCTGTACCACTTCCAGTAGGTAACACTGCAAATATGCAGGCACTATGCACATGTACATGGAAATACATGGGTCAGATGGCTAGGGTCCAGTCTCAGCGCACACAAGTGTACAGACCATGTACTGTCAGGATGTACAATAACTGGATGGAAACCCATGTGCTCATACTTGCAGTAATACACATGTCAAATAACAGACACTGAGCCTTCACTCAGTGGTTACATACTTAGTAGGATGTATGCTACCTGGCCTGCCACCACAGTATCCCTGACATATATGGGGACTCTCCCTCCTGTGACAGTTAGTTTTGTGTGTTGGGGCTGTCTAGCATGGTATGAGATGTGAGCTTGCAGTGCTAGGGTGCTCCTGTGTGTCCTGTACCAGTCGTGTAGTACTGCACACATATCAACATCCTCAAACATCCACATTGCAGAGTCCAGTGTGGGCAACATGCCACTTGCAGTTTACATGTCCATCATTGCGTATTACTACATTCATTACCTTATCCCCTGTGCTACCTATGTATGTAGCCTTCTGTTGACATCATTACCACCAGTATGCCAACATGTGCAGATGATACACTATGGTACTTACCATGGGTGTAGACAACAGTACATGACAATCACACCCTTACTGCATCAGGCATGCTGTGATATACCCACAATTAATTCAGCACACAGTACTGTTAACAACATGATACTATTACTACACATCTATGTGGTCACCCTGTGCATCAGCAACATGTTAACCTGTACCTGCACATTATTACAGATTGCAGGAGGTGGCACAGTTTCATCATATGCACAGGGTGTGAACTTGGTATGCCTGAGTCAGCCACCGATAACCACCGATTGACATGTATGTGTATGTGTGTTGGTGAGGGACAGCAGTAGAAGGTGGGGCAATGTTGATGCAGTGTGTGCATGTATGCGGTAGCCCTAGGTGTTGTCAATTCACATGTGTGTATGGATGCACACAGTTCCACCTCATGGCTTCCATATACTGGTGTTTGTGGACAGCCACAGACTGTACCTGCCAGGTCATACAGATCAGTGTCTCTGGCCATGGACACGGTATCTGTGCCTTGCAGGGGTGCTACGGACTGTATCCGGTACCAACCCAGACTGGGTACTGTCATCAGAAGCAGGTGTTCGTTGACTGGACACAGATCCCTGTCGGGCCTGGCCAGAGCCACGTGCACGTGGTCTCCTGGGGTGGTCTGATGACAGCAATGACCCAGCATTGCTGGGGCTGCTGCTGGCACTACGGGGGCGGCCGCGGCCCTGTTGTCGTCTGCGACGACTGCCAGCTGCTGCTGTTGCTGGCATATGGCCACGTCGACGCCTCAACAGTCCACCATCGCCCTGGCTCATGGACATGTAGTTGTGGAACTGGTCTAATATGTCCCCACAACGTCTGTCTATGACATTGGTGAAATCACGGATGGCAGCCGCAGTGTCACGCATACTGTCAGTCATGGCTGTGCGACATGCTGTCAGCTCCCTCAGACCCTGTCTGGTGTACTGTTCCATACGTGACTGTGCCTGCATGACAGCCCGAAACATAGCTGAGGTTGTAAGACCCCTGTGGGCATGTCTGACAGGGGCAGTACACCCACGGATGCTCCCACGAGAACCCCTGGACATCTGTCTGTGTGGTACCATCTCTGTGCCATGCCCATGGCTGCTGTGTGGGGAGGCATGTGCCACAGATACCACATTACCCTGGTCAATGCCCACTGTATGCTGTCCATCACCTAGGGACATTGGTGACAAAGGGTGTATTGGCAGGATAACTGTGCGCATTGATGGGGTCGACAGCTGTGTACTGTCAATCGGCTGACCAATGGCGGACCCTGGCATACCTTCCTGTGCCATTACACAGATGTCATCATTATCAGTACCCATGGCACCTGATTCAGGTTCCCTGCTACATGACACCAGAGCAGCACCAGAACCTGTGGGAGGGAAACAGGAAACACAGTTTACAATGTCTACACATTACCAGTGATGCACACATGCACACATGCACACATGCTCACATGCGCACATGCATACATGCACACATGCACACATGCGCACATGTGCACATGCACACATGCACATGTGCACACATGCGCACATGCACACATGCACAGGTGCACACATGCACACATGCACACATGCGCACATACTCACATGCACACGTGCACAGGTGAGCACATGCACACGTGCACACATGCACAGGTGCACACATGAACACATGCACACATGCACACAGTTTCACACAATTGTACAGTACTCAGTATGCATGATATCAACACACAGACACACCTACATGCATACAAAGAGCACTACTAAGTGAGCCTAATATTACTATTACTATCAAGACTATTACAGGAATTGTTAATACACACTCACCAGCATGGATAGGCTGCATTGCTGTTACACCGGAGGGACCTGCAGACGTGAAGAAACTAATGTCAGTGGGCACAACTGTGCCATTGTTACTGAGTATGATACAGGTCAGTAGTACAACAGTCGCCTTTCACAGGTCAGCTGCTAATATTGAGGATATCACACTTGCACATTAAATACTATGGTGACAGCTACAAACCAAGGACACACCTCACACATGCATTAACTACCAGTGTACACAACAGTCAACTATACATATGGCATATTACCTGCATGTTCACTGTCTTGCTGCTGCGTGGCTCCAGCCTCCATCATAATGCATGTCTGCTGCTGTTGTTGTTGCTGGTGGACTGGAGCCACTACACTCATGAGTAGTCCCTCCATCTGGTGAGTGGGGGATGTGTAGCCACCCCACCACCTGTGGCGACCTGTTGCCTGTGGATATCCGACGCACGCTGACGGACATTTCTGATTAAATCACTGCAGTGATGTCGTACCTGCTCATATGTCCTATTATGCGTGCCTATGTCATTTACCCAATGGACCAGGTCTTGCCACAGTGCAGCCCTCTCCTGCTGATTCTGGCTGGTGCGGGAAAAGAGTATTGCATAATCCCGCACCAGGTTCTGGTGTATCTCCTCATCCTCAGCTGTGGAGTAAGTGGGATTCCGCGGGTGAGCCATGTACCTGAAAAAGAAAATAACCTGATATCAGCAATATATGTCAGCAGAATTTGGCACACATACTACACATGCAACTCGACTGTTATGATACAACATATCTCACATATATAGCATCTGTCTGTCTATTGGTGGATACTCATGTAAATGGCCAGGTATCAGTGCCCAGCCAGCAACTGTGCAACAGTACCTGGCACACTCCATACAACATACTACCAAACCCCAGCAGTCAGAACACTGATTCAGGTCAAGAGCACCTCCTCACTCTGGGGGTTTGTATCTAGGTACTGTATGGCCTACATCATCAACTACTGTGAGCTGACCACACACTTATTGCCCTGGATATACATATCCCACCTCCACCACCAGCACAAACGACTATAGTGAATAACATTACAGATGCAAACTTTACACTTTGTAACAGTGACATGGTATCCTTTCAGCCCACTGGGCCAGTGGCAGATACAACCCACAATGCTGACCCCTACACGATTGCTTTCTACAGACATCTCCGAGAATGCATGGATCATGCAATCCCATATATGACCAAGACACTCTCCTCAAAGGGACAGCATCCTGTCTGGTGGACCCCAGCCATAGACAGATTGTATTACAGAAGATGGAAGCTACTGCAAGACAGAGCATAATTCCATAAAGGGAGGGCATGCCTGAGCAGCACTAGTAAGGATCTATTTTCCATCATACAAACATCCATGGGCAACTTTGAGAGGGAAATCAAGAGGGACACTACAGATAACCAGAAGGCCTTCTTCAGTTATGTTAGCAACCTGGTCAGAATCCATCCTCTATGCCCATAGTTAGTACACAACAACAAATATTTCACTGACACCACAGATATTGACAACATTGTGGCAGACAGGTTCAGTGCAGGTGTCACCCCGCCCTCTCGCCCAAAATAAGACATAGTTATCCTAGCTGACTGTAACCTCCCTGTCATCACAGATGTCCAGGTGAGAGCCGCCCTCAGGAAAGCAGAATACACAACATGACTGGGACCTGATGGTATCCTCAGTTGGATGCTACATAAACTCTGACTGACAGGAGCTAAACACACATATAGAAGTGCTATGTAACACTAGCCAGACTACAGTATATGTACCTGTACACTGGTGCACATCAGCAGTGGTTCCACTCCATGAAGGAGGCACCTCAACATACCAATACAATACAACACAATACATTACATTACAATACAATACTATACAATATGCTATTGCCCCTGGGACTACAGCAGCATACTGTTCTGCTACCCTGACCATTGTGACACATGTGGTGTGATGGTACCTGCTGCTGTCACACAGTTACACAGGGTGACTCATATGGCATATTACCTATCTGACTAACATTCAGCAGGGGTATGTGCGACATGTACTCATGGGGAGTCTTGCTTCTTAACACTGTGTGGTTTATTGCAGGGTATGTCTTATCTGTGGGTAGGAACTTTTACCTCCACATGTGCTCTCTATTGCAGTGGCAAGGACGACACACAGCAGTCATTTAGGTTGTGGATGGTGTGAGGTGTTACTATGGTTGTTGGACATCTGTCATGGGTGTGACTTATATGTAAATCCGGGAGTGGTAACCTCTATGTGGGTAGTATATGTGTACTCTGTGGTGTTGTCAGTCACTGTGCATTGGTAATGTGTTTGAGTGCATTGTCACAGTGTTGTACATGTCACTGTGTCCTTCTCCATATCTGTAGCTGTCATGTGAGGTCCACACCATGGCATCCATTATGTGGTGTGGAGGGGTACACCGACCTACATGTCCATAGCTGACACACCATGTCTGCTGACACATACCATGTGCAGGTATTCCAGGAATAGTGTGCCACTGTGAATATCATTGGGGCCACTATTGTACACATTTATGACCCTGTTCACCCCTGACACATGCAGTGGTGGGCAGCCAATCACATATCTGGTGGTTACTGGTGTAGGTGATTTGAAATGTGGTATGGTACTTCGGTTTTGACACTGGTGTTCACTCCATGCCTTTGTCACCAGGCACCTGTTGCAATACATCTGTACACATGTGCCTCACTCAGAATTTATATACATCTCTCTCTCTCTCTCTCTATATATATATATATATATATATATATATATATATATGTATATATATATATATATATATATATATATATATATATGTCTGTATACATATACATATACATATATATATATATATATATATATATATATATATATATATATATTGATGTACATATATTAATATAGATGTGGAGAGGGGGGGACACAGAGGGGGTGAGAGTGACAGAGGGGGTGGGACAGGGTGTGTTGAGGTCGTCATATACAGTCATACCTGTAGATAGTCAGATCAGTCTGTCTATGTATATGTATCTACATATATCTATATCTGTATGTGTGAATTACATATATATGTTTGTACAAATTCTATCTACATCTGTCTATGTATTCCTACATCTCTCTCTATGTATGTATACATATATGCATATCATATATATATATATATATATATATATATATATATATATATATATATAAAATATATATCTATATACATACATACATATTTTGACATACATACGTATCCATATGATAGACAGGTATATCAACATGTTTGTCTACCATACTGTATACACACACTAACATACTGCTAAACATACATAACTGTGAAACCTACTTTGTACATTGCACTACAACCTACAGTCAACCTACATTGATATGTGCACATAGATGCTCTCACATACAAATGTATGTACAGCCTTCACTGATAGTTGCTGTATGTCCCCTGCCCTTTACACATCTTCATATAAATATGGATACTTACCAATGACACATATGGAGGGTTCACAGTATGTAGACCTTTATAGTATTACTTTACATTACCTGTGTTTGTCACAGCTGCTTGTGTTGCCGTTTGGTTTTCTGTCCTGCTGCTCCACTTCCCAGTTGTCAGCTTTCAGGTGGCTGTTGCTGAATAGTTTTGTTTGTGTCTGCTTAATTTCAGTTTTCTCTGTCTCTGTCTCTGTCTGTCTCGCTCTGTCTGTCTGTCTCTCACGTCCTCCTCAGGGTGCAATGAAAGTATTGCATGTGTGGACTGGGAGTACAGCATACTTTTGTAGGTATCTGCATATGCCCATGTGATGGTCTCTGCACCAATTGTTAGCCAGCATTTGCTAATTGCATGCAGCCAGTTGTGTACTGATTGCAGTTCTCACTGTGATTTCAGAACAGTGCTATAAAAAGGTATGTGAGATAGGCGTAGCCCTTTCAGATTTTAAGGGCAGGGACCATGCTGGTATGCTGTGGACAATGTTCTGTGAGTGTAAAGGTTGGTATCTCTCTCATATTTCCAGCTGTGTTGTAGATTAACATTCCTCCATTCATTTCTCCAGTTTCCTGTACTAACTGTGTATGTACACTGACACCTACAACTACTACTACTGTTAATGTGTGTGTGTGTGCTTTCCTTTCACTTTGCTTGCACTTTGTTGCTAAGGCTTCAATATTTGCCCTTTACAGTCACTACTTGTATGCCTGCTAGGTGTCCTGACTGTAGTGTGCTGCTGTAGCTTTCCTATTTTCCATGTACATTCACACCTTGGAATGCTTGCTATATCTGCTAGGGTGTTATAGCATGCAGTGTGGTCTGGCCATGGTGTGGGCCTTGACATCTATTAGGGTATTTGAGTATGCTGCTGAGCAGGCCCCAGAGACTCTCAGGTTCATCTGTTATCTGCCTCATGGAATGGTACATATCAGTGGGGTACACCCATTAAATTGTCTGGTATGCTGCAGTTGTGACTGTGGGGTAGCATGAGCATATGTATTACTACATTTATTCTGCCATGCAAGTGGTGAATACTTTCAGGACTCCATAGTTACCATTGCATGTGTTGTTACACCTTTCTGCCTACTGTTTGTACATTTCACATGGAGTCTGTGGGGCATCCCTGTAAGTCATTCACTGTTGCTATGTCTAGGCTCTTAACTATTCAAATATGGTGGTGTCAGACCTCTCATGTTTACAAATATTTGCAGGTTGTCCACATTTTTGCCTCATATTTTGGTCAATATCTCATGCACAGCTTTTTCTGGCAAATCACTCTGAGCTCAAGTCAGAATATAGTGACAAACATTCAAGTTTCAGACTTCATACCCTTCCAAACATCCCACAAAATGCAGACCCTGTTACTCTCTGAACTGTCTGCGTTTGTTGTAACATTATTTGTAATGTGTCCCTGGTTTTGGGCCTTTGCTCCACATACTTTATTACTTGGTCCGGATGTGTTCCTGTAAGAGGTTGTGGGGTATGGGCAGTGATTATCCTGCTGTGAGTATGTGTGTGGCTTGCAAGGTGCTATAGTGACATTATTACCTACTAGCTACCAACTAGCATGGCTGTTTCTGTTCACACACTACTATTATGGAAATCCACTAGTTTTGACAGTAATTCTAAATGACATGCTTTGTGTACTACACATCCTATATTCACTTTACATGCATTCCTACTATTACATGATATATTTATTTTAGCACAATGTTCTTGTATAAGAGTCATGGCTTAGTGGTAAGTCATGCAGACTACTGTTTCCAAGGTCCTGGGTTCGGGACTGCCAGTGGGATTTTATTTTGCTTCTGAACTGACTACAGGACCTGTCAGTCAAAGTGACTAAGGCACTTTTAAGCAGTTGTAACCGGGTTAGCGCTGGTTTGCACGGAGCTCACACATGCACACTGGCGTTTAGCTCCGCGCACACAAGCGCACACCCACTTACAACCGCTTAAACGTGCTTACTCTTGCGCATACCCACGCTATTTTCTTTGAAAGAAATGAAAATGGGGAGACAGGAAAGTGGTGAAAAAGGGGTCACAAAGAGGGTGAGACAGTAGGGAAACGAGCTTGGGTTTTGCAGGAGGATATAGGTAAGGCCCATAGCTGCCCATTCCTTCATCAGCAACAGCTGTGCATATGTTTGTAATTTTGTGTGACATTTGATACCTTCCACCCCTGAGAGAGGTGTAAGGACAACAGTAATACTTGTACAGCCATTTGTAATTGATAGTTTCCATGTTTGGTAGACATATGTGCGGAATGGGCAGCTATGTATGGGGCGTAATTTTTTTCTGAGTACAGAGTGCCCTTTTCTTTTTTTTTCTTCAGGTGAGAGTGGTATGTCAGGTGAAGGAAGTCGGTACAGCTGGGGAGGTAGGTTGGGTAGGTAAACAAACAAGACAAACAAGACGCATACAGGGGCGGTGTATGACACATGTGGGGGGGTTACACAATTGACGGGGACAGAGGTTTGGATATCCAGAGCCCATGAGCCCACAGATGGCAACAGTGGAACTGATATCCCCATCCATAGGCAGTTGCCACTGTTCCTTCACTGCCCAGGACGGGGCTGTGCTGGGGGCTGTGTAGGCCGGGCAACAGGCATGCCCGTACATTGTGCCACCCATGCCTCAAGCTGGCGTAGGGGCTCGAGAACAGAGTCCCGAATCTCCCTACGCACCACAGTCCGGACGCTACGGAGGGTGAGTGGTGGTTCTCCTCCGGCCACACTTGCAGTGGGGGGGCGAGCCCCATCCCCTGCAGCACTTCCACCCACAGGTGGAACAGGGCCACCGGAGGAGGGTCCAGACTGGGCACTAGTGCCAGGTGCACTCGCCAGCTGATGTGGGAGAGGTGGGTCCGCTGGAACCCGCCTTCCCTGTCGTCCTATGTTTTGCATTATGTCATGACAGTTTGGGTTAGTGACATATAATACCATTCACAATTAGTTGTAACAGCATGCATTAGTATTCCCATTAATGAAACACCCACATATTCACACCATTGAACAGCGTGCATAACACATGCATAATTTGAACAGCAATATACAGTCCAACAACATGCAGGGTTAATTGATGGCAACAGGCCATCAGGTTTGGATGTATGAACAGGGCAGATGCATCAACGGACATGCAAATATATATGACCCAACAGGACAAACGTCCAGGGGTGTTAATTGTGATTGCACATACCATTTTCACGTGGAATGGGTTATATGTGGTTATAGGGTGGGATGAAGAAAATAATATTAACATCTTCAAATACCAATACATATGCTGTACATTTCTAATAGCTACAGATATATACACACTACTGTTCTAACTACAGTTTCCTATATGATAACTATTTCAACTTGGTGATAGGACTGTTACTGCAACATCAATATACATTTTATTGTTCTTCATACACATTCATATCTAGCTTTGTTCAGCTACATCATCCTGCTACATTTGCTTTATATAGCTGTAGACAAGTGTGGATGTTTGTTATATCAGACAATCATACTATCTGCATATTGCAGACTGAGAGCAACATATCCAGATTTTGGGATACACATTCCAGATGCAGCAACACTTTGAACAGATTTCGCTGTTTGGTTTTGATTCTCACATGCATTTCATTCTGTCTTGACTGCAGTATACTTTATTCAGGGGTTATTACTGCTGTATTGCTGGATTCATGACACTTTCTCACACTGTCTCACTTGTTTTTATTTTACTATTCAGGATGGTACTTACTTCTAGGCTTTATTGACATGTTTTACCTGTAGTTATTACAATCCTTTCCAGCAGTCTCACTTCTGTCATGTTTCAGTATTTCAACAGGGATATATTTCACACATGTGATTTCATCATCTTCTGCAGCTATACTTTTCAGCCTGCTGCAGGTTGTGTACTATTTTCTTACAGGTGGGGCATTTTTATTTCAGAATTTATGTCAGACATTTTCATTTTTCTGTTTGGCTTACAGGATGCAACATACTTTTGTAATCAAGCAATACTTGCAGACACTTTCACACTGTTACTTGCTCATCTTATTCCTTAGTGACTACACTGCACTCTTTTGCTGACTGTCATACTTTTATATTTCTTTACAGTTACTGGTAGTGGATTACTGACCTGCCTGGTGGTGCAACCGCACCAGCCTATCGCCATAGGCTCTGCGGTTCGCAGAACGGACACCTGCAGCTGTAATATAAATGAAGTAATATTGGAATACACATCTCCATAATATCAGCTAGTTTAATTTCTTACATACATAATTAAATGTAACTTACTCAGTAGTGGGGCGTTGGGCATTTGCCGGGCCTCCTGGATCCAAAGGTTCAGTTGGTCCTGCTTGCGTCTCTTCAGGTCCGCATGGTGGTGACGGACCTGCTCACCAGTCCTTGGAATCCCTGTGGCACTGGTGAGATCATGAGCCAACCGGTCCCATGCCTCAGCCCTGTATGCTCCCCAGAGGACCTGGCCCTGCATGGGTTGGGCCTCATGATTGTGGACTAGGAGCCAGACCATGTACCTGGACTTCTCAACGCCCCACCTCTGTGCTCGAAAGCAACTACCCTCTCCTACTCCTGTCATTCTGCCTGCAGTTCAGTTCTACAATCGTTTATGCTGTGTATTCCCGCCTATGGGGCTTATATAGTCCGTTTTTCCCACACATATCTGTGATTGGCCATTTTGGAATTGTATCAACTTCAGTAAACCTGCATTGTCATGCTCCAGTTTGTATTCATTCCTATATATTAGCTATTATTGCATTTATAGGTACTGCTGTCATGGCTTAGTGGTTTGGTACCTTGACTATGGTGTATTGTATCCTGGGTTCGAACCTGACCACTACTTTTTATTTTTTTTCTGGACATGCTGAGGGGTGTGTCTGTGTAAAGGCAGTTTTGATACGGCTTGCTCTACGTTGCCCGTCGATTAGCTTGTTTGCGCGGTGCGCAGCTCCGCGCAAATGGGGTATGCTGGTTTAAGCCTCATTTGGCTATCGGCACGCATATTACACTCAGCTGAGCTAGGGGCACTTAGATTCAGCATGCTAAACCACTGCTCAGCTACAGGCACTCATTTTGCACCAGTTAAACCACTGCTCACGTACGGGCAGATGCACTCACCCTGTTAAACTGTAGCTCAGCTATGGGCACATCTGGCATTTTTTATTCTTTTTTTACCTCACATTTCTTCAATATAAATGGGCTATTTCATTACATTTTACATAAAATGTGGTTTTATGTGTACATATTTGTCAGGGACTTGTTTCGTGCTTATTTTGCTAAAAATAAAAATTGGTGTTGTGGGGGCTCGAACCATGAATGCCTGCTCTTCAGCCAACATCTCTACCGCTACGCTATTGCTTCTTGGCTTACTTTGCATATTTAGTTCTTATATGCTTTCCCACTGACTGCTAACTGTAGCTGCGCTACGGGCACGCCCGCGAAAATGAGCGCACTTACAGTTAAACAACTTTACAATTTAAAAAAATATATATAACATGTTTATTTATATATTTTCTGTTCATAGTCTGTGGGGGCATGTGTTGTGTTGTGTTTATTCACATTTCCGTGGACTCTGTCGTGGGTGTTTACTTTGGGCACTTTTACTCTTCTGGGGGCGTGTCCGCTTACAGGGCTCGGCCTACAGACATGCCCCCTACTGTCTTACACGGACCATGTTAGCCTTAGGTGTGATTCAGCATGCTCTCATGAATATGCAAAGCATGCTGACATCACTCTGTTTAACTGCAGCCTCCGTGTAAGAGTTATAACTCTTACACGGAGGGTTCGTGAATCCTGCCCATTATAATACCATAAGAATAAACTGAGTGATTGCAATAAAGCTTATTCTCACACAATAATTCAGTGCATATTTTAAAACCAAGAAGTACCCTATTTTACTACATAAATTGCCTATTTAAATAACAGAGTGTATAGTAGTTTGGAAACAATGCATTTATCAGCAGTGTTTTTAGGAAATGTACATATTCTCTGCTGTGACTTTTCATACATACTGTAACATGTATAAATTGTAACAGCAAACTTTATTTAGAATGGTATGTTAATTACATATTAATATATATCTTGGAATGCATTGTTGTATTTATTAAGACTCTTGGAACTCACAACTGTGGCCTACTTTTTAATGAAATGCAGAGATTCAGTATTTCCTGATGCCCATTTTTTCCAGTTCAGGTTAATAGGATCCAGAGCGTTTTTGGGAAGGAGTAAGGCAAAAAACAGTCCAGGATGGGGTGAAAGTCCATCATAGGATATATGTTAACTGCTAACTCCAAGCCATCCCTTTTATTAGTGCTGAGAGATTTTTTCATATGAGTCTATTCATGGAGTTTCAAATTATGCATACTTTTATAGACTTTTGAAATGCATCAGAAGGTTTTGGGGCTGTCTTGGCCTAATTAACCATACTTCCACTTGTTCAGTTATTATAAAGCATTTTTACCAAATCTTTTCATTCATTTCCAACTTTTTTCACACAGAGAGAGTGGAATGTTACTCTTTGAATACTTAAGGATGACTGATGCTACGTTTTGTGTTTAGTCAGGAAGGGACATTATCTTGGATGAGGATGCTTCATCTCTAAATCATTAAAATGTTCCAATTTCTTCAGAAGGTTTCTAGCCTTTAATCTGTGTCTGAGAGATATGTCTCTTGACTGCTTATGTATTGAAACATCAATTTATACATGCATTGCACCATACCTGGTCTACGAAAAAAACAGTCACACATTTCTAGAAAAATATGGCACATACTGTTAAAATCCCTTACACATGCACATACACTGCAAACACCATACTCATATACTCAGATATAAGTACACTCAAAATAAACAGCATGAGACATAATGCCACACACACCCCTTCACCAACATAATACCATGTTCAAACAGTCACTTACATCCGCTTACTTATATATTCTTACTCCACATGTGCAGACAGGAAGTACAGTGTAAAGAGTGGTACTGGGCAAAACTCTACCACACCACAAGTCACAACAAATACAAGCACATACACATGCTTACTCATGCACATACCTACAACACCACACTTCGCAAATGCAAACACTACCCCACACACATATACCATATATATACATACATACACCACACCATACTCCATTGCATTTGATCACTTCACACTTGCAAGCATTCCTACTTGAGCACTTAAACATGCAGACACGCACACATATGTATTCTATAAATATATCTACACACACACACATATATATATATATATATATATATATATATATATATATATGTATGTGTATATATATATATATATATATATATATATATATATATATATATATCTACGGATCCCATTCAGAAGATTGACTCAACGGAATGTTTTAATTTAAAGGTCGAGCCCATATAATCAACTTTCTAACTTTCTGAAATGTCAGCTGTCGGAAAACAACAAAAATCTATATTTTTTCAGGGAGGCAATTTCCCCTGCACCTCCCACATCCCCTGCATATTATATATACCAACTCCAAGAATACACTACACTGGGGAAAAGTATAAACTCTCCAATCCCCACTGTGCCATGATCTTCATTCAAAAGCTTTGTCGTTTGGGAAATCTTGATCATAAGAAGTTTGACTTTCCATTGAGTTGTTCTGAATGGGATCTATATATATATATATATATATATATATATATATATATATATATATATATATATATATATAAATACCTACTTATCTCTCTCTCTCTCTCTCTATATATATATATATATATATATATATAGATTATCTTCTGTCTATATATATATATATATATATATATATATATATATATATATTTGTGTGTGTGTGTGTGTGTGTGCGTGTGTGTGTGTGTGTATTTATATATATCTATATAAATGTGCTAGTAGCAGGAGTGAAATTTTAATGTCTTTATAAAAATTTTTAAGAATACTTTAACAGTTTGCCAATCTCAATTTATTTTTCTTAGTTATTATTCCCCAAAGTAGAATAGCTTGGCTAGAATAGACAGAAATTATATTTCATAGGAACATGTGCATTTAATTGAAATAACTATTTTAGATCCTGCAACAATAATAACTAAGATAAAAATGCAGGGTGATGAAGTAAAAATGAGACACTGGTGCTTTCCCACCTACTTGTTAAAAAGACAGGAATTTAAGGAATTGTTAGTGGAAAGTATTCAAGAATTATTAGAGAAGATAGAAATTTCTTCAGATATTATAGCAAGTGATAACATGAAAGTGGAGTTTGAAAATAAGGTATAAGTAAAAAAGAGATATAGCTAGGAAGTTACAAGAATTATTTAGAAGGACTAACAAAGATTAAAGTGTTGCAGAAGAAAGGGAATATCACTGAACAACAAGAAGTGCAACTAGAGTGCTAAAGAAGAAATAAAGGAGCATCTGGATAATATACATGAGTTTAGAAAGATTGCTGATGAGCAACTGTTTTTTGATAACTCCAGAGTGCAAAAGTTCTTAGGACAATGATTTAGACAATAGAAAGTAAAAAGGGTTGTTGCCAAACTTTGGGAGTCCATAGCAGGAAAACTAACTAGATTTCCTATAGAGGTATTAGAGATATTTTGGAAATGTTATGAAAATGTGTATAAAGCAGAGGAATTTACAAATCAAGAAAAAGTACAAATGAAAATATTTATGGAAGACTTAAGTATGCCAAGGTTAAAGGTAGATGAGGCTCAACATTTAACAGTTAAGATAGGAGGAATTCATATAAAAATGATGAAGTATAATCAACCTACAAGAAAGTCTCCAGGAATATATTGCATTTCTGTGGAAATTTGGAAGACAGGAGGGAAGAAAGTGAAAAATATCTGGAAGGTTTTGTTTTACATTATTCTAAAAGGAGGGGAAGCACCGACATCCTGGAAGAAATTTGTGGTGGCTGTAATATCTAAAGACAGGAAAGACCCATCCGGCCCAGCTTTATATTGGCCCATTTCAATTTTAAAGTGTTTATGTGTATAATAGCTAAAAGAATGGCAACAGCATTGCCAAAATTGATGTGATAAATGTGGCTTGTGGAGGGGAGACAAACATTTGACAATATTAAAAGAACAATGACGGTTCAGAGGGAAGCAGAATTTAAGAAAATACCACCGTTGTTGGTCTGTCTTGATGCAGAGAAAGCATTTTACAGAGTTATTTGGGATTTTATGGGTATGTGAGTAGAGGAATGGAAACATTTGCATTTCCGGATACAACAGTACATTTAATTAGGAGGATATATGAGGGATAAGAGGCAAAAATTTGGAGGGTCCTCCCTGATAAGTTGTGTCTGAATAGAGGAATCAATCAGGGATGTCCTTTTTCTCCTTTCTTATTTGCTTTATATTTACAGCCACTGGCAAAGAAAATAAGGGACTCAGAAATTCAGGGATAGAATTAGAATGGTAATCAAGGAATGTTGGCTTTATTTGCAGATGTTATTGTTTTATAGCTGATAAAATCAGAAAGGGATATCTTACCTTGGGGAACATTCTGAGACAGTTTCAAGTTTTTGTAGGTATAACATTAATGAAGACAAAGCAAAGGCTAAAGCTGCAAACTGTACACACACTTGAATTGGTTCAGCAGTACCCAGATTTATTGAGGTATGATAAAATGAAGTATTTAGGAGTATGGATTAAAAAGAAACCCTGTTTTGGCACCTAAGAATATGTGGAAAGAGACTAAAAAAAGATAATACAAATATTGAGAAACTGGAAGTTCTTGATTATGGGTATTGATAACAAGATACTGGCAGTAAAATTGTTTTTAGTCCCTTTAGTTTTACATACAGGTCAGGCATATTTACCTCAACCAGAGGACATTTTGTGGGCAGTGATTAATAAAAAGTTGAATGATTTTTATCTTGGAGGGGAAGAGGACAAGGGTTAAATGGAATAAAGGGATACAGTAATATTTCCAATGGAACAAGGTGGTTTAGGATTCCCTGATTTGAGGAGATATTTTAAAGCTACACAGTTAAGGCTCATATGTATAACACAAGCAAAAAGCTACAGCACAAAGTGGAAAGGTTTGATGATGAAGCAGGGAGGAAGTTCAAGAAATAAAGCAGAGTGTGGAATTTTAGATGTAGATCCTTAAGAAAAATAATAACAGCCATGCAAAATATTATATTCATAAAGCAACAGAAAGCATTCTAAGAACTAAGTCAATGCAATAATGGAGAAAGGACATTCTGCCAATAGGGATGACTGCAATTAGGATATAGACAATAGGCAAGATGGGAGCTGGAATTTACTGGAGAAAAGTGTCAAAGGAACCAAGGTAATGAGAGCAAATTGTGCTGTTTGACTGCTACAGATGGAGTAGGCTGAAGGAATAAGGCTGTGGTCCTATGTGCTGAAGGAATAAGGCCGTGGTCCTATGTGCTGAAGGAATAAGGCTGTGGTCCTATATGCTGAAGGAATAAGGCCATGGTCCTATGTGCTGAAGGAATAAGGCTGTGGTCCTATGTGCTGAAGGAATAAGGCTGTGGTCCCATGTACTGAAGGAATAAGGCCATGGTCCTATGTGCTGAAGGAATAAGGCCATGGTCCTATGTGCTGAAGGAATAAGGCTGTGGTCCTATGTGCTGAAGGAATAAGGCCGTGGTCCTATGTGCTGAAGGAATAAGGCTGTGGTCCTTTTTGCTGAAGGAATAAGGCTGTGGTCCCATGTACTGAAGGAATAAGGCCGTGGTCCTATGTGTTGAAGGAATAAGGCCGTGCTCCTATGTGCTGAAGGAATAAGGCTGTGGTCCTATGTGCTGAAGGAATAAGGCCATGGTCCCATGTGCTGAAAGAATAAGGCCGTGGTCCTCTGTGCTGAAGGAATAAGGCCGTGGTCTTATGTGCTGAAGGAATAAGGCCATGGTCCTATTTGCTGAAGGAATAAGGCTGTGGTCCTATGTGCTTAAGGAATAAGGCTGTGGTCCTATGTGCTGAAGGAATACGGCTGTGTTCCTATGTGCTGTTTTCCTTTAGGGTTTCAGACATTCAGATGAGAACTGCAGCATGTCATTCTGCTTGGCAAAGAGCCACGTCAGGTCTTCTTGTACCATATCCTAAAGATGCTGAAGATGTTGCACATATGCATGTATCAGAGGAAGAGCTGAAGTCTGCAAGCTTACTTGACAAATAAAATTCTTTTCTGTCTGCATGCTGTTTGTTTGATTTGTTGTCCATGTATAATAAAGTCAAGAAACGCATACAATTTGGAATGAAGTATTTCAAGGAAAAATGTTGAGAAAACTGGGAAAAGGGAAAGAAAAAAAAACGTGCATTAATTTAAATCTTGGGCTGATGCAAATATGGAAGATGGTTAAGAGAATAGTCTAAATGACAGAATCAAGATGAAAAGTGCTCCTTTTTATCAGCTAGTGGCAAAGCAGTTGATAGGTATTAAATGTTTTGTACAAATGGTTTATTTTAAGATAGTGCTAGAATTGTTGTTTACTGAAAAAAATAGGCCCTAATGGTACGTACGTTCCAGTAATAATCTGGACATTGAATGAGCATAAAATTTGAATATGAAATAGCATATAACTCTTCCTACTTCAAGTAGGAATATGGGATACTACTGAAAAACAGTTATAAAATATTAGGAAAATATAAGCATATTATCAAGGAGACAGTGTAAAATTGGGTTCCTTACAGCTAGCTGAGACCCAAGCCCAAGACAAGTTTCTTGAAGTCAGGGATTTAACTGTATTGTAACCCATGTGCCCAGCTGGTCACACACAAACTTGAAAATGAGTTCAGCCAAGCACATGGCATACCCTAAAAGCTGGCATCCTATTGAACAAAGTACGGAAGTGTTCATGGACCATGTAAGTCAGGAAGGGAAATGAGGAGGGGGAGTTTAGGTTTCGGGAGGTGGAGGATTTTAGCTTTAGGGAGAGATTTATGGTATTGGAAGGTTAAGGTTAGGGAGGAGGGGGGATTTTAGGTCTAGGGAGTGATTGGAATATTAAGATTAGGAAGAAGGGGGAATTAGGAAGCAATTAGGAGGTATTGGAAGACCATGGTTAGGGAGGGGAGGGGGATTTTAGGTTTGGGGAGTGATCGGAAGGTTAGGTTTCACGTTTGATTGAAAGTTGAGGGTTGTGGACTGGGAGGGAGTTTTTAGGGTTAGGGTCAGGACACTGAGAGGAATGGTTATCTATTTTACTTCACAGGGATCAAGTTAGTTGGAGTAAAGGCACTGATAACACAAGCGAATGGTAGCAGGGAAGTATGCTGCAAGCTAATGATATGCAAGCACTTGCAGTAAACCCTGCAAAATCTGTAGACTTAAATGAACTGTATTGCAAACCTCTACATTACAAGGTCATTCATTTTTACTTCTGAAAAAGACAGATTTAAGGTGTGTGCCCTCTTTCTTTAAATTATTGCTGCCACTAGTATATTACTCATATAATGTAGTTTTCTTTGTACTAGACAGCTTTCAAAATCACATATGATGAAGAAGACATAAAATTGCTTGAAGTGGTAAATCACATTTAAAAATAGACATATCTACAAACTGTAACCAAATAGTTCCAAGTGCAGTAACTGTAAAGCAGATAGTTGTGATGCAGTAACAGCAGAGCAAACAACACAAGCATCAGAAGTATGTTACAGAGTATGATCCAGTACTTAATAGTCTAGTAACTTTATATGCTGTAACAGTACTGCAATCAGTAACTTGCAGCAATACAGTAACACTAATTATTAAAAAGTGCAATTAGTTACTGAGAAAATATTAATTTTGTTTCTATTGCCTTAATATCAGTTACTAGTAGCATTGCAAAAAAAAAATCCTAGCAACAGTGCAGTGTTACTTAAATACAGGCAGTCCCCGAGTTAAGGACGAGATCCGTTTTTTAGTCTGTCCTTAAGTCAAATTTGTATGTAAGTCGAAACATGTACATGGAACATTCTACTGCACTGTACTGCAGTAAAGTACAGTATTGTAGAAGGAAGTCTGTACATTTAGTCAGGCCCCAGTGGCCTAATGGATAAGGTATTAGCCTCTTAAGCCTGGGATTGTGGGTTCGAGTCCCCTCTGGGGTGATATAATCTCACCACAACACAAAACTAATCACAAGGCACATAACTCTCCTAAACAGTGTGCCACTCAACCAAAGACCCTGAGGCAAAACAGCATGCCCAACACACTAGTCATAGGTGACTCGACAGTGAGGCACACTGATGTCCCACTCACTAGGTTGAATAAGGAGAAAGTAACAGTCAGCTGCCTGTCAGGCATCAGGATCTAGCACATAAGGCACACACTCAGGTCCCTCAACAACAGGTACAAATATGACTCTGTCATTGTACATGTGGGTGTGAATGACCTCAGACTTACCTCCCTGGACTACATGGAAAAGAGACATGGTGGAGCTATTGGATTGTATAGCTTAGGCAGGTATGACCCTAGCCATGAGCAGCATACTACCTTCACCCAGAATGATACCACAGTACAAGCAGAAAATGATTGATTTCAACAATTGGCTAAGTTTCTGGTGTCATTCTAAGGGGATCCAGTATCTGTCTGCCTGGGATGACATGATTGACAGACCTCGATGCTTTGCCAGAGATGGTCACCCCTGGGCTTCCGGATACTGGCCAAGGTTCTTGCCACCCCTATAGTGCCTTTTTAGGTGGTGTTCCAAAGACCAAATTACCACTATAACAGCTACAAAAAATGCAATTTGAGGGTCATGCTGCTCAACGCAAAAAGTCTAAATCTCAAAATGCACTCACTCGAGAACATTGACATTTATGTTGTAACAGCGACCTGGTTCAAGGCAGCAGGAAGCATCACTGCATATCCAGGCTACAACTCATTCCACACCTTTTGGCCCCAGAAATTGGACTGAAGCTCCAAAGGTGATGGTGTTTCCATATTCATAAAGGATGCACACACCTCCAGACTGGTAGCCCAACATAACACATCTGCGATACTTCAGGTGCAGCTAACATTGGGTAAGACAGAGATTCAGGTTGTAGCCTGTTATAGGACCCCAACCATGTCCCAAGATTCACACTCCACATTCCTAAGCATTCTGGAGAATATTAGGGTCCAACCTAAGACTCTCATACTGGGCAACTTCAACTACCCCTACATTCACTGGGAATACTACTCATTTACCAATACACTTGCCCAACGCTTTCTGGAATTCATTAATTCCAATGCCCTGGACCAGCTCGTTCTTACCCCCACTACAGGTAGCAACATCCTGGACCTGGTCATTACTAACATGGGCAACCATTGCTCTACACCAATAGTCCACTCCTCCCTGGTTAGAGCCGATCACAAGTTAATCACCTTGGAAATCCACATCCCTCCCACCCCCCAAACAAAGGTAACCACCATGAAAAACTTCTCCAAAGCTAATTTTGGGCTCCTACAAACAGAGGTGGCTAACTTCATGGCACCCATGCAAATGGCGAATAGTTGCATGACCACCAAATCATACTCCAATGCACTGTACAAACACGTACACAAATGTGTGTATCTCTGCATACCCAATAGAACTAAGACAGTCTTCTCAAAAAAAAAAAGGAAGCCAATCTGTGGTCCCCTGCCATAAACAAACTCTACAACAGAAGGATGAAACTGATGCGGAATAAGGTGAAGTCCCAAGAATGGAAAACCTCCCTTATCAGCCTCAACAAAAGGTTGAGATCCCTCATGAAATCCTCTAAAGCTAGCTATGAAAACAGAATTGCAGCAGATAGTAAAGACAACCACAAGGCCTTCTGTAGTTATGTAAAAAATCTCCATGGCAATACCCAGATTTGCTCTGAGCTGCTGCATAATGGTACCTCCTATACAGAGCCAACAGATATTGCAAATATACTGGCGGACAGATTTAGTGCTAACTTTACCCCTCCCCCTCCAAAGGACCAATCACAATACCAGTAGATTACCAGACACCCAGTATTACTGCCTCACAGGTTAAAACAGCACTGTCCAAGGCCAGGAATACAGCTTCTATGGGACCTGACAGTTTCCCTGGCTGTGTTCTACATGAACTAGAGAGTGAACTGGCACCTCACTTGTGTGCCCTGTTCAATCACAGCCTCACCTCAGGCTTTGTCCCTACAGAATGGCGCACTGCTACAGTCATCCCTCTCCACAATGGAGGAGTGACTACAGACCCTGGGAACTATCTCCCCATTAGCCTGATGAGTCTGATATGCAAAGCTATGGAATGCATCATCAAGGACCTAATAAACAAGGATATAGGGAATCTCCAAACTCTGGATCCTACACAGTTTGGTTTTGTGAAGGCTAGATCATGCCTGCTCACCTTGGTCAACTTCTTTGAGTCAGTCACCAGAGCTGTGGATGAAGGCAAGGTGGTTCATACAGCCTACCTTGATCTGGCCAAGGCCTTTGATACCATTCCCCACTCAGGAATCATATAAAAACTTACTAAGCTAGGCATCAACCCCTATATCACTAGGTGGGTTGCAAACTGGCTCACAGATAGAACCCACAGTGTGAAAGTAGCTGACTCCAAGTCAGACTGCCGACAAGTCATGAGTGGAGTCCCACAGGGTTCGGTCCTGGGTCCTCTCCTGTTTGGTATCTGCTTCTCTGAAGTTCAGGCCAACACGAAGGGGCTCTAGTTGACAATGTTCGCAGATGATTGCAAGTTGGGAGCTATTATTAACTCCCCAAGTGATGTTGACATCCTACAGAAAGACCTCAATGAGGCCAACGACTGGTGTCTAAACCATGGCCTTAAGCTCAATGCCAAAAAATGTGTCTTCATCCCCCTTGGGAAAAACCCAGTTCCCTTGAATTACCACATTGATGGTAGTCCACTGAACACAGAAGGCATTATAAGAGATCTGGGAACACAGGTTGACAGCGACCTCTCTTTTGACCACTATGTTGCCACTGTGGTCAGAAAGTCCTTCTGTGTGGCACATCTCATTACTAAGGGTTTTGCATCCAGGAAGAAAGAGGTCATTGTCTCCCTCTACTCTTCCCTCATTAGGCCAATCATTGAGTACAATGCCCCATTTGGCATGTACCTCACTAGACACTTGCAACAACTGGAGAGACTAAAAACTACCTCACAAAGAGGATCCTAGGCCTTAAACACTTGTCCTATATGGACAGACTCAAAAAACTCCAACTATTCTCTGTCTCATATCACCTACTTAGAGGCGAGCTCTACTTGACTTACAAAGCCATGTCTGATCCAGCTCTGTTAGAAATGCTACATATAAAGAAGTCCCAATCCCTCCGCACCACACGCTCCAGAGACCTCAACCTCATTACCACAATCAACTGAACATGCTGGAGGTACAGGTTTATAACCCAGAGACTGCCCATGCTATGGAACAAACTTCCCATACATGTCAAGCAGAGCACCTCACTGGCCCTCTTCAAGAGAAATCTTGATGAGTGGATGGGAAATATAAAATTCACCCCGGGGATCACTCCAGTGGCTCTGCTTGACAGAGGCACTAGGAACTAAGGTTGGGTGGCACAATGCCAGGGTAATCCTATGGTCTAGGCTTGTAAAGGCTCCAGGGCCATTAGCCTAATACACATCTATGAACCTGTGTCCATACAAAAAAAAATACATTAAACTTGCCTCTTTTTAAGCTTCACTTCACATTTCTGTACCACAGGTATCACCCATGAATGTTTTCCACTCTTTCTTGAACTTTTAGCCCTCTGACAGACCTCCTACTGTCACCTAGACCCTAGTGAGACACAATGCCATTTGCCCATTCTACTGTACGGTACAGTAACTGCTTCAGTACTGTGTACTGTACAAACCAGCAGTCTTGACCAATCAGATCGCCAACACAGTGATCTCTTAACCAATTAGATCTCTTGTTCTCAATGAAGGCAGAATTGACTGCTCTAACAAGACATGAGGGCAGCTTCATGAATGGGGAAAAGGAAAGTGCAACAGAATTCATCATTTTAAAGTAAGATTTGAGCAACTGTAATGATTTTTATTTATTTTCACATTATTTCCAACATCGCGGCAGCCTGTTCTTATCTATGGGTCGTCTGTAAGTCAGATGTTTGTAACTCGGGGACCGCCTGTATTGCCACTAATGAACAAAGCAACAGTAACAAGGTGCAAGAGTAAAATCTTACTTAAAGATAATAATACTACTGTCAGCAGAGCAGCAATACTAATTTCAAAGTTGCAACCAGATTAAATGAACTCAGTAAGTTAAAAAGTTAAAAAGGAGATAATTTCCACTGTATGTAATAAGGCAATATTTGAATCAATCACAGTAGCACAGTTACAATAAGACAAAATAGGCAGTGATAGTATAATCTACAACAGGGTTATAAAGGTTGCCTGGATCTTATTCTGGCCAACCAACTATCCAGTCAAAATTCAGCCAATGCCCCGGCAGAGGCTGACGATTGAAAAACAGGCATTCCCATTTTGCACTGTAATGCAGTGATATAGCTGTTACATAGATGCCTCAACTCCCACCACAAGCTGGAGCACTGCATCTCTATTCTTAGCTCCAGGAGTTTTGAGGCAGTGTAACAACTACCTCATCTTTTCTGACATCTCTTCAAAAGTAAAATAAATGGCTTCATTGTGGTATTCCAGGGGATCCAGCATGTGTCTGCTTGGCACCATGTGGTTAACACTCTCCTGCTTTGCCAAGGTTGGGCTGCTCTTCCTTTTTCATAGCTTTTACTTACTGGCTAAAACCTTGCTGGCCCTATTGTGCTTTTTAAGGCAAAGTTCAGCTTACGGGTATAGCTACTTATCAAATTCTAATAGGGACAATAGAACTACTTAGTGCTAGAGGCCTGAAAATGTGCAATCTAAAATAAATACATATATGTGTAGCTACATAAATTTGGTTCTAGTGAAAAAAAAAAACAAAAACAAAAAAAGCATTCCTTCTCTGCCAGGGTTTGGTGGCTACCCTGCATTTAGGTCCACAGGGAGTTCTTGGGGAAACATCTGTATTTCGTGATATATTTTGCTGTCCATTCAGCTGAAGCATTCCTTGATTCTGAGGGTATGAGAAGGCAAATCAGGGTGTAACAGTGTAACTGTCTTTCCATAAACATCAGTATTAATCTTTCTAATGTGAAGCTGGGAGTTGTTATATGAGAGTGTGGTGTGGTTTTGTCTCTTTCGGGAATAGTGCCTTCTATTGTAGAAATACTGGCCTCCAGTGGAAGTGCATTGACCAGACCCTTTTTGGTTTACTTGCTTTTGAATTTTGCAAGAACCAAAGTTTGACTTTATGAACTGCCTTGCAGTTCTTAATGGGTGTTTAAAATCATTATTTTTCAGAAAAGGAAATAAACCCTTCTGTTACTCTGAAGTACACTTTACTTTTTTACTGAAGTACTTCAACTTCTGTAACATCTCATCCTCCAATTTTCTTATTTGTCTCTTCTTTCATTCACTTCAAGATCATGTGCAAAGTGACAAAATCAGAGTAGCCTGTCTGTTCTCAGAATGCGTTTCCTCAGCAGTTGCTTACCTTGGCTGTATTTCTGTCATTGAAGTTTGCATTCTCACTTTTCTTTTTAATGGAAATCTCTTCTGAAACATGCCCTTCATAACCAGAATAAGCTCTAGACTCATTGACTTCTCTGCAGGACGTTCTGGCTTCTTGCTGATGTGCTGACATCAAGTTGGGGTCAGTAGAGTCCATCACCAAGTCAGTGACAGGGAGAAAGGTGTATTGAGAGTGGATTTTTTCAGATTGGGGCAATTGTGCACATATTTTTTGTCTAATTTTCAGTTTTAAGCTTAGTTAACATTGCTGGTTAATCCAGTCTTCAAACCCTAATGCATACTGGATTCCTTTTATGTAAAAACAAATGTGGAGGCTGCTTCTGTTCCACTGCCACAAGTGCACATCATGTGAAGCATAAAGTCCATAATTCTTAAATGTTTATGACTTTGTCTAATATCACTGAATCTTACCTTTCATCTGTCTATGATTTTTGCAGAAGGCCCCTGATTTTGGCTCATAATTTTACCCTGTTGATCCCTCATAAAACTTTCTATTTTCAAAAGGCCGCGGTGGTGCAGTGGTTAGTGTTGTCGCCTCAGAGCAAGAGGTTTTCCTATTTGATTCTCGGCTGTAGTGCCTTCTGTGTGGTCTGCATGTCCTCCCCATGGTTGAGTGATGTCTAAAGATATGCAGGTAGGTATGTGTGCAGGAATGGGTGTGCCTTCTTTGATGGTTGGGCATCGGGCTGGCAAATCGGCACCGTAAAAATCCACTGCAAATCATTAGCGGACCGGAGTTCCGCTGTGGTGACCCCTAACTGGGAAAAGCCGAAAGAAAGAAAGGAAAGGAAATCACTAAGGATTACAGTCTTCACTAATGCTAGATATTAGAGTTTCATAGTTTATAGTTCATTTTGCCCAGAAAATGCATGCCAATGCAAAACCTGTTCCATTAATGAATAGATGCACTGCACTCAGTCCGCTGCAGCATTATCATGATATTTACTTACATACAAAACACAGAGAAAAGAGACCCAGACTGCTTGTGCAGCAAAGATCCAGCTTTACATCATCCGAGTTACAAGCATGGTGATACAAAGGCAGGAAGTGCTGTCTTCATAAGTCTGAGGAGAGCCAAAGTTTGTGGACATGAAATAACAGTAAAGTGAAACAACAGAATATTCAGTATATTGGATTTGCAAAGCAGGAAGACATCCTGTCATCCCAGAAGAAGGAGAAGGACTGCAGCTTTGTGCAAAAATGGTTGCACATTATCTTTAACTTACAGGTTCCTTGTGCTGGCTCCTTGTTTAGTTGTACTGTGTAGGCACAGACTGACTCCCAAGGTAGATTGCTACTGCTCACTTTGCTTCCTTCTACCCCCCAATTCCTCATCCCCTCTCCCAGAACCATACATTTATAGAAATTGTTCTCCTCCCACAATCCATACCTACTCCTGTACTCCTAACACTAACTGGACTGTATCACAACTTCCCCTTTCACCATACAGAATGAATACCAATCTCCACCAAGAAGAGTTATATCCAAATAACCAAATAAATAATTTCACCCCATTACCAAATAAATAATTTCACCCAATAACTATAATAAAACCCTTTCAAAATCCATGCACATTACTACATCATTACAAACCCTGTACAATTTCAACATTATAATTTCAACCCAAGGTAGCCTTTCTACATTGTCAAGTAAAACAAAAATGCCTTGAAAATCCCACAGCTGGCATACTACTGCATCATTATACTCTTACTAATACACCTGCCCAAAGTACAATGCGCTACTTTAAACCAACCTTTCCCAAGCATTCCACAATCTCAGAATCTCAGCCACTACTTTTCTCTATTATAAGCACACACAAAAGTCACCACACAAGGTTTCAAACCTACTCTTTCAGTGTCTCACAATATCACCTTTTCACCCTTCACTCTTGAACTGGCTATCACCTCCCCATATGTTGAAGAGCTCTCAGAATTCTTCTAAAATCCCTCTACAGCCTCACCTCCATCATCCTGATTCTGCTCTTGAGAAGTAATTTTGAATGTAGCCTTGGTCCTTCACCCCTGCCATGTCTCCTAAGAAATACACTAAGCCTATACAATGAGACAGACCATCCAAGTGCACTACTGTCTCAACACAATCCTGACTTTGTGACTTTTACTGATTCCCGAATGAAAAAGGACAGTCCATACTTGCATTTCTTCTTTCCACAACATTAGTATCACTTAGGTGCAAGGCCAGGACAAGGACAGGGGCTGGCACTCTACTCCTGTACAAAACACATATAAAGGCATAGATCATAGCCCATGCTAATGCACCTGTAAGCAGTCACCCTAACTCATGTTACTAATCAAAAGTTTCTTACAAAACAAAAATGCCTTCTTTCTATTCATAGCCTACCTCCCTCCTCCTGCTACACCAAGAAAAAAGCATAGCTGAAGGAATGACATTCATTTAAGCAGTTATAATACTCTCATAACAGAAGGCACTAGTTCTTGGTGCTTGCAGAGGATTCTGGTTGAGCCAGCTACACGTCTGGTCACTAACATCTATATACTTCTCCATTTACAAAACTCTTCCAGTAATGCTTCATCTAGACAGGGCTAAAATAAATAACTTGAGAATACCCAAACTGAAATCTCTAGAACATCTAAGAGATGATTCAATACACAAATGGAAAACCAACCTAATTCCCAGAAATAAACACAGCTTCCTGGCCAAATGGGCCATTCATTCCTCATCAGAAAGGTGAGTTTTGACCAGGAGAGGCCATTATTAAGGCGGCCATTGAAGGTGGCTCATATTTTTGCTGCAGCCCTGTGCCAGAGGAATAGAGCATGCAATGGGCAGTCTGCAATGAATATTCTCTCACTTACATAAGGGACATAGCCACCCACCAGCCCCCCTCCCCCACTTTGAAGTATGAGAGGTGATTTCCTTGGTCTGCACTTGGTAAATCACAACCACCCTATGTGCTGAAGGTCTGCTGCCCTCCCGCTACACCCAGGCGAGGTGAATATGCCAAGCCTCTTTACTGCCATCTCTTCCTGTCTAGATGCTGGGCTACTAATCAATCCCCCCAGGCACCGGGATTACAGTCGGGACAGGTTTTCCTCTACACCACAGAGTCGGTCCCTTAATCACATTCTTACCTACTCATCAGGTGTGATAATTTTCCTAATGTTTTTCTTACCCATTGCACCCCTAAAGTTCCTACTTCCTTAACAGTATTTAGTTACCTAGGATAACATTCTCCTTTCAAACACACTAACGGCCAAGAAAGCTCTACATTATTTTGTGATTACTCCAAAACAAACTGCCTCCCACATACAAACCTTCCTGATAATTGTAAGTGGTGCACATCTCCATCCCACATACAGACCTTCCTGTTACTATAAGTGGTGCACATCTTTGACCCACATACAGACCTTCCTGATAATTATAAATGGTGCACATCTCCATCCCACATACAGACCTTCCTGATAATTGTAAGTGGTGCACATCTCTGACCCACATACAGACCTTCCTGATAATTATAAGTGGTGCACATCACCATCCTACATACAGACCTTCCTGATAATTATAAGTGGTACACATCACAGTCCTACATAAAGACCTTCCTGATAATTGTAAGTGGTGCACATCACCGTTCCACATACAGATCTTCCTGATAATTGTAAGTGGTGCACATCTCCATCCCACATACAGACCTTCCTGATAATTGTAAGTGGTGCACATCTCTGTCCCACATAAAGACCTTCCAGGTTAATTATAAGTGGTGCACATCTCTGTCCCACATACAGACCTCTCTGATAATTATAAGTGGTGCACATCTCCGACCCACATACAGATCTTCCTGATAATTATAAGTGGTGCACATCTCCAACCCACATACAGACCTTCCTGATAATTGTAAGTGGTGCACATCTCTGGCCCTCATACAGACCTTCTGATTAATTATAAGTGGTGCACATCTCTGTCCCACATACAGACCTTCCTGATAATTATAACTGGTGCACATCTCTGACCCACATACAGACCTTCCTGATAATTATAAGTGGTGCACATCTCCAACCCACATACAGACCTTCCTGATAATTATAACTGGTGCACATCTCTGTCCCACATACAGACCTTCCAGGTTAATTATAAGTGGTGCATATCTCTGTCCCACATACAGACCTTCCAGGTTAATTATAAGTGGTGCACATCTCTGTCCCACATACAGACCTCTCTGATAATTATAAGTGGTGCACATCTCTGTCCCACATACAGACCTCTCTGATAATTATAAGTGGTGCACATCTCCGACTCACATACAGACCTTCCTGTTAATTGTAAGTGGTGCACATCACAATAACTATGTAAGAACTTCAGTATATTACTAAATCAATATGGTTCTGATGAAAATGCTTTAGCATTAAAAGTATTTTTACTATTTTCTATAATCTGACCATCTTCATCATACACTAAAGGACTGTTGTATAACAAGCAGTACTGCCATTACATTTTCCTGACTTCTTTGAAACTGGATACTGTGGTTTGACTTTTCTGTCACAAGCTTACCAAAAATGCAGTTGTAGCTGCCTTTGGGGAAGGCATTACCTGATCTCTTTCTTCATTGATTTTAGAACAGATACAATTATCCTGGGACTTGGATACCTGTGCTAATAGTCTTTCTTTTGATCAGCATGCCTTGGTTGAGGTTAGGATGTTCTTCTACCTTGGCCATCTGATCTGGAGAATTAAGTCCTCTCAGTCCCATGCAGCCTTGGTCACGCTGTACTCTGCTCTTATTAGTATTGGCACAAACTATCCTATGGTAAGTTTAGATATGACATGAGGAATGCCAAGAAAAATGTGAACTCATTTTATCAGGTTTTAAACAGGATGATAAAAATACTTTTATAAGTATATCAGCAGCATTAGGAAAGGTGATTCTATAATAATAAATACCTGAAGGAACTTGAACTAACCACCTGTGTGTAGTGGTATCCTTTTACAGGGTTATTTCCTACCTTCCTCACACTGTTCCTGGCACACTTCATCTCTTTGGGGCCTACCATCATCGCAGATTGATAAACAGTAGGTCATCTGTAGCATTTCCAACCCTGCTACTCCTTTGCGAATTTAATTAGATTGCAGGTGCCTGACATATGTGGGTTTATGTACAGTTTACTGGACAAGCTTGGTAGAATTGTTTCTGTGCTCTCTTGTAGTATTTCAAGCAGCTCTTGTCAAGCTTGCATTTAATGCAGCTGTCAGTAGCATGTCTACGTGAGTAAAGTACTGAAATGGGGTTGACCTAGCCTACTTGTTACCTGCTTATTAGGAGAGCAGGTGTGTATATGCACACACTGGCTACCAGTGACACTGATTTGTTGCATACTTCACTACCCTCACTATCCCCCTGCCCCTATTCCCTGCCTGCCCCACCTTCTTATCCCCTCCTACTTGTTATTATAACAATCCCCTGTCAAACAAATCTCCATTATCAAAACTAATCTCATCCCAGACATACTCTACCAATTCATATGGCAACTGCTAATGCAATCAGAACTCACTTTCATTACTGAAAATACAAACCTCTGCACCATTCATACACGACTCCTCACCATACACCACAAAAACCATACATAAACCACACACCATATCAATAAAAACTGTAACTCATACACAGCCAAAACATCTTTATAACAAAATGTGCTTACTCTTTCTGTTAGAGCCTTAACATTAATTCCGACCATCATACACCAAACCACTCTTTAAACACTGTACCATTTATGGACTACCTCTCCTACTGGCAAACATAATCATTACTTCAAACAAAAATCATACCCCTAACAGTCTCATTAAAACCATTCACTGCACCACCCTCTTGCTTAGAGGTTTTATTAATTTTCTACCCTTTCAAAACAGCCCTCTAATACCAGGGAAAAAATAAATACAATACATTTCAAACATCGTCCTGGCCAAAATTTATATCAAGACTATCCTCCACCAGACTTTTTCCTCCTCTAAACCAGTTGAATGTAACGCAGATCATTCCTCCAACTCAGTAAACCTCAATCCCCCACAATAAGCTAAACCACAATCTCCTAACGCTTAGCAGTTAAACCACAACACCCCTCCTCATAATAGCTAAATCACACACCACCAACTCTTAATATACTTAAATGCTGCCACCCAAATGCTGTCAGTATTAAATGTACTTGAACAAATTGACATATTCCTACAGTAAAACTTCTTACAATTTAGCCATCACTGAGTCTTGGATCAAAAATAACTCCTTCCCAATTCATTACCGCATTCTGGTTAGCAGTGTGCATTAAACAGCAGTGCCAGAAGTAAAGCTAATGGTGGCATGATGATATTTTACAAAACCCACGTACCTCATGCACAAGCCGACGCCCCCCTTATATCATGATCTCAATTGGCCAGCAGTGAAAATACCCCATCCCAGAAATAATCATATGTACATCACATTGGCCTATTCCCCATAAACCCCTGTGTTTTCTAAAAAAGGTAAAACAGTTAGTCAGTTCAAAACCCAAGCCATAGTCCAGTCAAAACAATTACCTATAATGTGTAACTTCAACCTAGCTGAACTTACCCAGAATGGCTAGTAGACCTTGGCTTAATACACATCTTTCTGGCCCTGCCACACCAAACAAGTCAGATAGCCACTACCACGTAGATTTAGTAATCAGAAACATTCCCAACAAAATGTCCACTATGATAATCCCCATGCCTGTATGACCTCTGCTCAGTAATATTCCCAGTTAGAAATATCAAAGTTAGTCAGGCTACTAAATTAATAACCTGCAGACTCAAATCAGGCAATAGCTTTAAAAAACTGCAAGACACCCTGTGTCAACTTGATTGGACTCCTGTCTTATCTGTACATGATCTGTAAATAGCTGCCAAATCTCCAACACCTACCCTGCTATAATTACAAAGAAAATATTTATCTTTCTATCCAGACTATACAAACCAAACCAAAATAGTGTCTCATCAAAGAACTTAAGACTTTGCATGATTTTGGATGCAAAGCAAGGGAACATGGAAGCAATGTAATATATCTGAATCTAAAGAAAGATTCATTAACCTATGTATCCTAGCCAATAAAATCATAAGTTAAGTTATAGCTCCAATACAGCAATCCTTCCTTTTCTGAGATAAAAAAAATTCTGGGCGAAAGTAAATAAAATAATCAGAAGAGGAAAGAAAAATAACCTTGGCTGAAATACAGTTCTAAATGATAAAGCACATTTAGCCCTACAAAGCTTTCTCACATAAGTTTGTTACCTTCTGACCTACCCCATATCACCATAATTATGTATGCAGATGATCTCATTTTATCACAAATAAAATCTGCTCTGGTCTTCAGCACCCATTGCAGACTAATTTCACTGATTTCTGTAATTATCTAACTCACAATTAATTACCAGTTCACCCCCCCCCCCACAAAAAAAAAAAAAAAAACTAGCATAATGCTATTTGCTGCTCCTTGGAAACTGTCCAACCTCCTTCCCTTGATGATAGCAAGCAATGACTTCAATAATCAAATAGTTAATGTTACACAATAAAATATCTAAGATTCCTCTTTGACCCTGTTTTAGCATTCTCAAGGCATATACATAATATAGGCAACAAAACACTTTGACACATACCACTCAACGTCTTAACACAAGAATTCTGGACAAAGCCAAGAATAATGGGGGGACCAAGTCCCAAAAATAATGACAAGTTTAGAAAGCTGATAGAATGACAGGTGTTGCATTGTCTGAAGGGCATGATGTCTGAAACCCAAATATCTGTCATTATTTAGTGACTTCAGACCTCAATGATTTGCCAGTAGCCCACAAATTTTATGAGGAACAGTACGAAGATATGATGGAAAAACCAGGATATTCTGTGAAAATCTGGTCAGTTGAGAGATGTGCTTTCACAACTGAAACTTTGAAACAAAAGTTCATACCTATTGTCCCCAACTGCAAGGCAGTGTATAGCTAAAATGTCCTCATTCACAAAAGTTTGTTAGCACTTCATTCTAAAACCAACACACAAAAACTGCAGGTACTTCAAAACAAAACCCGTTACTTTGCACTTCTAGCTGACAATCATACCCACCACTGTGATCTCTCAAACAGATTTCATTGGCTACCAGCTGCTGGCAGAGTTACTATGCCACTCAGCACTCAGCTGTTCAAAAGTTATGCTGTGTTAATGCCCCCCCCACACTAAAATCAATCTTAAAAATAAAACCATCATACCTATTGAGGGGAAGTCAGAGTGATGACATTACTATTAGGAAACCTCATTTTGGTACTACCATAGGGGAAATGGACTCCAGCTAAACTCCGACCAGCAACATGAAATCAACTACCCTGAGAAAAATGTTCTCAAATAGCACTGTGTGGCTTCAAGGCTAAACTGGAGGAACACCCACTAGAAGAAATTTCCCTTAATTGCTTTTGTGACACTGGATAAGTTTCTGTAGGTTGTAGACTTGCTGTAACTGAAGTACTTATAAGTGTTACATGTAGGCATCACTTTAAGAGAACTCTACCCTATAAACACTGTAAGTATTGCACGTATCACACATTGCTTGAAATATTGTTTCTTGCTACTCCTTTTCAATGTGTATTTACTTTTGGTATACATTTTATCCTATTATGTATGATGCGTTTTCACTTTTGTTATCAATTTTATTTTATTGTACTATGTACTTCACTCTCCAGAATCCAGGTTGTGCTCAAAAATGGTCAAGTGACCAATCACTTACATGGTTACCATATTTCAGATAAATAAACAAACCTAGTTCCAGTACTCAAGGATAGCTGCAGAGAAGATACTTGCACAAATGTACTGTGAGTGACTGTCATGCTACAACTATAAAATTATTAAAATGTTATTTTTTTAACAAAAGCAAGAAATCTGCACCTATCATCTTATAGAATTGTTGCAAACTATACCTGTTACTAAAATAATCATCTTAAGGTTGCAAAATGTGGAATTCTGGGGAGGGAGATATCTCAGCACTGCAACCTTGACATGTTTTAGTCATGCTAATCAGTCATGAAGCAAGGAAGATGGTGATAGGATTAGAGCCATACTGCATGTCAGAAACCATACTGTGCAGGAACTAGAGAAATGGCTGCAGTGACTCAGGTGCTATGACGTCTAATACAAGTGTTCATTTCGTACAATGTCACTCTTTAGAGCAGCTGTACAACCACATTCATCATCATGCATGCTGTTATGACAGCATGTCATGAATTGGGACTCTGTACCCTTGCAGGATACTCTTTGCTGTTTAACAGTTTCTATATTATTATGATATACATAGTCAGGACACCTGTATGGCACAGTGGGTGGTAGCTGTGACTGTCTTCCAATGAACTCAGGATTTACTAGTGACTACGGGGGAGAGGAAAAAGATCTAGTCCACTGCAGTGCTGAGATGGAGTGGATGATGAGTGACACAGTAAGCAATGCATGACTGGCGGATGAATATATACATACACACACACACACACACACACACACACACACACACACACACACACACACACACACACACACACACACACACACACACACACACACACACACACACACACACACACACACACACACACACACACACACACACACACTTTGAGGAACAGTATAACATGGCTCCCCTCCCCCCTCACACACACATAGTTCGTCTTTGAGGATAGTAGAGGCAGTGGACAAAATGGTCAGGGGGTGACTGAAGCTAGAAAAAGCATAAAAAGGTGCATGTACTCAGAGCCATAAATAGGGCAGTGAAACATTGGTGGCTTCCCCAGGGTATTAAGGGGCACAACTGACAGTTGCCCATGTGATACAAATGCAGTTCAAAGATTCATTGTGGCTCCGTAAATGAATGAATGCATGTAGTAGCTTAGTGCATTAGTAACTGTAGGAAGAAGTTTGCATATGCCCTCGGGTAATTCCTGAGTATATTTTTTCCCTTTGGAAGACTTTTTTTGTACTCAGCTTTAGAAGACCCTTTGTTTTTACTCTTCGGGTTGAGGGGGTCCAGTCTTTGGATAGGGTCAAAGTTGACCTGTCTTGGCTCTGTAACATACTCATATTTGTTTTAAAACATGTAGTAATTCTAGCATAGTGCTCATTCTGGTAAATATTTTTAAATATTTAGCCATCTACCAGTGCATTTAGTTTTCCTATATTATATAACAGTTATATTGTCATAACATTACTTGTACTGACTTTAAGTCCATAAAATGATATGCCTTTTTTCAAATATGCTGCGTTGACTTCAGAATCAAATGTTGTATGTTTTTGCAGCTTCAGTGGGGCATACCCCAGCGAAGTGTTATGGCAATGTTTGCAGAAAGGTTGAGTCATGGACCAAATTTAATGGTTACATCTGACATTGAATTCATTCTTTGTCATTAACAGTCACTGATCCAGTGATACCTAATGACTGTGTATAAACGATGTAAATCCTAATTTGTAACTAACCAAAATCGAGAGTGTAACACTTTTGTGCTTAAGACTGAGGTAATGATTCAGCTTCAGTGACTTAAATGCTACATGAGAAGAAACAAGAAGGGGATATTATAGGGGGAGTACATCGAATTGAAATGCTTAAGTGCGCAGAAACACTGGATGGGCATTAATGGATACTCATATCGTACAGAGCAGTAACATACCTTTCAAATTATTAGCCCAAGATATCTTGGACAAAGCCAAAAATAATGGGGGGGGTGTCAAAGACCCAAAAATAGGGACAGATTTTAAATATTGCTCTTATAAACTTATAAAGATCTTGACAGAATAAAATGTTCTGTGTCAGCATACATTTTCTGAAGGACATGGTCTAAAACTCAAATGTCTGTCACATAACTGTTTCAATTGTCAATAATTTCTCTGAAAACCAAAATTTTAATAAGGAGCAGAGCAAAATATCAGGCAAAAATCTGACAGTTGAGAGATATGAGCGGTAACTAGACATTGTTTTTCACAGATATTTGCATTTAAATGTTTCAACAAAATCATAAATGCTCATGTTTAAAGATAACAAGAACTTGTTTTTAAAAGCATTTACCTGTAGTTTATGATAAACCTGCTTCAGAAAAAAATTACTATTTTGGCTTTCTGTAGATTAAACAAAATTCATTTGCAAAGATAGGGTAACATATACAGCATCACTGTTTCTGCTCTTTGTAATGTCTCTGCTCACAGACAGATATAAGGAGCTGTCAAACAAAAGAACACTTTATATCGCTTCACTTTTTTACCTTATTATAGAAAAAAACAGAATTGTTTCTGTTACCTTGATTTTGAAAAACAGAGCCTTTGTCGGTTTTTCCAACAATTTACAAAAATAGCCTTATCAACAAGAAATATATATTTTTTCAGTCTTTCAGATAACTTCAAATTGATTTGTAGGGCCATTTAGTTTGGAAGCTGTGGCATTATAGGCCTGATATTTTGCTAATAATCATAGTTACACATTTTGTTTTATTTTAAGTATTTGGCTCATTACCAGCGTAGGTCTGGTAAAGAAAAAGGCCTTCATCAAACAGCTATTCAGGATGAAAATTAAATGAATGTGATGGATTTAAAATGCATTAGAGATGCTAAGCAGCAGGAATTGTTCTGGTAATTACGCCCTTCAAATATCAGCTACATTATACATGCATGGGCTCAATTTTGAGTGATCTCCTTAAATCTGAAACTGACAGTTTGTGAAAGAAAACGGAAATGATTTGCATTTTAAAGTATAGCAACACACATTTAAATTGCATTGCTGAAGTATTTTAATCTAGTAAAACTCTACACTCTTACCTTTTTTCAGGTGTGATCATGAAATATATCATGTAAATTACCATCTTCCTGGAAGATGAAAGATAAGACCTAGGTCTTCAGGATATAGCTCACATCTCTCTCTTTTATCTTTCTTTGCTATATTGCCAACCAACATTGGTTTTAGAAAGATGATAGTATGGACTAAGTATTCAGAGTTGTGTACTATGTACATTCAGATAAGCAAGCAGAGAGACTAAATAGCTATTGTACTGTCATGGTGCTAAGAGATTAATATGTGCTTTCAAGTACGTTCACAATACTGTGAGTCAAACCTTAGCACTAGAATATCACAGGTGGTTGATAGGAGGAAGCATGTCTGTGCTTTGAGATGAATCAAAGATCAGAATCTGAATGTGGAAGCAGTATACCTACCATAGCAAACATGTCTGGTATATTGTGGAGAGTACTCAGAAGATAAAACAAGGTGCCTTGCCCTTATATTACCAGCTTTATAGCATGTATTATTTTCTGTTTCATGAATTAGAGAGCTCTGTGGCTATGGTCATTATGGACAATTGGCTATGGTCATTATGGGTGGAACCGTAGAGTAGCATATCTATTCAGAGAAGGACAGCATTTTCAGTTAGTGCCCTGTGAAGGTCAGGTAAAACCAACTAGCAGCCTACCCCTTCAGCTCTTCAAGTGAAGAGCAAAAATGGATAAAAAATGCAAAACTGCAGAAAGCCAGTTGGCTTCCTGCAGTACAGTACAAAACCCCATCCCCCAGCTCTTCAAGTAAAGAGCGCAAAAAAAAAAAAAAAAAAAACTGCTTCTACTGGCACACCAACCAGGTGGTCAGATACACATTCCCACTCTCCTTCCCCAGCTCTTCAACAGAAGAGCAAAAAACAAAAATAAAAAAGCCCATTCCTTGCTCTGACACACCAACCAGGTGGCCAGATATACAACCTCTCCTTCCTGCCCTAGCTGTTCAATGGAAGATCAAAAATCAAAATAAATAATTAAGTAATAAAATACAATAAAATAAAATAAAATCTGTGATCAGGTACCTGAGGCTCCTGAAATGCAAAATTTATTTATTTATTGACATTTGTTAATCGGGTTTGTCCAACTGGGCTTGTGGCCCATTTTCAGTGGAGACCCGAGGAAAAAAGATCAAGTAGTACATTTTTAAACAAGTACAATTTTAAACAATATTGATATAATAGCAGTTATAGCAAAAATATTCACATATGTTGAGTTACATGCTTGAAGTTAAAGTTGCATTAGAAAGAAGCTAAGTAACATAATTTTACATTGATATAGTTCAATAGGTCAACAATAATTGTTTTTGTTTGTATAAAATTATGCAAATGCATAGTAAACACATCGGAGAGAGAGGTGTAATGACATACTAAGTATGGTCCTTTTGAGGGTACATAAAGGGAAGGAAGAGTAGATGGGGTCATGGCAAGGGCAAAAGACACTCAGATTCCATTTTGTGCCCTGCCCCAAACCTTCCTTCTTCAGATGGTAGTAAAAGAGTAGCAGACAAATGTAGCAAGCAGTTGCTGCAGTTTATACCCTGAATGGACCCTACAGAGAAAAAAATGTTTTACTTTTAAATTGTAGTAAACACCCTGATACATTGTTGTAAGGAGTTACTACAGTTTATACCCTGAATGGACCCTACAGAGAAAAAAAAAATGTTTTACTTTTAAAGTGTAGTAAACTGCCTGCTACAATGTAGTAAGTAGCTGCTGCAGTTTAGACCACACAAGGACCACTACAGCTCTCTGGTTTTAATAATAATAAAAAAGGAAACTGTAGCAAGCATTTCATACAGTTTACAGTAGACTACACAGAGTAGTACAGCACTAAGGTTTGATTGCAAATGCAGTACCAACTTTTAAAAGTTAGTAGGCTCTAAGAAGCAAATAGGATGGGTTGAATAGCTGATTGCTCCCCCAAACACTTTGTGCCTATGGCAGTTGCCTGTTGAACACATTCTAGCTACACTACTGTGTGTCCATACAAAGGTCTAGATTTCAAGCACTCTGGGAGTAGCATTAAGTAGTATCTTTACCATCCTATTTACCTTTCTTTTCTTCCCCTTCTGTGATGCCATACTGGGAAGTAACATATGCCTATCAGCCTCTTAGAGCAAGAAATCTGGATAAAGCCATAAATAAAAGTGGGGCAAAGGCCCAAAAGTAGGGACAATTTTTAAATATTGCTCTTACAATCTTAGATCATAGGATCATAGGAGGTTACTAGACTAGTGGCCCTAGGGCTCTTAAAAGCCTAGCCAAGTTTAACCCTTGTATCCAAGATTGTCAAGCACACACTAAAAATCAGCACCTATTGCCCCTGTCCAAGAGGGACACAGTTCGAACCCTTGGAGTGAATTTCCGGTTTCCCATCCAATCATCCAGATTTTACTTAAATGTGGTCAGTGAGGGGCTTTGTTTAACATGAATTGGAAGCTTGTTCAAAAGGTGAGGTAACCTTTGTGAGACAAATATGTCCCTCCAGCAAGCTCTTTTCATGTCATGTACCAGGTTTAGGTTCTTAGTGAGTGGCCCTTGTGCCTTTAGACTTGTGAATGTGCAATATTTTCACTAAAGCAGGGTCAGAGATAGCCTTATATGCAAGGCACAGGTCAACTCTGAGCAGTCTGTATTATACAGAGTATAGTGATAGTGATTTCAGTCTGTCCTCATATGACAGATGCTGAAGATCCAGAATTTTCTTTGTAAGGAACCTTTGTGGTCTACCCATTTGCTGCAGGTGCTTGGAAAGGTACATACCAAAGGAAGCATTTTGCTCTATTATTGGCCTAATGAGGGAAGAATACAGAAGTATAAAATGTCTTTTTTTTTCTGGAGGCAATGCCCTTACTTATGAGATGAGCAATATAAAATGCTGTTCTTACCACTGTGGTAACTTGGTGAGCAAAAGTAATGTTGCGGTCAACCTGTGTGCCCAGATCACACACCACTGACTGCATACTTAGGGCATTGTTATTGATGTGATAGTTCACAGGAATATTGCCCTTGCTGATAATGCATCTTTTTAATTTGAGTTTAAGACCATGACTTTTGCACCAGTCATTAGTCTGCATAAGCCCCTATTGCAGGATGTTGACATTGTTTGGGGACTCAATGACTGCTCCAGTTTGCAGTCATCAGCAAACTTTGTCAGCCACAGGCCTTTAGTTTTTGCCTGTACTTTGGAGAAGTAGATTCTGAACTGTAGGGGTCCCAGAACCAATCCCTGTGGAACACCACTGGTAACGTGTCTACTGGAAGATGTGGAGTCCCCTATTTTGACTGTATGAGTTCTATTATCAGTAATACTCAGTCCAAACTCCTCGCAAGTACAGCAAGTGCCAAGGCCCAAAAAAACAGACAAATTTAGAAAATAGAGCCAGCACCAAATGGAGGGTTGCCAAATAAAATAGATTTATTACATAAACATATCCAAAGCAAATGAGGGAGTCAAACATCCCCAGTAAAGCACAAAAGTGGAAAAAAGAAACAAACTGGTTTCGGCTGTATTAGCTTAATTAATATGTACTAATTGGATTTCCATTGTAAACATATTTAAAGGTGTTCATTCAGACCAGGGCTGAAAAGGCCACCCAATTTGATTATCCATTTTCTTTCTTTGTTATTAAGAATTTTGTGCAAACCACATTTGAGGAACCTGTCCCCTTTGAGTTTGTCAATGACTGTAAAATAAAAGGAGGCAGAGGGTGCTTCAATGTATGTTTATAAAGTGCACTAGAAAGTTTGTGATTCCTTATGTCACTCGTGTTCAGAAATCCTGATACATAACGATCTGGATGTCTGACCCACATAAAAAACTGAGCAGGGGCAGGAGGCCAAATACACCACCCAATCCGAACCAGAATTGGCCAAAACATTTATATCAAAAACTTTATCAGTATTTGGACTGGTGAACGCCTTCATTTTGAAAACTCTTGAGCAGTGTGTACAGTGACCACATGGGTACGTACCACATAATTTGTCACTCAACAACGTGTGTTGTATAGGTCCAACTGGGGTCTGGGAGGAGTGTTTATAATGGGTCAGAAGTGAGCTTAGATTTTTTCCATGTTTAAATGAAAAGAGGCATCTTTCCCCCACCTTAGAGGCTGTTTTAGGATCCGACAACAAAATGTTCCAGTGTTTATGAATGATATTCATAAAGGATTTGGTATTGCGTCCATATGTAGTGACCATTCTCAAAACATCCTGAACCCCTGGTGTTTTGGCTTTATTCTTATATTGAAGGAGATCTTCCCTGGTTCGTGTAGATGCCCAATTGCTGGCCATGGTAATATTGCCCACTTTATACCCCCTGTTCCTGAAATGATTGGCTAAATCAGACTTATATTTATGGAAGGTATTGTTATCAGAACAGATGCATTTGATTCTCAAAAATTGAGATTTAGGGATGGTCTGTATTACGTGTGGCGGATGAAGGCTACTGGCATGAAGTAAAGAATTATAGGGTCTATATTAGAACATCAAAGTTTCACAACTTCAAATGTTCTAATATCGACCCCTATTCGGCGAACGCTGACAACATCAAACATGCAGAACAGCAAATTTTTTCCTAGGGAAAAAATTTCCTGTTCCGAAGCACATACACACAACACAAGCACACCAAACAAATAGCAATCCACACACATACACCTAAAATCTTACATCTAACCCTACACTAAACTGTACATACACCACTAACTATCCACTTACCTTAACCCAAACTCTAACCCTAAGGTCTGTCACTATCGCACACTCACCTCACCCATGCCTTAACCCTAACTTACCTAACCCACCCTAATCCTCACGTCCACACAATCGCACACTTACCTGAACCTGACCCATAACTTTCCACCACAGTGCTGAAAATAGCGAAGCGACAGAAACAGACAACCAAATTCTTTCCCTAGGAAAAAATTCGGTTTTCTGCAGCTTCACTATTTTCAGCGTTCGCTGAATAGGGGTTGATATTAGAACATTCAAAATTGTGAAACTTCGATATTCTAATATAGACCCGAATTATACTGGGGATATTTTCTATATATTTGTGTGTTCAAGGTGTTGTCTTCATTTCTGGTGATAGTTACATCTAGAAAGGTAATTTGCTCAAAAACAAAATTAACCTTGAATTCAATCCCCCATTTGTTTTGATTCAGATATTCCACAAACTCCAAGATGTAAGCCACATCCACCTTCCATACCAACCAACAATCATCTAGGCATCATCTCCAAATATCTATTTCACCCAAATAGATGTTATGATCAGGGTTATAGATCAGTTCGGTTTCCAGGTAGGTCATAAACAAATCCGCATAAATGGGGGCAAAAGATGCCCCCATTGCCATACCTTGTGACTGCCAATAACATTGTCCATGAAAGTAGAACACATTTTTTGTGAGGACATGTTCAGTCATACACACCAAAAGAGTATTGAAACCTGGTGGATATAAAGCACTTTGACCCAACCAATATTGTAGGGCCAGTAACCCCGCCCAATGTGGAATGTTGGTGTATAAGGCAGTCACATCTAATGTGCAAAGAAGCCAACCTGGTTCCAACTGAGTGTTGGAGAAGATACCTAGAAATTGGGTGGTATCCTGGATATGTGATCTCATGCAAGCCAGGAGAGGTTTTAGATAGAGAGTAAGAAATTCAGATAAGGGCTCAGTTAAACTACACCTCTCTGAAACAATTGGTCTTCCTGGCGGGCAACAAGGATCCTTATGTATCTTTGGTAAAAAGTAGATATATTGTGATCTGGGATCCTTGACCATAAGATGATAAACATACGATTGTGTAACAATACCCTCTTTTTGTGCCTGAGAAAGAAACCTATCAATTTCAACTTTAAATTTATTAGTTGGATCAAGAGGCATGGGCATATAATACCTGGCATTCCCCAACTGTCTCTGTGCCTCTTGATAATAACTGTCCCAATTCATGACTACTACCGCTCTCCCTTTGTCAGCTGATAGTATGACCAGATCTTTGTTATCTCTAAGCTCCTCTAGAGCCATTTGTTCATTCTTTGAGAGATTATGATGAAAAATAACATCTCCATTGAAATTATAATGTAGATCTTTGAGGATGGAGGATTGGAACAGAAACACCTGACTAGACATCAGAGGCATGAATCTGGATGGATGGAATTTGAAAGATCTAACCTCATTGCCACCAGTGTCAAAATCAAAATGTATTTTAAGATTAATCAATCGACAAAAAGCAATAACATCAGATGCAAATGAATCCTCGGTCACAAAAAATCCAGGAACCTTTATTGAGTACAGAAATCTGAGCCTGAGAAAGCTCCACAGAAGATATGTTATGTATGCTATTAAATTCACTCAACATTTGGCCATCACCTTGAGAATTTCCTCCAGAGTATTTGGACCACCTGTGTTTCCTCCCCCCTCTTTTTCGGGGCCTAGCCGTAAAGGGTGACCCGTACTGCATCTTTTCGGTGTTGGCGACTGTAAAAAAGAATTGCCATCCACATCTGTAGCCGATGAAGAATATTCCCCAGACTTAAAACTAACTGTATTACGTGTCTTTTTGAGAATAGATTTGGATCTTTTGCGCTTAGCTGGTAATATCTTGTTAGAATTTCTCCCTATCAAGGGACTCTTGTAAGGCATAAAAGGCTGCCCTTTTTGATAGTCACCTACATCACGTTGGAATTTTTTCATTTTCTTGTCCTTTAGTTGTTGTTCTAAAAATAATAAATCGGACCCCAATAAATCCAATCCTTCTCTATAACTAAGTAGAGTTTCAAAATTTTTAATTTCAAGGCAAAGATCTTCCACTATCTGAATCCCATTATCAACTGTCCTTTCATAATAACCTGTAAGTGCCTCCACAAAACCCATAGATGTATTTTGTTGGCTTTTACTCCATTCCACCAATAAAGTCTCATCAGCTTGATAAACCAAAGGTTGTAGCCTAACCCTTAGGCCCCAAGGAGCAAGGGTTCAGTATGCTTTGAATAATTTTAGATGCCAAGCATTACTTCTGAGCCCTTTCATTTCCTTAGTCTTTGAAAGGCTAACTTGCATTGGGTTGAGGGATCATGTATATTGGGTTTGACAGATCCTTGAGTAACATTGCCTAGACCAAATATTTGTAAATCGTCCTTGTCGGACGATAAACTCCTAATGATGCTTGTCAAATCCATACCAAAAGAATGGTACAGTTCCAAAACAAATGGAAAAAATGAGCTAAAAAGAGCTTAGTGTCCACAGATAGACCAAATTCAGAGTGGTTATATTAGACTGGAAAAAAACAGTATTAAGGTGCATAAAAATATAAATATATACACTTTATTGCTAGAAAGGGGTAGCAAAATTCACCAGAACTCCAAAATATCAAAATATACAAAAAGACAGTCAAAGCACCAATAGTTCCAATTGTGGCTCTGCATAGAAAAATTAATTACTTAGTAATGTGACTGAGTGTGCCCAGACCTCTCAATCAAATATCATATGGACCCAAGGGAAACAATAATAGCCTTTGTGGGACTTGAACACCAGAACAGGCCCAGCCACCAAACAACACAAAACTATGTTCCCACATTGATTATCCCAATAAAATATCAGGGAACAATAATAGTCTTTGTGTATAAAATGTAGTTAATAGTGATAGCAAAAGCTCACCCAATCCACACAACACTATGTTCCTCTAGGTGTCTGCCTATTCATATTGCTCTATATAGTGCACCAAATATTCAGAGGAACCTGCACACCCACAAATGAAAAACCAGATTGGAACTCGGTGCCAATAGGCCATATAACATGCAATATAATCCCAAAGGCCAAACCAGCCCTGAAATGTTGAATTATTGCTATCCCTGACAGCAAAATTTTTTTTATATAACTAGGATGAATAGGTTCAGTTCTATGCACAAAACCCTTTGGCTCGTACAGATTGACACAGCATCACTTTGATCTAATAAATTGTTGAGGTCAAAAATAATAAAGAACAGTCTCAATGGTGATCATAAATGAAAACTCATTCATGTCCAAATAGTTCAAAATCAGGCCCAAACTGTTTATATATATTTTTTATACCTAGCAAATGCTTGGGCCATATCAATTAGTGGAACTGGAATGTTAGCATACCACAAATAAATTGTTGTTATCTGTAAATATCCAGACCACCAAAAATAAATATTAAGTTAGGCTGGTGAATATGTCAGCACACCCTGTTCAAATAACATGACATATCCTTCAGTTAGACAACCATTTGTTTGAGTAACATCCAATGTTTTAAAGAATAGCATCTATATGACAATGAGTAGAAACGGCCCAAAAGTTATCAGTATATATCTCACATAAACCCTATACAAATAATGAGAACATATCATTTAAATCAAAATGGTTCCAAATCAGACCCCAAACTATTCTCATATGTTGAACCTGACAAGTACTTGGACTCTCTTAGTTAGTTAACAAAGAATATAGACATGTTATGGGCAAACTGTTAAGCCTCTAAAAAGCATATAGATGGCCAGAAATTAATGTAAAGTTGAGCAAATAGATGTATCAGCTCCGTTCAAATAATATAGAATGTCACTCAGTTAACCAGCAATCTGTTTAAACTGCATACAGTATAATACACAATGGTGTCCATATAATGATGAATAGAAACGGCCAAAAAATTGTCAATATATATCTTACCCAAACACTATACAAATAAATTCTTGTTAGCCCTCAATATACATACAGTGTAATACAAAATGGAGTCCATGTAATGATGAATAGAGATGGCCAAAAATTGTCAATATATATCTTACCCAAACACTATACAAATAAATTCTTCTTAGCCCTCAATATAAGTAAAGAACCAACAAAACAGACATCATAATTGTGAAGTAAATACCCAAGATGGTGCTACAGGAGAATTGTCATAACACGCACATCATGATGATGCCAAACTGCCACTGAAATATTTAGTATATCTCCCACAAGGAAAATTCTTTCTTATATAATAGTTCAAACACAAATGATATTAAACAAATAGTTGAAAATGTTCACAAGTATGTCCAGACATGATATAGATGAAATTTTTTTGCAAAAAACAGTTAGCTGATCGTATTATAAAGGTCCCTGGCAACAAAGTAGCCCAGATTGTATTTGATACTTGAGCACACCAAAGCTATGTAACCAAGCAGATTTGTCATGAAAAGTTTCTTAAGAAAAAAGATTGCTGTATCGGAAAATCCTAGGCAGCACCATGGCCCAGAGTATCGTTAATACATGCATCCACCAGAGCTATATGATCAAACGAACATGTCCTACAGACCGCCAGGCAAATAGGCCCACAGTGATGTCCAAAATGTGATAGAAATGAAAATTAGTTGTAAAGACAGTTGGCTGTTCATGTTGAGAAAAACCTCAGCAACAATTTGGCCCAGAATATATTTAGTGCATGAACACACCAAAAACTGTATAACCAAACAAGCATGTCATAAAAAGTTCTTCAAAAACAAAGATTAGCTATATCGGAAAATCTTCGACAGCAAACAAGAGCCCAAGTGTCTTTAATACGTAAGTAAGCCAAAACTGTGAGTCCAAGTAAACATCTCCTACAGTTCATAAAGCAAGCATAAAAAAGCTCAAGCTGTATATAATAGGCGGTATGTAATGTGTACTTGTTAAAGCAAAATCAAATAACCGTAGGAAGTAGTTCACAAGGACAGATGAATAAACAGCTAGGCCCACATACCGATCAGCGACCCGATCCTTCCTGGTGGGGTGTGTGATGCCCATGCACTGGCCCAGCAATCAAGGAGCCTCAATCCTCACAACTAAAACCAGTGAGGGGCGTCCATATAGGGAAAGGATAATAAATACACACACACAGTAAAGTACAATTTCCCTTAAGAGCACACAGAGATCTCAGTCAGTCTGGGGCTGGTTTCTCCCTTTCTCTCCAGGTCCCCAATAAGACTCCCCACTGGCACAGCTATTTGGTCCAGATCTCAGCCTAGTGAGTAAGCTAAAACCTCCTCTCTGTCCAACCAGTGTTTCATGTCCTTGCCCAAGTAGCTGACACACACACAGTTTGAGATAAGAGTTTATACCACCACACAGACACTCCTGAGGAAGGCTGGCACAGGTTCTCCAGCTGTGCCCCTTTTACCCAGACTATACTGTAGAAATCACTGCCACCACCCAACTAATATATATATATATATATATATATATATATATATATATCATCTACTCAAAGGCCCTTATGAAGGGTGTTACTGCGCAATGTTATTATCCAAATGGTAAGTGCAACCAAACAGTCAAGACTTATTTGGAGTGACTTGGTACACTATATACATGCAATGTACTCTTAGAGCTTAAATGATCTCTGCACAAAACAGCCACAGTTGAAAGGTTTAAAAATATTTAATAATAATAAAAACACAAGACAATACTTCTTACTACACAGTGCTAGTCAAAAGTTCAGAGATCACAGAGAAATGTCTGAAATAATACAGTAGAAATGTTCTGACATCACAGAAAAACACTTAGTCTAATCTTCCTAATTCCTAGCTCCTGGGGAACCTCTCTGTAAGCAAACAACAGATGGGGAAAATATTTGCCCCACTCCGTCTTAAACTGGTCTGCAAATGCCCATACCATTGACGTCAGTGAAGAGTTTAACCTCTCAACAACACCATTAGTCTGGGGATGGTAAGGAGTGGTCTTCAGGTGCTTCACCCCACAGTACTTCCACAGACAAGCCAGCAGGTCTGACATGAAATTGGCACCAGTGTCAGTCAGTATTTCTTTTGGGAAACCTACCCTGCTGAAAATCTCTTAACAAAGCATTTGTCACCTTTTCTGCCTCAGTGGAGGACAAAGCCACTGCCTCAGGGTATCCAGTAGCATAATCCACTACCCCTAGGATATACTTTTTCCCTGTGGAACTTGGGGTACTCAGAGGCCCCACAATATCCATAGCTACCCTCTGAAATGGCTCCTCAGTCACAGGCAGAGGCATCAATGAGCTCTCACCTTGTCTCCTGCCTTGCCTACCTTTGGCACTGTTTACAGTTCCTGCAGTACCTTGTTACATCTCTGGAAATTCCAGGCCAATAGACGTCCTGCATAATACATCTCTTTGTACGTTTTATGTCCATATGACCTGCAAAGGGAATATCATGGGCTATGACTAGAGGCACCAGATGGTAGGCTCTAGGCACTACCAACTGCTGTATTCTCTCACCTTCTAGCCCTCCCTCAGGGGTCCACTCTCTATACAGTAACCCTTTGTCCCAGTATACAGATTCCCCCTTGCCTTGAGAGTCAGGTGCCTCCCTAGCTACCTGCCTTAGGCCTTGCAATGTAGTGTCTGAGAGCTGAGCCTGTCTCAATGCTGTCTTTGTAGCCCTTCCCAGCTCCCCTTCCACAGGAAGTTTGGCATCCTCTGACAGTGGTGCCTCACTGTCAGCCTGGGTACTACTACTCACCTCTACCTTTACAGTCACTCTGTCCAAGGGAACATCAGTACCCACAAGCAGCTGTGGCTCACATTCAGTCTCACTGCTACAGAGTAGCTCCCTCCCTGAAGTAACCACCTCACCAGTCCTGGCTGCAAGTATGCAGTCTGTCTGGGTCCCCCCCAGGCATGAGTGCATGGTACCGCATTATCAAAATCATTCCCTATCAGGACATCTGCAGGGATATCCTCAAACACACCTACATGCTGGTTTCCTTTTCCACCTTCCCAGTCAAAGTAAACCCTAGCCAAAGGTATTTGGAATGGGGTCCCTCCTAAAGCTCTGACTGGAGTAGACTGCCCAGGCAAGTAGTGCTCCTCTGTAAATATTGCAGGCTTTACAATAGCTATGTCAGAGGCTGTTTCTCTCTTAGCAATAGCCTTTTTTGCCATTCACTACAATAGGATATAACCTCTTGTAGTAGTTTGGTATCCTTGTTGTCCCAAGACAACCTACTATTGGCATTTTGTCTTTCCCACTTACTGGCTCTCTCACCTTTTCTTCCCTACCTTGCCTCCATGGACATCTGTATGCCACATGGCCCCACTGGTTTCATTCAAAACATTTAACCCTAGGTCCTGGACGTGTACCTGGACTAGTGGCTTCCCTTGCTACTGGCAGATTCTGTTGGGGCAGTCTGTGCTGCCCACCATGGGTTCCTTTAGACCCATGAGCAGTACTGGGGGTCATTTTCCTGTGCAGGGATGCCCTGCTTGCTAGGTATAGGTCTCCCTTCTTCCCCAACCCATCTGAAGTAGCACATTGTCTATCAGCTAACCAGATCCTCATGTCCTCAGGCAAAGTGCTAAGGGCTTGTTCCCTCACCAAAAGGTCTGCCAGCCCTTCAAAAGTGGTGGCCTGACATCCACTCATCCACCTATGAAAATGAGTGCTCAGTTCAGCAAGATATTCACACAAACTTTCATCTGCCTTGTGTCTATGCACAAAAATCTTTTTCCTATATGTTTCAGGTGTTAGCTTAAACATTTATAACAAACAGTTCTTAACCATAGTATAATTAAAACAGTCACTGTCAGACATTTTAGACAACAGAGTTACAGCTTTTCCATGGAGTAAGGGGGTCAGGAACTGTACCCAGAGCCTTTGGCCAACATCATACTGTTTACATACCGTCTCAAACATATGAATGAAACTATCGAAATTATCCCCCTCTTTAAACTGCGGAAGAAATGTACTGACCTTTTTTGCTTCTGGGGTCCAGTTACTCCCTTCCCCATTACCTCCATGACTCTGTTGAAGAGTCAGCATCTCCTTCTCATGCTACCTCTGCCTCTTCTTTTCCTCAGCTTCCAGGCGTAGCAGTTTTTCATTCTTCTCAGCCTGCAAACGTCGCAGTTTCTCATTGTCCTCACTCTCTAGACACCTCAGTCTCTCAGCTGCTTCTATTTCCACATACCTGGCCTCCAACTCAAGTCTCTTTAGCTCCAGGTGGATTTTTAAGTCCTCTGCAGAAAGGTTGAGCTGTCCATTTTCTGAGTGTGGTACATCTCCACTGCCAGTCTAATCATCCTCCTGGTTGCTGTTTTCTGATGTAGCTGTGACCAAAGCTGCAATCATGTCTGCCTTAGTCAGGTTTCCATGTACCAGTCCCCTAGCCTGGCACATCTCAGCCAGGTGGCCTGCTCTCCCTGACTAACTAAGCTAACAAAAGAAATAAAACAATTGTGATCTGAACTGTGAGTATTCACTGCATGGCTGATTTAGAGTACAAAACACCTTCAGTGATCACTGTACACAAGCTACAGGAAGTCACTCTACCCACACTGCTACAAGCCAATTAGTATTTGCCAACCAATTAATATGTGGTGTAGATATCCCACCACTGCCAAACAATTAATATGTGACACCCATGCACTGACCCAGCAATCAAGGAGCCTCAGTCCTCACCACTAACACCAGTGAGGGGTGTCCATGTAGGGAAAGGATAATAAATACACAAATAGTAAATTATAATTACCCTTAAGAGCACACAGAGATCACAGTCAGTCTGGGGCTGGTTTCTTCCTTTCTCTCCAGGTCGCTAATAAGACTCCCCAGTGGCACAGCTTTAGGGTCCAGATCTCAACCTAGTGGGAAAGCTAAAACCTCCAGCTCCCTCTCTGTCCAACCAGTGCTTCATGTCCCTGCCCAAGTAGCTGACACACACACACACACTTTGAGATGAGAGTTTATACCACCACACAGGCACTCATGGGGAAGGCTGGCACAGGTTCTCCAGCTGTGCCCCTTTTACCCAGACTATATGATAGAAATCACTGCCACCACCCAGCTAATATTTATCAGCTACTCAAAGGCCCTTATGAAGTATGTCCAGTTATTACTGTGCAATATTATTATCCAAATGGTAAGTGCAACCAAACCTTCAAGACCTATTTGGAGTGACTTGGTAGAGTATCACTATATACATGCAGTGTACTCTTAGAGCTTAAATTATCTCTACACAAAACAGCCACATTTGAAAGGTTTAAAATATTTAATAATAAATAATAAAACACAAGACATTACTTCTTACTACACAGTGCTAGTCAAGAGTTCACAGATCACAGAGAACTATTTAAAAATAGTTTAGTAGAAAAGATCTGACATCACAGAAAAACACTTAGTCTAATCTTCCTAAGTCTAATCTTCCTAATTCCTATCTATATCTAAGTGAAAACACTAAAGTCTAAGATCCTACTTACATATAGAAACAGGCAGTGCTGGTGATGTTGGATGTTCTCAAGACAAATACTCTAATGCCCTCATTCTTTCTGTCCTTAAATTGATAACACAGTACCACTGATTCATTTCAGATTACATAATTTCTTTCTGGTTCCCAGGCTAACAGACTCTCAGAAGTTAATAGCCCCTTTGATCTTGCAGCTGGTCATAAACCAGAGCAATAAAAGAAATTATACATGCAAATTCTAGCCATTAACTCTGGCCTCAAAACAATAGGCAGAATTCCTTCATCCAGACTTACTGGCTCTGAATTTTGACATCGAAGACAGTCATAAAATGCTTGACTTAGCTTTCTTACAGCAGAGTGCACTGTTGTTACATTTTTGCAGTTCAATATCCAATGCAGTCTTTTCATGTTTAAAAGAACAAGCCCGTGGCTTATATTAATATTTACAAATGACAGAATTATCTACAAAATTCTTTCTGGCTATGCTGGCAGCCTTTACCTATCTTCACAGGGTGGACAATACATAATATGTGAGGATTGTGGAGTTTATTGATGGGAAATTGCTAAATTCTTTAAGGAAACCTTCTGGAGAAAGTTTTGTTGTAGCACACTGAATGGTGCTTGTAAGACAGGATGTCACAATGAAATTTGTTTCTTGGGGGTATGTAAAAGGGTACTTTGTTACTTTGTTTGCAGAATTCTTTTGTGCCTTCTGATGAACTTCTTTGCTAAGTTATGTAAGGCTATAAAGGAGGCATAGTTGTCAGTTGTGGGGGGTTATTTCCATTTTTGCCATGCTTCATCCCTTAGAGTTAGAAGATGCTTGCATTCAGTAGATAGCCATTCAGTTTTGATGGGTTTATAAAGCCTGTGGATTAGTGGGAAGAATTTTTCTTGCAGATAGAGTAGAAAACTGATTAGGCTTACAGTTGCTATATTAAAGTCTTGTAACACATATGTTCCCAGTTGAGGGCTGTGAGAATGTTTCTGAGTTTGTCAGTATTAGTGCTGTACTGGTTTCTGAAGGCATTTAAGATTGGTGGCAGTTTTAAGAGATGGTTGATAATTGTAAAGGTGATTGGATAATGGTTGCTTAGTGATGATCACAAAATGGTTGTTTGATATGGAATTCGATGTATTTGTAACAATCAGGTCAAGAATGGAGTGTTTGGAGGATCTGAGGCTAGGTCTTGTTGGTTCTTTTATGAGTTGAAGGAGACATAGGTCTGCTAGAAAAGTACCCATGTCAGACAAAAGAGTGCCAAGACAACTAATACTGATGTCACCTAGAATGCTTATGTTATTATTTTTGGGACAGCTATTAAGGATGTTGGTGATGAGTGATTTGAATTTATTTAGGGAAGCAGGGGGTGGTAGACAGACTGTAGTGATCACTAGAGGTTTGCCTTTGTGAGTTGGAAAGTTTAGTAGAACCCATTTAGGACTAGAGTTTGAGGAGGAGTTTACTTGAGCATTGATGTTTGGGTTTAGGACCTAAATCTAAAAGTAAATGCCATTAAAAGAAGAAACTGACAATTTATATCTTCCAAGCTCATGGAACAAGCTTCCACTTATAGTCAGAAGTCATCAGTCATTAATGCCCTTCATAAATGCTTTTGATATGTGTATAAGAATTAGAGACTATCAACACAAGGCTATAGCTGTCAAACTTCTCAAAGGTCATTAGGCTGGAACTTTGACCACTGCACCTGTGAAGCACAGCATAACTTCCACAAGATTGTTAAAAAACACTAGGAACACTCCATGAAGCTGAAGAGATGGTACAACTCAGATTCTATCCTACACCTGCTGATATAACCTGCTATTCTAGTGGGACAGTTATTCCTGAGGGCCACCTTAATACTATTCTGTGTAACTTAGGCTTGCAGTAAACTGGATAAGTGGGAAAGTCTGCATTAATTTGTCCACACTATCTAAGCCATTTATCTGTAGGCATCAGGTAATGCATCTGAGAAATCAAAATCTCAAACTTAGTATAACTAAGTTCAGAATTTCAGCCATTTGGTCTCGAAAATTTGGACTCTGCAATGCAAGTTCTACGATTTTTAAATGGTTAAATACTTGGTGTCCAGTAGCCATTCACATCTTTATTATCTGAAATTGAATTAAGGTAACATTTAGACAAGCTTGGTTGGAGTGCAGAATACTGTATTAAACATTGCCACCCCCCCAAAAAAATATATAATTTAGTGGACTTGACGTTTCCAAGACACCTGAAATATTTGCAGTTTCTCAAGCTTTCTGGCATGCTTAAATCCTTTTGGATCTTACCTATGTGCTGTCCTTCATTCATTTTTACCAATTTAACATTTGTATTAATTTAACTGGAGTAGAGCACTGATTTCCATGGGTCTTTTATAAAAATAGCCTAACCACTGCAGTGCATATTGGGAAATCTTAATTTAGGGAGGGTCATTGCAGCAGAATATCCTATTATCTGCATTATACTCACCAGTGAAGCTGCACTGGTTTACCCACTTTTTCCAGTGTTGTCATTTTTCTCTCCAAAGGCCAGTACTGGTCTTGCACTGGTGTAGGTGGTAATATTTGGAGCCACTAGTTTTCCATGTATAAGTTGCATTGGCATGTTCCCTCTTCATTAAATCTCACCACTTGTTTGCATTGTCTTTGCAAATGCATTCACTGGTCAGTTGCTAGACTTTCTGCAGCAGTCATTAGTATCACTTTCAGAGATTTTCATCATGAAGCTGTATCTTCCTTTTCTAAATTGACTTGTAGTAGGACAACTGCCTCTAAAGACTTGTATTTTTAATGATTAATCTGTTTGGGGCCTGATCTTGATTACATATTCTAATAAAACTATGACATTAAGAGGATGAGAGTATTTCCATCCTGTATGGGAGAGAGAAAATTTGAAAAGCTTTAGGAAGTTACTAAAAAGGAGGAGGTTGTCTGCAGTGTTGGCCAACTGTGATAAAGTGCTTACTGCAAATCTGGTGAAAGGAGTTAAAATAGTGGCTCAGGTGCTTGACAGTGTAGGTAGGGAGGATGGGTTTGGCCATCCCAGGGAGGTAGAGATTGTGGATCCTACCTGGTTCACATTGTGTTCACATAATGTGAGAATCTCTGCTGGAGAGTAGAGGCCTCTCATGATGTGGAAAGCTGGTGCTGGGAGATGTGGGCAAGGCCACCCAAGCCAGTGATGGTAGGCCCTGTTGTCACACGTTGCTGAACATGAATGTGGGAAGAAAGAGGGCATAAGCAGCCCTTATGATATGTCACAACCAGGAGTAGACTTAGGCCATGCCATAAAAAAATAACAGTGCTCTTATTGCCTGCATGTCAGTGTGAAAACAAACTTCTGTCATGGCTGCTTAGATAACCTCTCCTGTGGGTAGCATAATGCCTAATTGAGGAGAGAGTTGATGGAGAATTGGCACAAGGACAAAACTCATACTAAAAAGGAGGATTCCAAACGTTTTTCTAAATCTAATGATTGTTTTTAAAAATAAAAAGAATGGAGGCTGGAGGAGAGAAAAATGATATGTGTTGGAAACAGTTGATTATGAAACAGGCTCTTAAGTAAGTAAATAATTAAAACCTTCCTTTTTCCTTGGTAGGCAAGGCAGCTCCCCCCAATGGCTTTCACTACAGTGGTTAAGATGCCAGTCACAAAGCTGGACAAGGGAGTTACCATCCTTAGTTCAGTACAGGTATATAATAAAACTGCCTTCACCATCACCTGTGCCTGTTGCAGAGTGTCACAAAAATCAGCTTTGCCAATACTGTAAAGTATATGGGATGTTCTGAATGGTCAGTTAGGAAACCTTTTCATAGAAGAAGGTATGTAGAGATGATAATGAAGAAACAGAAAATGTGGTCTGTCCTTCCTTTGTTTTACAAATTTAACTATGTGTTTGGTATTAATTTGGTAAGCAGCCCCCCACCACACACACACACACACACACACACACACACACACACACACACACACACACACACACACACACACACACACACACACACACACACACACACACACACACATTCTCTTATTCCCTTCTGTTAGCAAATAGTATCCATAACTGATCAATACTGTGTGTTTGTTAATTTAAACTATGACCACAGTAGCCTACTGATACAAGGTTATCCTGTTTTTCCACCTGAGAAATTAAGAAATGACTTACAGTTTCAGAGCAGTCCTTGGTCAATTGTGATTGTTTCTTAACACATACTTGTCTTTGCTTTGTGATTGTTTCCAGCCCCCTCATACGAGCAACTAACAGGGTTTCTACCTGCTTCGCTCCCCACACTGCCCTCTATTCCCTCCCACCCCCAGTGGTCCCACCTTTATTGCACTCAAACCCCTCCCATCTTTCCAATAGCCAACCACAGTGCTAACCCAACACTACCTCCTCCATCTTCCCACTACTATCACACCTCCTCAACTAACATGTACAAGCATACCTTTCCTATGCTCACTGCATGCACTCTCCTTGCATATCTTACATCCTACCAAAGCTCCATCATTCCCCCACTCAACCACTACCACTGTACTACTACTCACACCACCACTCATGTCTCACCCTCACTCAGCTCCCCTCCCACCAACTCAAGAACCATCCCTATGCACCTCCCACATATTCTACCAACTATATTACTCAAACATAAAGCATCCCTACAACTTAACATAGTAATCCTCCCACCATACCTATTACCCACAGAGCACAATCATAACATTTCCCTTATAAACAAACACATTCAAAAACTGAGAAAACTAATAATCTCATGCATATCAAAACTAGCCCTAAGTGGAGACATCCACCCCAACCCTGACCCTACCATCTCCAACCCCAATCCTCATAATCAGACTAGAAATCACAACTTCTCCCATATTACAGCCAATAGAAAGCCAAGTGACTTCCTTCTACTAAGCCTAAATATTAGAAGTATATCCAACAAAGTCCATGAACTCCATGCCACCATAGACTTGTACTCCCCAGATATAGTCATCCTGACAGAAACCTGGCTAAAACCTCACATTACCAGTGAGCAAATGCTCCCTACAGGTTACGGCATACTAAGAGTAGACCGGCTAAACAAAAAAGGAGGTGGTGTAGCTATACTATTTAAACAGCATCTAAACATCCAGATCTTAAAATCATCAGCTCCACAAATAGGCAATGAAGAAATAATATATACCAACCTCAAAATTAACCAAAACAAAACCATCAACATAATTGGATGCTACTTCCCACCTGGCCAAAACATCCCTCCACTAGAAAACCTCCTCAGCTGGTCTACCCACCATCTCCCCCAAGAAACTATCATATTAGGTGATTTCAATATTGACTGGCAATTCTGTTTTGGCAACAATCCAACCCATCATGTACACCTTCATGGCTTCACCCAACTAGTCCAGTCACCAACCAGGATAAATAAAAACTCCAGCAAGCACACTACCCTGGATTGGATACTAGTCAGTAAGAGCCCCTAGTCATATATAACAGGCTGCTTATCAGATAGCCTCAGTGATCACTCCCTAACATTCCTACTAAAAAAATACCTATACCAAGTTTAACCTGTCATCTGCCGTCAAATACGTAAAAAACTAAACTTTAACCCACTCACATTCATCTCATCCCTCAAAGAATGTAACTGGCATCCTCTAAAGTACCTCAGTCTAGATGACGCAACTGAATTTTTTAATACTACCTTCCTGAACATCCTTAATTACCATGCCCCCATACGATTTTCCAGGACCAAAGCACAACCCTCCCCATGGCTACAGAAAACCACTAAGTCAGAAATGAAAAACAGGGATAAAGCCTGGGAGCACTGGTGCACAACCAAAACCCCCTCAGCTAGACAGAAATTCCTAGAACTACGCAATAGAGTCAAAAAGCTAATAAAACAGGACAAATTCCAATACTACCAGTCTGCCCTAGACTCCTCACAACACAGCCCCAAACAATTCTGGTCCTTCATAAACTCCATCCTCCACCCAGGTAAAGTCAGTACCCCTCCTCCTAACATCCCTCACTACCTCATTCAACACACACTTCACACAAACCATACTATCACTAGCTAAACAACACAACCCCCCTCCCCTCCAACCCACACCTTCAACTAGTAATCTCCCCACTGCCTTCTCTTTTTCTCCTGTACCTACCTCCAACATAAAAAAACTCTTAACTAAACTTAAACCCACCAAATTAGCAGCAGACAACTTCCCAAGTGAATACCTACAAATCGCAGCTGATGCTCTGGCCTACCCAGTATCCACCTTGATTAACCGATCTCTGTCAGAAAGTTACATTCCCACACTGTGGATAGTATCACATATAATTCCCCTCCACAAAGGCAGACCCTCCGCAGAGCTAACCAATTACCACCCCATAGCTATTCTCTCTCCACTCTCCAAAATACTAGAGAGATGCATACACTCTCAGGTCTCAGACTAGCTCCTTACCTCCTTTCCAGTACTCAGCATGGTTTCCAACCAAACCATAGCACCACCACTGCCTTACTCTCCTTTACTAACACTATCCTTCAGCATAAAAACAATGGCTATCTCTCCTCTACTACTTTCCTAGACCTATCTAAAGCATTTGACATGATCCCACACAAACAACTTATCTCTGTCCTCAATAACCTATCCTTCTCACAATCAGTCACCAACTGGTTTCAGAGTTACCTGTCTGACCGCCAACAATCCATTGTATGCCAGAATGACATATCTCCCCAACTACCTGTCTCCATAGGGGTTCCCCAAGGATCTATCCTTGGACCCCTACTCTTCTTTGTTTACACCAATAATCTAGCCTCTGCCACCAAACATGGCACACACATACAATACACAGATGACTCGACCATCATCTGCTCAGCTCAGTCCCTACCCAAACTGCAAAAAGTCACACAGGAAGCCTTTTCCTCTGTTGAAACATGGTTATCCAATGCCCAATTAATACTCAACCCAAACAAAACTAAACTACTCATCTTCCAACCCACCAAACATACTCAAAACAACTCTCACTTTAACATCACAGCAAAAGACAACACCACTATATACCCAACTGAACACACCAAATTGCTAGGAGTGGAAATAGACAATAAACTAAAATTTGACATTCACATATCCATGACCATTAAAAAGTCCACAAAAAACTAGGAGCGTTATACAGAAATAAGCAATTTCTCACCAAAGCAGCAAAGATTTCAATAGCAAATTCCCACCTTATCTCCACCCTACTTTATGCCTCTCCAATATATACCAACCTAAGGCAATGTGATCAAAACAAGCTAGAGACCTGCTACAACAAAATCGCCAAATTCGCCACAGGGGCATCCTACCATAGTCACCACTGTCTCTCACTTGCTGAACTGGGCTGGCTTGAACTCCCTCACCTCCTTCAGTGGTATCAACTCTCACTCGCCCACAAACTAGTAAACCATCCACTAAATGTCCCATCCCTCCAGAATCTACTCCAACCCTATCACACCACCAGACCACTAAGATCCAGCAACAAAAATCACTTGCAGATCACTAAAGCCAATGACTTTGCTGGTGAAGCACTATTCTCTTGCACCATAGCCAAATTATGGAACTCACTCCCACCCACAATTACCTCCATACCATCATGCACCCACTTCAAAACTTTATTAAAAGCGCACCTAAAAACATGCTGGCTATGGCCTTGCAACTCCCAATCTAATATCATCCACCCCATCCAACCACTACCTTTTGTTCCACTTCACTAACTACCTTGATTATAGCAAGCTCAGATGCTCATAAGCCTAGTACTTATACAGCAGGAACTTCTTATTGTAACATTTGTTAATGCCTGTTATGTACTACACAGATAAAGATTATAGTTGTCTACTGATGTACTATGTTCTTCATCTGGAAATATGTTGTAAGTAATTGCTATGTTAAATTGTTAATCGCTATGTAATCCAATGTAACTACTGTCTGTTTATTTTACTGTGGAGCTTTTCTCCCCGGGCCTCTGCTGAAAATGGACCTACATCCAGTCGGACACTCCCGGTCAACAAATTTAAATAAATAAATAAATAAAATAAATAAATTAACTCTCAGGACCCTGATACATATACTTCTGCAAACAAAAGAGCTGATGCAGTTTATACGAATCCACAAACAAAGGAGACTTGAATGACAGTCTGAAAGCTGACACAGCAATTAATAACAGTCTGAAAGCTGACTCAGTGACACAGTGATTAACTGATTTCAGGTCTACAACAAAGAAAGACATCCTTTGGTGTACCTCTTCCTTTTGATAATGATTCTTGAGTTTTGGATTGGCATAAGAAGAAGGGATTTATAACATGCAACTGATCTGTAAGGACCAGGAATTATTTAGCTCACATTGGTTTCATACTGAAGTTTTATATTAGATCAACTGTAGTATGCAATGTGCAATCATTACCAGATCTAGAAACAAGGTAAAATGGAAAGGCTAACATTCAACGTAGATAAGTTAGGGGGTGAATGTGGTAAAACAGTTGTGTGATGTATTAAATCCTACAGTCAAAACATGTACTTCTGGAGTGGCAGTGAGAGGACATATTTGGTTAAGGATGGATTCATATCTAGAGGATGTGTGCGACCAGTTGAGGGGTATAACTGTTAAACTGCTATCATTTCTGTCAAACCAGCAGATACGACACTGGGAGTTCTGAAGAGAAAGGCACAATTAGTAAAGTGGTTCAGCAATGTGTCTGTGCACCCACACTACATGTGCACCCATACTACAATAACACAGCAATTTCATAGCCTGCAAGAGGCCATTTTAAAGGATGCATGCAGGCACTTAAAAATCATGCAAAAGAAAACAGGCTGTTGTGTCTTACGGCTTTTCCCGGTTAGGGGTCGCCACAGTGGAACTCCGGTCTGCTAATGATTGGTAGTTGAGTTTTACGTGCCGAGTAACCAGCCTTGATGCACAACCTTCAACGAAGGTACGCCCATTCACGCATGTCGCCATGCAGAAGATGCTCTAGCTGAGAAGCGAACCGGACAGCATCTTACTGTGAGGCAACAACGCTACCGCAGCACCAGCACCACCTGTTTCTTCATGCAAAAGAAAACAGGCTACATTTCTCTAATTAACATCACAGAGTTCTAAATATCAGAGGCAGAAAATATCCCCATGACTACAGCCTGGATCCAGGTTTAACCCTGTTCGCTACTCATACCCATGATGTGCAGTTTAATTATTTTTTTGTGGCAGTGGGGAGGATATTACATCAGACTGATGAGTGTTATAGATCATTTCATAAAGTTATTAAGTAGAATTGCAAAACTCATCATTTTGTCATCGATTTCTGAGACTCCTTCTTATTAGCTGTGATTTATTTTAGGTCTGTTGGAACAACTTTTATGCAAAGTGACAATACACTGGGTTTCATATCAGAACTCCAAAAGGAGCATGCCTCTCCTGCAGAGATCCCTTGCTCCAAACAAACAGAAATCTTTGAGATCTGCATGTGACATTTCACATATCAAGAAATTCATTGTAACAAAGAAGTTCTGAATTGTATCATCAAAAAACTATGCTTCCTTTCATAGAATCATTCTTTTTGAGAAGCCTAGATACTTCTTCTTCTTTCAGCTTTTCCCGGTTAGGGATTGCCACAGCAGATCACCTGTCCGCTCATGATTGGCAGTGGAGTTTTACGGTGTCGCGTTGCCAGCCCGATGCCCAATCTTCCATGGAAGGCACATGCACACACACACACTCATACCTAGGGCCAATTTAGAGTGTCCAATCCATCTACAGCATGTCTTTGGGATGTGGGAGGAAACCGGAGCACCCAGAGGGAACTCACGCGACCATAGGGAGGACATGCAGACTCCTCACAGAAGGCCCCCCAGCTGAGAATCGAATCAGAGAACCTCTTGCTGTGAGGCGGCAACGCTAACTGCTGCACCACCGTGGCTGCCCATGACAAGCCTAGACACTGAAGATGCTTAATTTCCCACATTAGTTACACTCTCATGGGAGATGTTGAGAATCCTAGTGGCACATTTGCATTTAGAGTTTACCGCTCTTCTGTTTGGTTTGCCCATTGTTCCAATAACATTTATAAAATGTTTGGCTCAAGTATTTGCACGCTTGCAGAAAGAGTGGATGAAATGTTTCCTTTATCTGGATGACTTGTGGCTCAGACAAAGGAAATTCTGCTATGACATTTCTGGACTATAATATTTTTCTTCTATTCATTGGATGTATGATTAAACTATAAGCAAATGAAAACAGTTCCATTAGAAACAGTAACACTCTTGGGTGTAGCTATATACCAAAGCCAAATGAACATTTTCCATACTAAAGATAAGATTCAGAACATCAGACATCTAGTACATTCCCATCAGTAGTAACAAGGCGATACCTACATTCTATTTTTAATGTAAGACTCCAGGAGGAGACCTCAGTAGGTTCAAAGATTGTTACTAGGAAATTGATTAAGTAGACCAGGATGTATTTGTAGTTCCTCCTTTACTCATCCAGGATGAGCATGAAGAGACTGATCAGACTATTGTGTTTATTATTAAAGGGTGTCTGTTCCACAGGTATGGAATTTGTTGAATGAGATACCTATCACATCAACAGGTTCAGTTTATGTTACTGTGAAGGTTAAAGTCTTTTGTTCAGGTGTTTATGGTATTGCTGGGTTTGTGAATCTGTAGGAGGTTGCTCAGGACAGGGTCATTTAAAGCCTTGTAGGCCAGGCAGGATAACCCCTAAGGGAGCCTGTATGAGATAGAGAAGACAGATAGAGCTCTAAGGCGTTCTGCCCAGGTAATGGAACTCAGGCCATTGAATTCCTTATTTAGATCTTTCAAGCTTGATCATTTTTATGGAGAGATATATGGGAGATGTAGTGTTCTATTCAATTATGAACCTAATAAGGGAGGAGAAGAGAGACATGATGACATCTGTGGACCTGGAGGAACTTTCATACTGAGATAAATAGAAAGACTTCCTAACAATTGTTATGGTTACAGAAGAGCTCATTGTCAACAAATGTGGCTAAGCCTATGATAATTGGCTTCCCTTTGAAATGTTGGCACTTGAAATGCTGTCTGCCAACAAGCTGAAAAAAAAGACCAAAAACCCAGGAAAAGAGTGAGTCTCAAAAATCATTCTTCTAGTTTAAACATCTTTTTTGCATGGGGGCAAGCCCCCCTACATCTCCACACCTCCAAACTTATATATACCAACTCCAAGATTACCATACCTCAGAGAAAAGGGAATGTTCTGAGAAATGCCCATCTTGGACTTGGTATATCTATGTCTGGTTTTTGGGTTTATATTAGCAAACCGAAAAACCCTTTAACCTAATACCTAAACATCTACACCTATAACGTGAACCGCAAAAATCCCGAACACACTAAACAGCGAAAAATAAAATAACGAACTGTCATAGTCGGCCAACCTCACCACCCGCTACATACTACCTACCCAAACAAAATAAATAAACCACATACATACACTAACCAAACCCTACTTCTAACCTAAAGTAAAGCACCAAAACCCTACTTCTAACCCTACACTAAACCCCACAAACAAAACTAACTATGCACTATCCTTAACCCCTCCCTAACCCTAAGGTCCGTAACTACCGCATAAGTCCCCTACAGACATGCACCCAAAACAAATAAATAATACACATACATACAGCTAAATAAAACCCTACTTCTAACACTACACTAAATCTTACACACATTACCTATCTATTAACCTATCTATTAACTTACCTTAACCCACATCCTAACCCTAAAGTCCTATGTATTGCACACTTACCTTACCGCAGACAGGCCAACCATTGCACTTCGACATTTCCATTTTCGCTGTTTCGGACGTTCGGCGTTTCCATATTTCGTGCAATACGTGTCGCTCTTCCATATTCACGATTATGGTATTTCGCTCTGCTAAGAGGAATCCCTGGTTTTCGGCCATTCAGTCTCGTGTTTTGGGAATCACCGTAATGGGCCCTGACATTTCAAATGGTTACCCTGATAATTGTGCCTCTTTTGAGTGGGGGTATCACTAATGTGGTAAGAAGAAAGGTGCTCCTGATTGCCAAAGGATGATACCACACATTTTGGTATATAGCTTCAAACCATGGTTATGGCATCATTTATTGGTGCATGTTAGTCCTTCTTGTAGCATCTGAGAGTCCCCAGAGGAGTTGGGGATGGTGCCACGTTTACAGTCACTTAGTCAGCTTTGATGTCAGAGAGGTAAATACCAAACAAGACTGAACCCAATACCAAGCCTTGGGGGACACTGCTGGTAATGTGCATTTTTAAGTAGAGTGTGCCCCCATTCTCATTTGCTGGGTTTTCTCTGTGAGCCAGTTTGCTATCCATTGGTAACATAAGGGTTTACATTTAGTTTGATAAATTTGTCTATAATGTTTGAGTGTGGAATGGTCTCAAAAGCTTTAGATAGATTATAGCAAGCTGTGTGTGTTGACTTGTCTTCATCAGGGATCTCTCTGGTTTCAAAGAAGTTGACCAGGTTAAACAGATGGGCTCTACCTTTGCAAACTCAAACTGGTTTGTGTCACGGGCCTGTATGCTTCCAATATCTATGTTTGTGAGGGGCATAACAATATGTTCTTTTGTCTTACAGATAAGGGGGGAGAGGAATATTGGTTGATAGTTACTATGATAAGTTTGGGGCCTCCTGTGTGTAAGGAAATGACTGCCACAGTTCTCCAAACCTCACACACAAAGACATATGAGAGGCTGAGGTTGACACCTTGTGGAATTAATGAGTAAGACAGGGCTTCTTAGTGGTAAGGAAGTATCCCAGCACACTGTAAGGTGCCATTTAGCTAGTAGTTTTTATCTCTGAGTGAGCCTTTAGTACTTCTTCAACAGTGATGTTTGGAGAGGCCAACAGGGAGTTAGGCCTATGTAGGCTGGTGGAGCTGGGGAGGGTGAGTTTGAACTAAATATGCCTGCTAATAGATCTTGTTATGTGTTCAGGTACAGAGTAAGTACAACTGGTATGTATAAACTCAGACTAGTGAAAGGTGTTTCTAAGGTTCCAGATACAGTTCAAGAAGGACTTGTGATTAATTTGACAGAGGTGACAATTTTGAATTCATACTTGGCCTTGGAAGATTGATTTTGCTTTTAAGCTCTTTATTTAACTTTGTGTAGTAATTTTGAGATGTGGGGTTTTCAGTTTGTTACTAAGGGAGAGGAGTTTTAATTTTTTCTTGCTGTAGAGCTTATTTATACTAGGTTTACACCAAAGGAATTCATACTTAAACTTGACACAATATTTGTTACAGGACCAATGTCTCAATGCAAGAATAAGGGTGAGAATTGAATGCCTCAGTGAAGATGCTCCTTAGTAAATTTACCTCAGAGAAATCTCTGACGTCGGTAGGATTTCTGTGTTTTTGGCTCTGTTCTAATATTGTAAACCAGTGCTTTATATTTAGGCCTACGTAAGGAGGGTGTAAGCAGAAGAGTGGTGCATCAGGGTGCTGTTTGTAACCAGCTCTGATATATTTGATTCTCTCTTATACGGGAGAAAAGAATCTGTTGTAGTGAAGTTGCAGTAATGAAGTTTAGGAAGCACTGAGCATATTTGTTGTACTGTAAATATTCCACTTAATAAACAGATAATTGAAATCCCAAGTATACTAGTATTAGGTTCTCTAGTAAGGGACTGCAACTTATTTATATATACCCATCTCATGGGTTGTGGGTAATATATAGGGGATTCTGTTGTTGACCAGGAAGTGGTTAGAGGTCATAATTATAGTTACTAGGATGTTAAAAATTTCATGATCATTATCTGGCTGCTTTAGACAATACACAGAGTGTACATCTTCAACCTGATTGGGGAATGAGTGCTTTCCAACAGGGAGTTAATTTACAGGTAAAGCATGATAAAAAACAAATCCACTACTTTACTGCAACATATAAAGCTGCCATGAAGCTCGGACAAAATAAAAAATAAAGAAAGAAATGGACAGCATTTTAAACATTCACTAAATGCAGTTTTGGTTTAAGCAAACATAAAAAGGTAAATTAAGAAAGAAAAAAAAACGTAACTTGAATTGCAGCTCCAAGGACTTGCTGCTAAGCTCTGTTTTAAAAAAAACTTGTTTATCCAGGTGACAAAATAAATAAACAAACAAAAAATTGTGTGTGTGTGTGTGTGTGTGTGTGTGTGTGTGTGTGTGTGTGTGTGTGTGTGTGTGTGCGCGTGTGCGTGTGTGTGCGTGTGTGTGTGTGTGTGTGTGTGTGTGTGTGTGTGTGAAAGACAGAGTGAGTGAGTGAGTGAGTGAGGGTGTGTGTGTGTGTGTGTGTGTGTGTGTGTGTGTGTGTGTGTGTGTGTGTGTGTGTGTGAGAGAGAGAGACAGAATGGGTGAGTGAGAGACAAGCATACTTCTCAACTTCTTTCCTCATGAATTCAGATTCAGAGTCTTTTCATCAATAAGCATTAACTGAATCTACTTCATTAACTAGCTGTAATCCTCATTGATTTACTAGAAAGTCAAAAGAGGCAGATCAGGGATGTTCTGTAAAATCAGTGACAGTTGGACGGTGGGGGAGGACTGCTGCAATATTTTGCACTCTATGATTTTTTTACAGGTGAATTGCATTAAATCAAGAAAGTGGCTGTAACTGCTGGGCACATTTGTGTGTGTGTGTGTGTGTGTGTGTGTGTGTGTGTGTGTGTGTGTGTGTGTGTGTGTGTGTGTGTGTGTGTGTGTGTGTGTGTGTTTTTTGTGTCTGTGTGTGTGTGTGTGTGTGTGTGTGTGTGTGTGTGTGTGTGTGTGTGTGTGTGTGTCTTTCTGTCTGTCTCTACTACTGCATGTGTATTTGTGTGACTTTGTGTGTGTGTGGTGACATTAAATACTTACATTACTTATATTTTGAATGTAAAATAATTCCTCCAACACAATTACATATGCAACAGCAACTTTGAAACATTAGTCGGTTTAACTGTTTTGCATCAAAAATGTAAAAAGTCTATAATAATAAAAAAGCAAATATGAAACAATGTAACAGATATCACATTGTCTAAGCACAATAATGTCCTCCGGGATGGGTGTTACTGGGGAAATAACACCATCCTATCAGGCATTACTGCTTGTGTATAAGTCTAGAGGTGAAGTAGTCATGCGGGTATATGGACACGGTTTCACTTCATAATCTCAAATTACTGAAATCTCGAAATTCAGTAACCCGAGACTATGAAGTCGAACCATTCACAACACTGAAACTCACAATCCTGAATCACACAATCATGAGCATACATACCCCATACACCACTTAACATGCATACCATTCCATCCACAGCACACAAACCACACAGCCCTACACTACATATAAGCAGGGCGGCAAGCCCCCCTGCACCCCCCATGTGTGGGGCTGTGCTCCCCACCCCCCCCCCACTTATATATACCAATTCTTAGGTTGAACATAACATAAACAAAAACAAACCACACACCACACCATCCTCCACTCGCTCGCACACAAACACACATCACACATACACAAACACCAACAAATCCAACACTCATACTCACTTACACATCCCTATCTTTACCCACACACACAACATGCAAAAACACACACAAACACTCACTTACCTGCGATTTCAGGCACCATAACACTACACGCAACGTAACGAAAATGCATAAGCGCGGATTCGAGATATTCAAATTTGCTCTTATGCACTTTCAGCATTTTGGTTTTCAGCTTCATAGTCTCGGGTTACTAAATTTCGAGATTTCAGTAATTCGTGATTATGAAGTGAAACCATGGACACACACCACTACAAGTTACAGGGGTACCCTTGGTAGAGGATCAAAGCATATGTTGAACATTGAACCCTGTTGCGAAGGGTGTGTTACCACTGCAGTGGAAAGATGTTTCAGTAATTATGCAGGCATCTATATTTCCTAAGGTTAGGAAAGCTCCTAAGGAGGGCAGTTTTTTTTTTCATATAGGCTCTTAACATTGAGTAGCATCTCTCTCTTATACTGTCCTGGTTGTATTTGGCTATGTTGGTAAATGGAGCAGGTTTCCATTTTATGAAAAAAGCATTATGGAGGAGAGAAAGTTTTTGATAATATATGAAAGCTCAGATTTGAAAGCTGTAGGCCATCCTTTGTGATGGAGGTAGTACAGTCAACCATCTCACTGTAGGCTGACACTCACTGGATCCTCCTTGAATAACACCAGTAGCTGAACCAATTGCTGAAGTTAGTTATCTTTTGTTTATACTGAGGCTTCACTCTCATGGAAAGTAAGATTCTGATCATGACTAGCTTCATACCAATCTTGGATGTATGCTCTGATATCTCTATTGTCTCTCTCTCTCTCTCTGTCTTCATATAATCCAGGGATGTGTCTCATGTCATTTACATGCACATGATCCATTATCATGTCTTGGGTATATGTGAGATGAAAGGCATTGTGTGTCCTATAGCATGTCTCCTGAGAGGCAGCTCACTGTCACCCCGTGTTTGCTAATCCTCATCTATGGAGTATTTGTATGTCTCACTATGGAGTCACATATGACTAGTATGTTTCCTTCTGTTTTGGCTGGCCATGAAGACATAAGGACATAGGTGGGCAGGCATGATGGCTTCTCTGAGTAGGGTTTGTGATAAGTGGTGAAAAAGGTGAAGCATGTAAGGTTACATTATACTGCTGAGGTGTTTCAGAGTCAGACTTTGGCAATGGAAGCTTCTGAGAATTGGAAATAGAATTGTTAAGTACCTCAACGTAATAAGTCTTGCTTTTAGATGAGTACCATGGGTGTACAAGGGGGCGGTGTGGAACTGACAACCTCATGGGTGTTATGCATATAACTAGATGAGAGGCTAGCCTTCAACTTAAATAGGCATTTGCACCTCTCAAATTTGGACTGTACTGAAGGTAGAAAGAAGTAAACTGTTGTCAGTGAGCATTAAACAGTTTAATCCCAATATCAAGATACCCAGTGCTTACAGAATGGCAACATAAGGTGAGGAAGTCATTACCTGACCCATGATCTGAGAATGTAGTGAGCTAATGGTAAGCTGGTATGTGTTAGGCTGACTAACTACATTAGGTTAACTAGGTACTTAGCAGAGGGGTTCACAGAATATAGAAAGTAATTGAAACGTGTTTAATTCTAGTTTCCAAATAAGCAAGGCCCTACTTTGCACAGCCTAGTTTGATGTGTGATTTGGGAGGGGTGCTGTGATACATGAGTGGGTAAGGGTCTGCTTCATGAAACAGAAGAGTTTATAGCTTAGCTGTGTGTGTGTGTTTGTGTGTGTGTGTGTGTGTGTGTGTGTGTGTGTGTGTGTTTGTGTGTGTGTGTGTGTGTGTGTGTGTGTGTGTGTGTGTGTTTCTGTGTACAGATCTGAGTCTGCCTGTCTGCCTTTGCCTCTGCCTGTGTATCTGTGTGACTGTGTGCATGTGGTGATATTACATACTTAGATTTTGAATGTAAAATACTTACTCCAACAAGAATTACATATGCTATAGTAACTTTGAAACATTAGATGGGGATACTATTTTACATCAGTAATATAAAAAGTATATACCAATAAAAAAGCAAATGTGAAACAATTTAACAAGTATCACTCTGTCTAAGGACAATAATGTCCTCTAAGGTGTGTGTTATTGTGGAAATACATATTGACTACAGTGAAGGCAGAGGTGAGTTTTTGTCAGTGAACATTAAGACGTTTGGTCATTTCCTCAATGTACCCAGTGCTAACAGACTGGCAACATAGCACTGAGGCACGAGTTCAGCAATGGGTCAGCACCAAGTTAGGATTACAGATTCTGTGTGAGGGGGAGTAAAGTAGAGACCTAAGATTATATACATGTTTTGTTTCCAGTGGCTTGCATCAGTGCAAAACCAGTTGTTTTGATGTAAAAGTGCAAAGAATAAATGCAGGCTTATAACCAGTTCAGGTGTAGCACCTAACCACATTGCTGTATAGCTACGTACCGAAACAAAACAAGCACCAAACTGAACAACAGAATTAGACAAATGGAGACTGTCTAACGTAACTCGCTACACATTTATTAAAAAATAATTAAAACAAATGAAAAGACTTAACACTTTTGTCCTGACCAATAGTAAGACTAAAGAACTGCTGTAACCCCACCCATATAAATACATATAACCAACCAATCAAATTGTTAAAAAACAAATGGTGAGATTATCAAGGTTGATATCTGATGATAATCTATTTGATAAAGAGATTCACCATTTAATTTGTATGTACATTGAGAGTGGGTATCCTATACAAATTTTAGGAATATTACGATGGAAGTTATGGGCCTTCGTAAAAACCGGTTTGCACCCATTTTAAAGATTGAATCTCATACTGAACAGAATGTACATGGGAACTTTATTGAAATGAGAAATAATAGAAATTTTGATTTGTCCACCCCTTTGTTTATAATTCCCTATAGCAAGGATGTTTTTAGATATGTTAGTTCAGTAAAGCACAACTGGGATCTTATATTTCCTGATGAAATTAAGAGACTTTTGGGTTTAGCCACGGTAAATGTATTTAGCAAGGGGAGAAATATTAAAACCCTATTAGAGACTGACACTGTTAATAGGAAATTGATGTTTGGACAAGATGCTATGATAAATGTGGGTTCTGTAAGTTTTGCAGATGTATTGCATAAAGGACTCTACATAGTAGTAGATGATTTTGATAAAACTAACCCCTGCCCACAGGCGTGTTATTGCAACAACACTCATGTTGTTTATCTTGCCATTTGCAGATCTTGTAATGCATTCTATGTTGGGAGGACAAATAGAAAATTGAGAGAAAGAATACAAGAACACATATTTGATATTAGGAAAAATAAGTCTACAGATGCCCTTTTTAGGCACAGTAGTGAGTGTCCAAATTTTAAAAAGTTTACGTTTTTTATAATTGGCAGGGTGGTGGTTTCAGATTTAATAAGTGACTTCAGTACAGTTTTGAGCTTATAGAACTTATGTGCCAGTTGAGGCTAAATGCCTCAGTTACTCCAGGAATTAATGACTCTTTGTCTTTAATTAGGGTATTGAAGAAGAAGGCTAACATTGTATAATTAATATTGAGGGTTTTTTTAATACTATTTTACTTTTTTTGTGAAGCAAAATGAATTCTATTTTGTGTTATGCATGTTATTCAGTCATTATTATTCCTTTTATTATTTTAATGTGATGTGTTGCATTATTTATGACATGCAAACTTATGGAATTTGATTGCTTGTTTATATGCATTTATATAGGCAGAGTTATGTCAATTCTTTACTCTGAAGGAGTCTTGGTATTGGTCAGAAGGAAAGTGCTAAGCCTTTTTATTTGTTTTAATTATTTTTTAATAAATGTGTGGCACATTATGTTGGTAGGTGTCCTTTTGTCTAATTCTGCTGTAGAACTACTTCCCGTATTTTACATCACCACTGATTCCATCTACGCTATTTATTGCACCCCCTAGTCTTGTAGGGACTAGTATAGAGTAAAACGCAGGGAAATTAGGTTACAGTCAGTTTTCAGCAGTGTCTGTGCTGCACAGCTCTGAGCGCCACAGCCAAAAGGAATGCAATGGTTCACACAGTGGAGGAATATAAAGCAAATTAGAAAACAAAGTAGCCGATTGAAGAACAATTTGTAGCAAAACAAACAGTGATTAAACACCCAGAACAGCAGTAATTTTATCTTCTCTCATGATATAACTGAAAGTGATGTTCTAAAATGATCTCCAAACCTTAGGCTAAGTAAGCTGTGTCCAAATTAGCAAACAGAGTAAAAACAGTTGTCCTTGATGAAAACATGACTGTGAATAAAAATGTACACTTCCTTGGTCTTATGGAGATAAGTATTACCTAAAACTTGCACTGTTTTGTAGCTGAGAGCCAAAAGGAAGGCAATAATAACACTGTAAAGCAAGCAGAAAACAAGTAGGTCATTTGAAAACAACTTATAACAGAGCTAGCAGTGAGTAAACAGAAGTAATATTATACTTTTGTCACATGATAATTGCAACAACAGTGTTCTAAAATGGTCGCCAAGCCATAGACCAACTGAGCTGTATCTAGTTTACCAGCTTCTGTACAAAACACTGGTCGTAGATACAAAAATAGCAATGAAATAAAAATACACACTTCATAGGTCTTGTAGAGACAGGTATAGAGAAGCAGTGGATCAATTGTACACCTCAGAGCTCCCCTGCCAAAGAGGAGATCAATGACATGCATATTAAAGTAATATAAAAAAAGCAGAAAATCCAAGCAGCCAGTCTGAGAACAACTTATAGCAAAACCAGCCGTAATTAAATACCCAAATCAGTACTGAAGGATTGGGCATCGGAAGATGGATGTGAGTGTCTGATCTTAGCTCACCCATCCTGATTTCTGGAGAGGGACAGCTTTGCTCATTGCAGTGGCGCCACCTAGAGGAATGAAGGTGTATTGCCTATAGCAATGAGTTTTTCAAGGCTGCACTGCAAACTTTTGCTGCTGCTTACTAGGGGTGACATACGAAAGACAAGACTGGAGAAGAATCCTGAAGTGTAGCACAGGTGATCACAACCACCATTTTGGAGGTGTTAAAATTAAGCCAATTGTTAGCCATCTAAACATATACATATTTAGTTTTTCATTTGCTGGTTAACAACGGATACAGGCTCCTGTATGTCATCAGCATAGTAGTTGTACTGCAAACCTGTCAAATGAATCATTACTTTAAGAGGAAGCATATAGGTGGCGAAGAAAAGTCAACTGAGTACAGAGCACTGTGGGACACCTCCCCCGAGAGGAGTTAATTCCTGAGGCTACACTCGTCAGTCTTCTGAAGAGGTGAAAGGCAAGCCAGTCCAGGGCTACAACAGTGATGCCACAATAATGTTCCTATTGATCTTGGAGTGGTACACTGATTCAGATGAGAGGTCAAGAAGAATCAGCAGAGAATGATAATGTTGATGCCTTACCACATGGAGTTTGTTAAATATCTTCAGTGAAGACCATCTAAATTCTGTAACTAGCTTGGTACCCAGAGTGGAAGGGATTGTTGATGTTATTATGTGTTAAGTAATATTCATTTGCTGATAGGTCATCATGTCAACAACATTGCCTACAAAGTGAAAGTCTGCAGTTATGCAGATGTTCTTGAGCTCTGTGTTTTTGAGAACTGGGGTACTAAAAGCCCTGGATTCTACTGCAGTAAGTTTCAGGTTGTAAGTTGCCTTTGGCCAGATTCTATAAGAAGTGATTTTCTTACAAAAGCATTCATTCATTCATTCATTCATTCATTCATTCATTCATTCATTCATTCATTCATTATTTTAATGCTTTTTCTGCTAACTGTTTGATTTCATGGTCACTGTACAGAGATAAGTACAAGCATGTACCGGACACATGTTTTTTGAGCAACCCCTGAACAGAAATTGTCATTCATCAAATTAATTAAAGAGAAAAACCCATCCGGAAATGGCAGTCACTTATAGATATGAAGTGAGTATAGACCATGTGTTTAATGCCCCTTCCCAGACTAGTCACCATCTCATCAGGCTGTTTTAAAAAAAATCTGTACTGTGGATCCACACTCCACTAAACAGTAGCACCCCTACTCTGTCTGCCCGTAACTGAGTCAGGCAACAAGTTTGTAGTTTTACATAATATTTTTAACTATTCAGAGAGTATAAAGTAGGAGCTACCTGTGTTAAGGGATAAGGTAGTAAATTAGGGGGCAACATTCTAGAGCAATGGCATAATTCTCAGTGTTCTAACGATCACTGCTTACACTTCAGTGATGCGGGTCAGCTGTTCTTCCACAGCCCTCCTAACAAAGGCCTTGTATGCTGTGAGTTCTTAGGCTGTCTGTGAAAGACTGCTCATGCAGGCATATGCTGACATAGTGAGAGAAGGCTACTGACAATAAAGTAAACAGGTCTGTTTCAAAAGGCCACTGTGGGTCAGTTATGGATTTTGATTGATGCCCACACTTTTTAATACATTATGGTAAAGAAGACTTTCAGATGCAGCTTAACTCATGGCAATAAGGTTGGTTGGAGAAGTATGCTTGGAGCAACTATAATTAATAGTTCTATTAATTATTGACAAAAACCTGTGGCAAAGTGACCATGTCTGTAACAACCAAATAAAGTGAAATAATGGACAAGATTTAGCGCTTTTGTCGCAGTTTTATTAGTTACAGTACTTCTACAGAAAATGATTCAAGTTCAGACCCAGACTTTTAAAACAAAATTTGGGGCACAAACAGCAGTTCTATTAATTATGCAGTGAATGTTATGAATCAGAATGCAATAAAGGTTTTTTCACAAACTTGTGAAAGCCACAAGTTTGGTAGTTTTTGCTAAGTGTTAACACTATGAACTGTTACCAAGCTACTTCCTGTGATGCAGGGTTTGATTCCTGCTGCCTTCATTTGCTTATTTTGTAACCTTGAGCAAGTCACTTAAACGTTGTTTTGGGTCAATTGGGAATTTGGGATAGTTTCATTAAATCATTAAATGGTCACTTGGATTGCATGCCTAGTATTTACCTGAAAGGAAATATGTGAAATAGTGAGATTCATAGAGCTGGAATGTTCTTCACTACTCACACTTGATTCAAACTGCTTTAGTTTAATTGGTAACAAACAGTAGACTTCATATTCACACTGCCAGTGCTTGCACTCTCTCTCTCTCTCTCTCTCTCTCTCTCTGTCTTAAAGTATGATTGTCAGCAAGGAATAACTTATTAGCAAATAACACTGTTTTACACTGACTGCAGTATGTTTAGGTTAGAGTCCTATCTTGAGTGACTTTACTGGAAGAAAGTCAGACGTGGAAACATTTCTAACTGGATTCTACCTATGTTTACAGGTAAATGGAAGGGTAGATACTGATGGATTTGGAATGAGTATGGGAGATAGTTTTAGGTGGTGGTTATAAATGACAGATATGGGGGCATCACAGCAGAGGCCTTTTGAATAGAATTAATAATTTATAAATTGCATAACATGACATTCCATAGCAAAAATTATGCATCATACTTCTGTAGTATTAGAAGATGAAGATGAGCATATGCAACTTGAGTTTTAAAAAAATAGGAGTCATAACTGAATAGTGTTTAATCAACAATTATAGTATTCTAAAAAAATACTAAGAAATAATGGAGTATAGACAAAACCTATTTTAATATATCCTTAGAGGACTTATACAATTCCTTATAAAATAAGAACTGGAAGGTGAGTGCCTTCTTCGTACAGAGCTACAGTACATAGATGACCCGATACTTTTTATTGGACTAACAAGCATTTTGTAATACAGTAATTTGAGGTTTTGGATTAACAGGAGCCCTTCATCGGTAGTTACTATGTTACTGATGCTAGTTGCAGTGCTTTGATACCCACTAGTCAGAGGTCTACCTTTGGGGGTGCAAAAAGGGCAGCCACCCAAGGTGCAGGGTATCATGGGGAACAATAGGTAGCACTGGCATTCAGGTTATGACTGGCGATGCTGCATTTGCTGTGAAGGCTGAAGTACTTCAACGCTCCATGCATACCAGCATTCAGAAATTAATGCTAAAATTGCATTATTGGTCAGGGCTGAAGAACTCCATGTGATGTAGCAAAATGCTTGTTACAGTTTGAAAGTATAAAATATCTTTTTTCATCCTTAGAACTTGAGTTGAGAGGTACTAGATCAGTAAACTGCACGGAGCACTAGCTCAGCTAGCTACAACCCTGCTGCTAGTGCCTAGAAAGGGAAAGAGAAAATCTAGAGTGTTTCTCCTCGGGCCTCTGCTGAAAATTGGCTTTATTCCAAGTTGGACTTTCCTGGTAAATAAATGTTAAATAAATAAATTAAATAAATAAATAAATAAGACCATACATAGTATAGTTGTGTAAGTTGAATTTACCATGACAGTAGATGTTTGAACAATCAGTGCTGCAGTAGCCTTAGCTACATGGGTAGGTTACCATAGCTAACTATGTTTGGGATGAGGAAGGCGAAGGGTCCAGGAGACCCTGAGAAAGGTCCTAGCAAAACTTGATCTAGACCTAGAGAAGGAATCAAGCTTATAGTGCTTTGTAAGTATGTATACAGAGAACATAGTAGCTTCTAGAATACTTCTAGAATCCATCCCTTTCCAAAATGCCAAAGATGAAGCCAAGGCCCTGGTAGAGTGGACCTTAAATCTGCCTGAAATACTTTTTTCATGGTGAGTATAACAAAAGGTAATACTCTTAGACAACCATTTGGAAACAGTCTGTTTCTACACAGGTTGTACTTCTTGCCATCACAAGAAATAAACAATTGATGCAAAGACCTGAGAGTTTAGTTCTGTTAAGATAGTATCTGTGTTGTCTGTGGACATCCAAGGTATGGCATCTCTTTTCTTCCTCATTTTTAGGTACAGGGAAGAAAATGGAGAGATGGAGAGTTTGACTTAAAGTAGACTCGGATACCACTTTAAGGGTGAAGGAAGGATTAGTTCTCAAAGAAATCCTGTAACTATGGAAATGAGGTAGAGATGACTCACCATAAGAGCTTGCAACTCAGAATCCCTTCTTGCAGAGGTCAGAGTAAAACTATTTTCTATGTCAAGAACCTCACGTTAGCCAGATTAGCTTGCTCAAATGGAGTAAGTGTTAGCTTTTCAAACACAATATTAAGATCCCAAGGAGGGGCCACCGGTTTACTTGGAGGCCACTTTTGCAAAACCCCTTTCAAGAACATTTTGACATGAAACTGCATTGAAAGAGGAGGATCCATATGCAGGCATGCTGAAATGGCCAATAGACAAACCCTGACAGAGGAATAAGAAAGATCATAGGATAGTAACTCACACAAATACTCTAAAACCAGAGAACAACTAACCCTGAATGTGTGCTGGTTATGTTGTTGGCACCAAACTGAAAACCTTTTCCATTTGCTAATGTATGATTTTCCAGTAACAGACTTTCTTGTCTCCATTAGCACCTGCTGCACGTCCTCAGAAAACAGGTGCTAAAAGGAATTAAGACTCTATCATCCAGGCAGTCAACTGAAAATGGTTGATGTTGGAGTGTATGAAACATCCCTGATCTTATGTGAGTAGATCCATTCTGTGAGGAAGCTTGTGGTAATTACCACTGGCCATTTCCAAAAGAAGAGAGAGCCACAGTTGCCTGGGCCAGAAGGGAGTCACCACAATCATTTTGGGGGATTCCTTCTGAATTCTCAGAAGTACCCTGGATATTACCGGAAAGGGTGAAAAAGGCATATAGGAACATTCCTGTCCAAAAAAAAAAGGCTTCAGTCTTCCAGGCCTTATTGAATAGAGTCCTGGAACAGAATTTTGCCAGTTGATTGTTCAAAGAGGAGGCAAAGAAGTCTACTTGAGGAACTCCTCATAGATGGATCAAATCTTGGAAGATCCCCTGATCTAGTTTCCATTTGTGAGGGTCTGCCTATGTCCTGCTCAGCTTGTTTGCCACACAGCTTTGCTCTGACAGAATGTAGGATGGCTGTGGAGTGAGATTGTGCTGTTAAGCTATATCCCAAGCTAGCACTGGTAGTCTATAAAGGGGGTATGACCTGGTTACTCCTTGCTTGTTGGTGTACCACATGACTCTGGTATTGTCTGTAACCCTTTGAAGAGGTCCCAAGGATCAAAGATGGTTCAGAGATTTGACTGCCTTGATCAGGGCTAGCATCCCCTTGATATTTATGTTCTTGCCTCTGTCTTTGGTATCCCTCACCTCCTAAAGTTTTTTCCCTCCCAAAACTGTTTCCCAAGCCAAATCTGAAGTGTCTGTGGAGTCTGACTACTTTGGAACAGTTAAAGAGAACAAGAGACATGGATTTAAGGATATCTGTTGTCTCCACAAAAAAAAAAAAAAAACCTCTTCTGACAAACCCCAGTACTGGGATCTGAAAAGATAAAGGGTGTTAATGCTGGGACTAAAAAGACGTCAGGTACTACTGCATCTTTCTCATTGAAGTCTTGCCAGTGGTATCATAAGAATCATAGATGCCATGAGAACTAAAATCCTGAGATGTACCCTTGCAGTGACCAAAGTCTCAGTGGAAATTCTTAGAGACAGATGTGGATAAAGATCTGTTTATTCCTGTGGAGGAAAACCTCTTTGAACTGAGGTGTCTAGCTGATATCCCAGTAACACAATCCTGAGTGAGGGAGTCAAGAAAGTCTTTTGAATGTTCTCTTGGAATCTCAGCTTGTGCAATAGATCTCGCACCCAAAAGAGAGACTCATGGCATTTTGAAAAGACTCTGCAAAGATAAGAAAACTGTCTAAATATGGCAAATTGTGTTTACCCTCTAAATTATAATGAGGTATAACTGGAGACAGACACTTTGTGAACATTCTTGGTGCAATGGATAAAGGGTAAGGCAGAGAATTGATAATGCAATGCAGACACACAAAACCTTAAAAAACACCTGAAGTCTGAGGGATTTTCTTTCTCCTCATCGATTTTGGCAAAAACAAAATAAACAAGTCTCAGCAGAATTCAGGTAACCAGATGTTTAAGAAGTGTTAAGGAGGTTACAGAAAGAAGTCTCAACCCCCCAAAACCAAGAGCAGTCTAACAAGTCTAAGTGGCTATTCAAGAGACCTTGGAACCCCCCACATATCCTAGCTGTTTTCTCTTTCAGAAAGTGGTCTCCTGAACTGCCTACCAATTACCTATGAACCTATAATGTGCGACAGGTTGGACTTAATAATGACATCTGACACATACATACATACATACATACAAAACTTGATTAGAGCTGAACCACTTATATATGGTGGGCTGCTACCTTTTTTTTCTTTTGCTCTTGCTAATTAAAACATAGTTCTGTATAGCACACATTGATTGAAATTTGGACATGCTCTTTTACTGTTTTACATTGGGGTGATTAGGCTGTCTTGTTTATGAATATCCGCATTCTAGTTTAGAGGCATTCATACATTCTTAACAGGCATCATATCCACTTGGCAGCCACTGCGGATTCTATAATGCAAAACCATGACTGGCCATTTTTTCTAACCAAAATGTGTAACTGACATAATGTTTTCTCTTCATTTACTTCATAGATATGAAATATATTTGTCTGCAAACAAAAATTCTATCCATTTGGCAACACTGCATGTTGCAACACATTGTCTTAGAATGTTGTGTTTTTTTCAGTTTTAGTTACAGTCCATTTTGTGTTATTTCTGGAGCTTTTCTCCCTAGGTCTCCACTGAAAATAGATTTTGCTCAGCTGGAATTTCATTGTTTTTAAAAAATCCCTCATAATCAATCAATTAACAAATAATTAAGATGTGAGTATGCAGATGCTCTGTTCAGGACTGGACATTTATTAGCAGCTTCCACATAAAATATTGCAAGGATGAAGTGAGTTTCATTCACTTACAACTTCTTAAATAACTTAATCTGATAAAAAATGCTGAGATAACAGTGTCAACAAATGTGAAAAGCATGGAGGAAATACTTGTGTAAAATCAGTAAGACCCACAGTTCAGAATGCACCACTGTATAGAGATTTCAGTGTATGCATCAGCAGGTAATATCGTTCCTTTTCCTTGAATCACAGATGATAGCGAAAAATGACAATGTCTGAAAGTTGTGCAATGTTATCTGCGATGGTAGTTAAGTGAGGTTATTCTGACATGTTTTATTTTTCTAACAACTATTTTAGCCACAGTTGTAAACAACAAAACTGACACATTGTTTTAACACTATAGCATGAGTATTGGTAAATGAATGTCATGATCATACAGAACACAAGCTGGTAGTAGATAGGTACATATGTGTGTGTGTGTGTGTGTGTGTGTGTGTGTGTGTGTGTGTGCACGTGATAATTTTATTAATTTATTTAACTGTTTAGGGGGTAGAGCACTGGTCAAATTTGACCATTTGCAGGCCCAGCCTGGGCTACATACATAGTAACAACAGTACAGTAATATTATACAGTACAGTGACTTAGAATAACAAATATGGAAAAAATATACATATATTTAAAAGAAGGTTTCAAACGAACTTGGATCAATATTACACAATGCATAATACAGATGCTATGGTAATAACAGGAGAAGTGGATATTAGATATATATAGTAGGTAATGGCTGGGGCAGATGGGGGGAAACAGTGGGTATGAGTTTATTTGTTGAACAGTTTAGGTTACAAGCAGCAAATGATTTGGGGATAAATGTAATTCTGCAACCACCGGAGTTAGGTGACGTGGTCTGTGTTCTGACATGTGCTCTTACATTGTCCATTTATTGTTTGCACTGAGATCTGAACTGTTTGTAGTCTCTGATTTCATTAAGATCAGATGGCAATGACTGCGAGAGTTTAGGGGCAAGAAAGTAGAAGTTGTGGTTTGTGGAATGAAGTTTAGTGGATGGAATTATGAAAGTAGGGCCATTACTGGAATGGCCTCTTAGGTTGTAGTGTGGGTGGGATGTAATTAGTCTCAAAGATAGGGAAGGTGGTGCATCTTGCCTTAGGAGTTGTAGTTTTTACTAATTGCTTTGTCTGTGTGACCTTTTTACTCTTTGATTTCTCATAGAATGATCAAACTACCCACTTAAGCTGTATCAACAAGCCTATCAAAAGGTTGAGGCATGTCATGTTTACAGCCAGTAGGGTATGGCTTTAAAGGCCTGAGTGTATCATTAGAGACTTTAGAAAGTTAAAATGAAACATCAGTGGGCATTTAGAAGCATTTGAATTGGAATGCTTGAATGTCTTTCAGTGCTCATTTGCACATATCCATGGGCCTCTTTAAATGTATGTTTAAGTTAGTTCACAGTGAAGACAAAGCTGCTTCCACAATAACATGGTTTCTCACTACACAATGCTGCTGCTGAGCAGTTGAGGTCTGATGGTGCCAAATCCTCCTCATTATTATACTATAAAAATGACCCCTAGTGTGTGTGTGTGCACGTGCGCGGGTATGGCTTAACAGTTGAGCCAGCACAGCAGGGAATAGTTACAACACAGTTTACTAAACAGCTGCTTCCTGCACTGCAGTGTGGTGCAGGTATACTACACAATGATACACTTTGCAGTGCCAGTGCACACTGCTTAGCACCATGTTCAAGGCTCGCTTTTGCTCCATTGACATTACCTAACCTTACCATAACCCTTTTTCTATGAATCATGGTAATGACAGGTGGCATACCACCGCTCACAATGTTTTTAAATAGCCTGACATGAGTTTAGTAACTCACATGATTCACTTATAAAAGTTAGAATTGTGTGTAGTATGAAAGGAGAGGCAATGTATCTGATTTAATGTTAGCCAAAGCATTGAATTTTGTGTAGAGAGATTGAACTTACAAATATACACTTAAAAACAAATGTACACTTAAGAGGCTTGAGGAACTAGAAGTGTGCAGAAGAATGGCAATGAATGAAAATTGTTGTAGATTAAGCATAAAGCAAACAAACTGCAAGTAAAGGTGAAATTGTTGAAACTGCTTGGGAGTACATGATTGTGCCTAGAAGTATCCATGAAGTTAGACATAAAGTTACATATACTAGGTGTGGTTATAGATACAAGACTAGATGATGTTTAGCTTATAACCAACATACCAGCTGTGTAGGGGTTCAAATCATTTCAGAAAAGTGGGCAAATGAAGAAATTGTCACCTCACAAGATTTCCTTAATGTTGAAATCACAGATGAAAAGAAAGCTGAAATATTCACAATTCATGCATTTGTAGGTATGGTTAAAAGCTCAAAGTCTACTGGCCATTGAGGAACATTATATCCAAGATGCTATGCTGGAACTTGAAGCTACCCAGTTAGTCATCCAGTCCATTCTTGAAGGTATGCTTTGATGGACTGAGTTTAGCTAAGAAGGGAGTTATTTCACAATCACGGGATGCTTTGATATATGAAATTGTAATGTTTCATGTTATGGTTGATATTGACTTTTATTGACTCTAAGGTGTCCTCCTATGCATAGGTAATTGAGGAAGTATTCAAAGAAAATGAGTTTCAAGTAGTAAGGATTCCTTTAATGCTATATATGTCAGGTGTACGTCATCTTTTGGAAGGCAATAAAGTATAGAGAAGAGAGAGGAAAAAGATCTTGTAGTCTTTGGCTATGGGAGTTGACTTGAAGCCCTTTGATCCTCTTTGTGAGGAAGCCGTACCTTCTTCAGTTGTATGACAGTAGGTTACAGAACAGCATACAGTATTAAATAACTGGTCTCATAAGAGATATGTACTTTGGACAGTTACCTCTGTAGCATAGCTCTCAATACCATAGATGATCAGATGGGCAACTCCACAGACTTTGTGGACAGTATCAGGTATACATGAATCAAATGAAAGTCATGGCCTGCAATGGAGTCAGTCTTTTTACTATTTTGTTAGGCTTTAGCTGTTGCAATATTTCATAATGCTGCTGTGTGTGTGTGTGCATGTGTGTGTGTGTGTGTGTGTGTGTGTGTGTGTGTGTGTGTGTGTGTGTGTGTGTGTGTGTGCAGAATGCTGCATTTTTTGACAATGAAAGCAAATTACATTTTCTGAATCATTTATATGTAATGCTCAGTACAATATTAAGGGAGGTGGTGTCGGTAGGGTTAAGGACATTGATCCCAAATTTTCAGTAATCTGCATATTGATAAGTCAGTAATTAGAGTCAGGTTTGACATCTTAGAAGAAGATGGAAAAAAAATTATCCCTAGGACAGCCTTGAGGGACCAGAGTGCTGACATGGTGTCAAGGATAGTGAAGGCAGGAGACCTCCTGTTCTGTTCAGTTGTGCATGTCCATGTTGTAGACCCAAGTTACAGCAGCTTCATTTACCTTTAGAGCTTCGACTTTATGATTCTGTCATGATATATAGTGTGTCAAACATTTTAGTCAGATTGAGGTAAGCTGCAGAGACAAATAACCTTTATCCAGGACATCGGTCACACTCTAGAAGGAATTTGAGTTTAAGCATAAGTTCTACCTTTGACAAAACTGTTCCAGGTTAGGTCATGTGAAGGAAGTTTTGTGGGTTTTCTTGAATAAGCTCTATGGAGATTCACTCCTTAACTCTATACAATTTGCTTTTGAGGCGGATCAGACTGTAATTTTCCACAGCTTTCAAGCTAAAATTTTAAAACATTTTCTAATATTTAAGAATTTTAAGCATACGTAGTCCTACAGTTTCATACTGTCATCAGTAATGGGTATGTAGAGAGATCTGGGCAATCTGTTAAAAAATCTTTGCTGAGGAAACATGGCAATTTAAAAGCTGCTAAGGGTTACCTGCCAGTTTTAGTGTACAAGGATTTGCCTTTTTAAGGTAAATGCTTATGACCATATCAGTTATTAAATGGAATGAGACTGTAATTGAAATTGTTTACTATTTGTACCTTACTACAGTTAAATGATCAAGGTAGTATGCTTGGTTTATTTAAAGTTTCATTTATAGCTGAGACACAAACAACCAACAAGTTGTAAAGGAGACTGGAGGAGCACAGATGTGCCAGTTCCAATGAGTGCTCAGGATTTGTTGAGTGTATGTAAAAGCACAATAGAAGGCACAGTAATTTCTGAAGCAGTAGAACTGATATCATATCTTGTAAAAGATTTGGTTATCAACTGTATAGTTTGCCTATGAGTTGTTGAATCACAAAGTTTCAGTCCTTTTCCGAAAGACAGAGTCTGAAAATGGTAGGTTGAAATCCATAAAAAAAAATCTTTTTTTTTGCAAGAGGGCAAGCTGCTCTGTACCCCCAAAATTATGTATACCACGTTTGCACCACAGTGAAGAAAAGGGAAAATTCCTTCAGAATGCATCACCAGGTTGTACAGTTCAACGTGCTGTGGTAAAACTTAGTGTTGGTGATATTTATACTTTGAAGAACAATGAGCCAAGAAAAGAAGCTGCCAAAAATGAACTGTAGATGAGTCACAAGGATGTAACAGGAATTATAGATTTCTTTACAGCATAAAAATGGAGTCATGTTGCACAGGTAAGAACTGCACACCTAACACCTTCTCAGAAGAAAAAATAGTCATGATATTGAACCAGAAATGAATCAAGACATGTAGAATAAAGTCAATCTGAATGAAAAAGTTTGTTTCAGGAACAGAGAACTCTCATCCAAATGTTCCTTCAACTATAACCTTAATTGCAACTGAGGATGTTACTGAAGAGCTGAAGAGAAGTTCATAATACAGTTACTAAAGTATACAGGAAATGGTAGGGGGTTAAGGAAACCATTACTGTATGTTATTTGGATTGTACATAAGACCGATTATTATATGGGATGGATCAAAGACCAAAAACCCCTATTTGCTCTGTAGTGCAATTATTTTAAGTTTTGAATTTAGTGTAATCACATGTAGCAGACAAATTTAGGTGTAGTGGAGTTTTGTTAAACATTGCAAATAACTTCCATACTAGTATAATAATATTGTTCTAAATAAACAGGGTATCAAATATGTATATATCTATATTTATTTCTCTATGTATATATATATATATATATATATATATATATATATATATATATATATCTACTTCAGTAGAAAGAACTAATCACCGACACCAAAAGACCGACAACAAAAATACCGACATAGCCGAAACGAAAACCATTACACCAACACACTACGTAAACAACACAGTACACTACATAACATATCCACTATCCCTAACCCAAACCCTAACCCTAAGGTCCGACACTACCGCACCCTACCTGCACTAAACCTAACTCACTTACCCACTAACCCCAAGGTCCGACACTACGCACACTCACCCTACCTGCACTAACCCTAACTCACTTACCCACCCCTAACCCCAAGGTCCGACACTACCGCACACCCTACCTGCACCCTAACCTAACTCACTTAACCCACCCCTAAACCCACAGTCCCTCACTATCGCACACTCACCCTACCTGCACACTAACCCTAACTCACTTAACCCACCCCTAAACCCACAGTCCCTCACTATCGCACACTTACCTGTCCGCTCCCTAACACTAAATCCCTCACTCTATCGCACACTTACCGAGTCCGTCGGGTTCTCACCTTGTCGGTCATCTGCGTTGTCGGTGTTTTCGTCCCGTCGGATTCCGTGTCGGCGAAACGCGTTGTCGGGCATCTGAAGGTGACCCATATATATATATCTACTTCAGTAGAAAGAACTTTTACAAATTCGAACCACAAATGGCCGAGACCATATGTTCAAACTTGTAAAAGTTCGAACACTGAAGAAAAAAGTAAAAAAACCACAAAAAACAAAACTAAACATCTGTAGCACCCCACACTCCCCCTTACTTAAATATACCAACTATGACATCGCACTACATTGCGGAAAAGGGAAATCTTCCTTTACGCACTGCACGGAGATCTCCATTCAGTCCGATTGAACTTTTACAAGTTCGAACAAATGGTCTTGGCCATATGAGGTTCGAACTTATAAAAGTTCGATCTACCGAAGGGGACCCATTTATATATATATATATATATATATATATATATATATATATGTACATATATATATATATATATATATATATATATATATATATATATATATATATATATATATATATATATATATATATATATACAGTGGCGGCTGGTGACTTCAAATCAAAGGGGGGCTGCAGGAGACAGCTGAATGGGTGGGGTCAAGGGGAAGGGGTGTGGTCAACTAGAAAGGGGAGGAGCTAAAACCACAAAAACTAACTTTAATTAAATATGCTGCCCTGGGTGGCAAACCATCATTATGAGAGTCCAATCAAGCTAAAAATAAGTGTAGAAGAATAAAAATATTTCAATGCATTGGCTGCATGACAGCTTACTTAATATCTAGATGGAAACAAAAGGTTGTGAGGCATGAAAAAATAAATTACTTTTTAAATACATTACTGGAATGCCAGTCAAAATCAAGTATAAGAAAAACAGAAGCACTCAACTCAAACCACTTCTCCTTGCACTGCAGTTCTAATTATAATTTATATTCAGCTTTATTAAAGTACCAAGTAACATGTTGAAAGTAGAAATCTCTGTGATGCCCCCACTTGTAAAAATGTTTCTTATCCAAAAAAGACCTGCTGCCTGACAACTATCTACTTGTTTCATGGGGAAAACATGATCAAAGTAAAAAATGAAAAGCAGACAAGAAACAAGCTCAAGATACATTGCTTAAAGGATTACTGTACAGGTTATGGACCACACATGATTGGCATTCTGTTTAGTTTACGGGTAAAGTCTGTAGAGATGACTGGAAGTCTCCAACAAGTGTAATGAGCTTTTTAAAATAATGGAATCCTGTCCTTTAATACCCAAGGCTTATACATTATTTAGTCAAGTATTCTCTGCATGGCAACAACAGAAAGGCTTTCAATGTTGGCAATTCTTTAACAGTATGCTTATTAAAGCTTACTTGCATCTTACGATCTCAGACAAGCTTACCTTATGGTCATTAAAGCATTGCTACTTAAACACAGAGCAACAGGCACTTTCTGAGTAATAAGCATAAATCTGAGTAATAAGCATAAATCAACAGTACAAAAATATGACAGAAACCAGACAGTTCTGCAAAATCAAGGACAGATGAAAAGCCACTGTAGTACTTGTGTCTACCTTGGATGGGGGGACACACTGCACATTTACACTGCATAACTACTCCTTGCCTTGCTTGGACACATCCAGAGTCACTACATGGGGGAGTGGGGTGCAACAAGTATGTCACAATTTGAAATGTCTCTGGCTGACTGTGATGGCCCTGACACATTTGTCATACCTCTCAACCTCAGAGCAAGAAATCTGGACAAAGCCATACACAGAAGTGGGACAAAGGCCCAAAAATAAGGACAATTTTTAAATATTGCTCTAATAAACTTAGAAAGATAATAGAATAGGTCTTGCATTAGTATGAATTTTCTGAAGGGTATACAATCTGAAACTCAAATGTCTGTCATTATTTTCTAACTTTACTCTTTAGTGATTTGTCACTAATTTGCCAAAAAACACAATTTTATGAAAAATGGACCAAAAATGTGATGCAAAAATATAAAATAGCCACACAATACAGCTGGGAACCTGTCAAAGAAGGGGCAATTTAATATTAGTACTGCTAACTTGAGCAGCTGACAAAATAAAAGACTCTACATGCATTTCAAGTAATCTATAACTTTGATTATTACAGTTATTTCTTAATTGTAAACCGTCCATGTTTTCTTCCAAAATTGTGCTAATTCTATAAAGCAATTTATTTGCATGTACCTCTCAACCTGTTAATGCAGTAAATATATATATATATATATATATATATATATATATATATATATATATATATATATATATATATATATATAGTACAGGTTCACATTAAGAGGCAATTAACCTTATTGTAATTAACTTCATGACATGAATCTTCAGGGTCTTTCCAGTAACATTGAGGATGTGAACATATCTTGCCTCTGGCTCTTCATTATGCCCATTTCTGACTGTATATCATAAGAAGTGTATTAGAGGCTTAATTCCAACTGAGTAATTTCAACTTGTGGTGGGAGTGGGGGGGGGGGATGAAGAGCTCCAAAAAAGCACTTAAGTCCTGCATTTCTACAAAGTTTGATTCATAGGCCAAGTTGCAGACAGACTGGTTTCAATGTCATGGTCGATGACTAGATAAGCATACGTATCAGCAGATGGCTCAATGTCAGATATTTGAAAGATATAAGGATTTCGTTGGCAGTCTAATAGATATTCAGTTAGAGAGGGCTAAGACAATGCAGCGTAATGCGAACAACATTTTTAATGACTAAACATACACTCCTATGCATGGCACTAGAAATTCAAACCCCGTATAATCTGTAGTATCACTGTCATAAGTAGGAAAACAGCAAAGAAGTGAAAGATGATTTGCATTCAGGGAAATTTGTTTCTGGGCATTCTTCATTGTGGTAGCAGTGCTGAGAAGTACATTGATTGTACTTTTGTGTTTTTACACATTAATAGAAAAATTCAAGCAGGTACTTAATTCTGATGTTAGGAGATGGGCACTGAAACAGCATGTACTTTGAGAGCTGGCAATCATGTCTGGCACTCTGGATGCAGGCCAAATGGCAGCATCAGAATTCAGGTCTCTGAACATTGAGTGCAACTGTGGAAGTAGAGCCTCTTCTCCAGGACATTTGGGGAGGTCAGTATAAAGGAGAATTTTGCTTTAAAAATACTTGAAGCAGGACAAACTAGAAGTCAGTGAAGGACAACTTTCATTGTATGAGGAAGACGAAAGCTAATACCATGCTATTTGATATGTATAAACAGTAACATGTGTAGTACAGCATTGCTGTCCCACAAGGCATGGTTACATTGCTATAACTGCTGACCAGATGGGGAATCATTGTTTCAGACAAAAAAAGCAACTTAGCATCATCCTTGCACTCTGGCATATTGTTTATTCTTCTTACGTCTTCAGTGATCATCACACATATTCAGTTTTTTTTTTGCATTCATGACAACCCCAAGAATAAGAGGCAAACAATAAAAAGTAAAAACTAAGAGAAACTATAGGGGCAAATTTGGTGAAACAAACAGCCTCAGTCTGCTTTAATTCCTTCAAAAGCTTCATCACTTTTGTTATGGTAACAGCACTACTTTTGCACCAATACACATCTTAATAAAACTGCCTGGAAGCTTCCTTAATTAACTTGGATAATTGCTGTGCAGACGTAATCAATGCTGCTCATTATAATGACCTATCCTCATTGTTTGGCATTACGTAGAAGAATTCAGTTTTCTCATGATGAAACTCATCACTGAGAGACAAAACGGTAGCTAATAGCAAACATACTTTTGCTTAATACTCAGCTCCATTAGTTAAAGCAGTGAATATCACAAAAAATTCAGGCAACATAAGATAAATTAAAATTACTGTATTAGCAGAGCTATCTATCCCTACTTCCCACTTCTAAAATGTAGTTTCAGAAATGATTTTCATATGGTGCCATCTGCTGGTAAGCTACTGTATTACTTTATAAATATCCAAATGTTCACCATCTTGGCAGCTGTTACAGTAAAATGAATATTTCTGCCAGCAGCATTAAGATATATACAGCTTAGGCAGTCTGTTGAGGGCATTTTATGGAAGTGTGCCTGATCCCTTCTTTTGCAGTGCCATCATTTCCTTTCATTTGATGATATTACAAATGAATCATCTTGAATTCATTTATACCTGACATGGTTATGTAGTCATTTGTTACCTCAATGTTAGACCTGATTTATTGAAACGGATGTGCTTTCCAGTGTTCTGATAACTGCTTAAAAATGTCAAACATTATGTAATTATCGCTGCAGTGAATGAGGGCATCTTGTCAGTAGAGCCCACATTCTTTCCACTATTAAAGAAGCAATGTTGTAAAAATAAATTGTGACGTAACCAAATTTAACTATTTGTACACTACAGTTAGAGCTGAATTAATATGTTTGCGACACACACACACACACACACACACACACACACACACACACACACACACACACACACACACACACACACACACACACACACACACACATTTTCTGACACAGTTTTTCAACGGTTTGTTGTCATGGCTGATAATACCATGGAACACTATGTAAAAAATATGCAAATGGTTGCTCCTTAGAAAGTTGTACTTTTTTAACTCCATCATATAAAATACTCTTCATGACATTTGTACACAATGCTGTTTTTTTGGTCTCACCGTCGTGATATTGCTTCTTGCACTGGAAATGGATATGAAGAGTCCCAAGGGCACAAACACATACCCGAGGCTGTCAGAATTCAAGATCAGCATGTCCTTCACTCTACAAATTGATGCACAAGGAATATGGCAGAACCCATGGTTTCATTTATGTCATCACTAAGGGAGGGATTGAGGGAGACAGGAGGAAATATCCACAAGAATTGTTTTTTTTTTTATATTGGCATGCAGCAGGGGGTTATGGCAGGCTTACTCTGCTACAGAGAAGGCCTGTGATACTAGGAAACATGCCCTGGCATGTGCACTGTGTTGGATCTGGGACCTGCCTAAAACAGGGCACTTTAATGCTACTAAGAGGCTGGATGATGATACCAATTGCACTGAGTAGGCCATGCAGACTGCTGTATAACTGGTGCAGAAAGAGGGCATGCAAGGCTTCCTTAGGCACTATATTTTCAGCAGTAATTTATTTTCAGCAAGGCTTATATTTGGCTGCTGTAAACTGATTCACTTCCTCTGTTGTTGAAGTAGAGTGTTTCTTTTGTTTATGTTTGCATACTGTATTGCTGATCTGTTTCAATCCTTATCCTGTTTTCTAATTGTCTTAGAGCTGGTCTTGCTGACTACTTGGCTTGACAAGCAAACAGTTAATAGAGATATGGATGGAATGCTGTCCAAGATGTCATTAGACTCTGACATATTATCATTTAAACTTAAAGGCCTTGTTAATAGATGTCAAAGTGCCATTTGGTTGGATACACATTTCTTTAGGACTGTGAAACATTAAGCATACCTACTGTTATGCCATGGTGGAAGACTTCACAATCCCACAATGTGCTACTGGATGGGTGTACCTTCTCTGAGGTAGCTGTAAGAAATTAGAGTATCTTATTGTTGACTATTTTATTAAATACAGCACCCATTCTTTCCTCTGGAAATACTTTAGATAACCAAGAATTTCCAGCTCAGACCAACAAAGTACATAAACAACTCTACCTGGGATACTTGGCTATAGCAGTGATAAGCTTCCCATCACCTGCCATGGTATGTGATATAATTGTTAATTAGTGGGAGAGATAACAATTTGCTTTCAGCGAAAAGTGACATAAGGGCCTGTTGTTACTTAAATAACTGCACCAACAAAGTAGATGCTGTAAGAGTAACGTAGCCTCACACTCTTTGATTATTATGAGGAGGTTGCTTTCTATGTTGCTAGCAGGAATGATAATTAATTGTGTAGCATTTTGCTGGGCAGGTGGCCTGGCTCTACCTGTTGCAGCTGCACTTTGTGCCCTGATGTGACTGTGGAGCATAACTTCTTAGTGTCCTGTGCTGTCTGTCAGTGCAGAACACATAGTACCTTCATGCTGTGCACTCTTCTATGTAACACCCTTGCTCTATAAGTACTTATTGTGCTGATATAAAGCAAATTATATACACTGTGCTGCTGTAGTGCAGCACAGTGTATTGTGACCTTTTGTATAAACCCCCAAACAACACACTAATGAAAAGCAGGGTTTACAGTGATCTCTGCCCTTTTTCATGTGTAACCCTCTATCCACAAGTGCTTAACACTATAATTCAAGTCAAGGTGTTCAGTGCTGTCTTCTGTCTTAGTATTTCCCCCATGGAGGCACTCTGTCATTTCCTATGTGGGTAGTATCCACAGTGCTACACTCTGTCATTTCCTATGTGGGTAGTATCCACAGTGCTACACTCTGTCATTTCCTATGTGGGTAGTATCCACAGTGCTACACTCTGTCATTTCCTATGTGGGTAGTATCCACAGTGCTACACTCTGTCATTTCCTATGTGGGTAGTATCCACAGTGCTACACTCTGTCATTTCCTATGTGTATAGTATCCACAGTACTACACTCTGTCATTTCCTATGTGGGTAGTATCCACAGTGCTACACTCTGTCATTTCCTATGTGGGTAGTATCCACAGTGCTACACTCTGTCATTTCCTATGTGTGTAGTATCCACAGTACTACACTCTGTCATTTCCTATGTGGGTAGTATCCACAGTGCTACACTCTGTCATTTCCTATGTGGGTAGTATCCACAGTGCTACACTCTGTCATTTCCTATGTGGGTAGTATCCACAGTGCTACACTCTGTCATTTCCTATGTGGGTAGTATCCACAGTGCTACATTCTGTCATTTCCTATGTGGGTAGTATCCACAGTGCTACACTCTGTCATTTCCTATGTGGGTAGTATCCACAGTGCTACACTCTGTCATTTCCTATGTGGGTAGTATCCACAGTGCTACACTCTGTCATTTCCTATGTGGGTAGTATCCACAGTGCTACACTCTGTCATTTCCTATGTGTGTAGTATCCACAGTACTACACTCTGTCATTTCCTATGTGGGTAGTATCCACAGTGCTACACTCTGTCATTTCCTATGTGGGTAGTATCCACAGTGCTACACTCTGTCATTTCCTATGTGGGTAGTATCCACAGTGCTACACTCTGTCATTTCCTATGTGGGTAGTATCCACAGTGCTACACTCTGTCATTTCCTATGTGGGTAGTATCCACAGTGCTACACTCTGTCATTTCCTATGTGTGTAGTATCCACAGTACTACACTCTGTCATTTCCTATGTGGGTAGTATCCACAGTGCTACACTGCTATGCACTGTACGCAGTCTGCTGCACATCCAGTTTCATCCTGTGAGCATGCCAATGAAATGAATGACACACAGTGACACTGCTCCATGAGACACTCATTCCAACATGGCACCTACTGAACAGTTCTACTTCTGAATCATGTCTCTCTTGTTCTGTTAAGCAAGATGTCATAGCATTCAGGATTTCCATTGTTGATGATGATAATTCAGAAGCTGACCACTCCTTCTACAAGATTTGTGGTCACAACAGATAGGCAGTAAATGGATAGCCATCTTTTAATTCTCTATTTCCTTTTGTCACATCAGATTGTATAGTTTGAAGGAATGTTTCTTCAAAATGTAGTAATCCTTTCCAAAAAATAATGTCTATCATGTTATAATTAATATTTTCTATATAAGTTTCCAGTTCTCTGTCTTAGCCTTTATTATAATATTGCGTTCTAATATAATGTTTTTGTTAATCCCATTGCCGTACAAACATAATTAAAGACTACTGACTAATTTGTTGATTTCTAGTCAATTGATTATTTATAAACCTCACAGAAAATAAGGTCTGAACCAATTGTTACTTTCACTGTTATTTCCTCCTGTGTTGCCTCAGTAACATGGATGACAAAGGCAAGCCGTTCCCTATCTGGACCTAAAGGAGTTTTTGCATTTTCTGAATAATATTTCTGAATAATTTTAGAGGTCTTTATCTAACTAACACAACAGAATTTCCTAAATGCTGCTCATAGCTTGACCTCAGCCATTACCCCTTCCTTTATTTACTTCATTAAAGTAAACATTTTTTTTACATATTTTTCCCCTTATATATAATGCTTTTTACTGTTGTCCTATTTTCTGCTAGTTTTGACAGTTGTTACGTATCCTATATGTAACTTTTGAAATAAAACTTCTTAGTTATGCCTTTAATGCTATCAGAATGCCTCTTTTAAAACAGAGTAATAATCCATGTGTGTTTCATATAAAATTAACAAAAATCATTCATCTTAGAATGGACCTATTAGTTTAGTGAAATGATCCTTAACATTCTGATAAGTGGCCTATTTTTTTCTTGAAATAAAGTGAACTTTAAAGAAATTACATTCTTTTAGTATTTCCATTTCCCAGTAATCACTGTCTGGTTAGTGAAAGCTATTATTTCATACATGATCAGATTAACCACAACCATTACTGTATACCATTAATTAGCAAGCATTTATAGACATGTAAACTAGAACTCAGTGGTAGAATCCATACCTTCCAAGGTGCAGTAGCCCAAAGGAACACTCGATGCACTCGAAACATTAAAAGTTTTAAAGTTTTAAAGAAGCATCGAGTGTTCCTTTGGGCTACTGCACCTTGGAGAGTTTATTTGGTCGTTTAGTGCTGTACACGTTTTCGTTGTTTAGAATCCATACCTTGACTAACTTCCATCTCTAAACCAACAGCAGAAATGAAATATTTAAACCTCTTTCTGACAATCCTTCCTTTCCCTCATCCCTTTAATCCCATTCATAGTCACAAAAAACTCCTCCTCAAAATCAGAATATATTCATTAAAATATATACTTTGGATCATTGCTTTCAGCCTGAAGGTAAAAAAGCCCAATTTTTAAGTTATGTTTTGCTCATCTTATTTAAAACTGTGCTGTTATTTACATTTTCCAAGCCTCTTGTTTACCTGTATTGGAATATAGTTTATGTCTAACATGTTCTCATCTTACAAACCAAATAAATAAAGATATTCATAGAAAGGATGGCTAAATATCTACAAGTATGAGATTTTGTCTGCACCACAGGCCATTCTTATATATCTTACCAAATTTATTATAGATTATACAATGACCCCCCCATTAATATTCCAAAACGTGCACGCTGATTGGTCAGCATGCACATTGTAAATCAGAGTTATAGTAATGGTAAAAGGTCCGGTCGCCCAGACTTTTTCCATTAGTATAACTCTTTTTTTATTTTACAGCAACGGAGAACGCAAGATCTCCATTGCTTTTTACAACCTGTTTTGTTATGTTAAACAAGTTAACATAGAGAGACAGCTTTTAAAAAAGTAACGGAGATCTTCCTATCGCCGTTGCGTTTTTTACAGATGTCTCACTATGTTAAATGGGTTTAACATAGCAATACAGCTTTAAAAAAAACAACTGAGATTCTTTGTTGCTTTTTTTAAAGCGGTCTCGCTATGTTAAACTCCTTTAACATAGCGAGACAGTTTGTAAAAAGCAACGGAGATCTTCCTTTCTTTGCTGCTTTTGCCCACAGCTCTAATGCACTGCGTAAGCATACGTATGCGCAGTACATCAGAACTGCCGCAGAATACCAGACAGCTGCGGAAGGGCAGCAAGGAGGCATTATACAATGCCATTAAAGAAAAGTAATTATTTTTTTTCTTAAATAATGTCATTGTATAATAGCAATAACCCACTTCTGGGTGTGGGTAATGCTGGATTTACCCACGGTTGTCTTTGTTTGGCCACTCAGGCTTCGCCCTCATGACCAAACCACACCAACCGTGGGTAAATCCAGCATTACCCACACCCAGGCGTGGGTTATTGCTATAATAGCTACTAAAACAGCCTTATAGGTTCATAGGTGGATACTAGGCTAACGGTCCTAGAGCATTTGTAAGCCTAGTCATATTAATCCTGAGTTGCCACAATTGCCCTTGGTTAGATGGACATACTTTACAGATCAGCACCGACTACCAGTCCTATTTGTATGTTTCATAACTAAAGGATAATGTCACTTTACTCTTTTTTTCTGTTCCAGTTAAACTTTTGACACTTTACCATCACCTTCCATGAACTTTCCCTTTTAGAAAGAACAGCCATGTGTCTATACTCCAGATACTTCACCCCCTTTTGTTCCCTGTTCTGTCACTGCCTTAGTCTGTAGGCTGTGGTTTGTTTGAAAACATGCATCATTGAAACCCCCATTCTACTTCTGCTGTGTGACTCACACAATGTTAGGGTTTTCCCTCCATGTCCTCATCATTTTTCACTTTCTGTTCCTTGGTGACCAACCAGCAAGGCCTTTTGGCACAACTGTGTACCTGGTTTAGGTTCATAGGCATGAAGTCCAGGGAACCATTGTTGAGCCTAGATCAAATTTACAAATCTCCCAAGGCACTGTCTGGTTAATTGATTTGCTCAAGGTCACCAGTACGAAAATTAAGGCTAAGGGAATCAAACCCTGTTCCCTAGGAAATAGCTTGTTAATAGCCCATTCCCATAATCCTCTATGCTAACTACCAAATTGAATGAGCAGTCTATGCAGAATGCCAAAATGCTTTAACAACATACCGGTCTTTTCATTCTTACTGGTGAAAACAAGTTTCTTCATTTACATTCCAGTTATTGGTAGCACTCTTAAAACAACAATATGGAATAAAATATAGACAGAAATCACTGCCTAGAAACAGCCTAACATCATTCATGTGGCATAAAAAGTGTGACTTAATTTCAAAAATTGTGTCTTTTACTTCACATTTTCAATGTGCAAAACATTGTCGAGTCACATAATTCACAGCAGCCACCTTTAGCTTGCTTTTAAAAACTGAATGAAAAATTATATTTGTATGTTATTTGCTATTTATTTTTTTAGAAAAGGATTTTTGCCAAAAATTCAAGTCATTATTTCTATGAGAATGTTGCTTAATTTGCCAAATTTGCCATTTTTGTAAGTGTTATGACAAGAAATTTTAATTCTCCCACCCCTTAAAAATATTTCTGATGTTTTAATCCAAAAAGTATGTGCATTATTGGCATTCTGTAAATGTTTTAGTCCAAGTATTTGTGCTTTTCATCACTAATGGCTTATACCTGCTTTGTTATGCAGTATTTAAAGCTGCATATTATTGTTTCAAATGTAATAAGTCTTGCATCCTTTACTTTCAGCAAAGTATAGTTAAATTCTGGAATTATGAACCAGATATTGCCACTTTTTAAAATGCTGCATACATTCTGGATGAACGAACACCATTTTATATGTTATGTTTACAACTGCTGTAATTCAGGCATTTTCTTTTGTGTGAGAATGATGCTTTACAATTGAAACTGATTCCAGACTCTTCCTTCATTGCTGGAATTTATTTGACATTTTTGCACTGTCTAACTCATTTTAACTTTATTTATTCTATTTTTTTTTATCAAATTTCTTTTTATTAAATATTTGTTCACAAAATATGCAGAAAAAGATAACAAGACATAAGCACTTAAGCACCATGTTCAATAATAGCCTTGCATTAGGCTTTGTGCCCACTGAATGGTGCACAGCAACAGTTATCCCACTCCACAAAGGGGGAGCCACCACTGATTCGGGGAACTATCGACCTATTAGCCTGATGAGCCTGGTCTACAAGGCCATGGAACGTATCATCATGGAACTCATAAACAAAGACATTGGTAACCTCCAAACTCAGGATCCCACCCAGTTTGGGTTTGTGAAAGGCAGATCATGCCTCCTGAACCTGATCGTCTTCTTTGAGGCAGTCACTAAAGCCGTGGATGAAGGTAAGGTGGTTCACACAGCCTATCTTGACCTCGACAAGGCTTTCGACACCATCCCCCATTCTGGAATTATAGCTAAACTCACTAATCTAGGTATAAATCACTATGTCACAAGATGGGTTGCCAACTGGCTCACTGACAGAACCCACACTGTAAAAGTTGCAGACTCCAAATCTGACCTCAAAGCAGTGACAAGTGGAGTACCACAGGGTTCTGTCCTGGGACCTCTCCTGTTTGCTATCTACTTCTCTGAAGTACAGGCTAACACAGAAGGCTTCTGGATAATGAAGTTCGCAGATGACTGCAAACTAGGAGCCATAGTCAAGTCCCCAAATGATGTGGACATCCTACAGAAGGGCCTCACTGAAACAGATGCCTGGTGTTAGAGCCATGGCCTCAAGCTCAATGCCAAAAAGTGCAGTGTCATCCCCTTTGGTAAAAACTCTGTACCCATGAACTACCACATAGGCAGCAATCTACTTAACACCGAATGCGTGATAAGAGACCTTGGGACCCAGGTGGACAGTAGTCTCTCCTTTGATAGTCACATCACCACAGTAGTCAGGAAGTCCTTCTATGTGGTACACCTCATCATAAAAGGGTTCTCATCCAGGAAAAAAGAGGTCATTGTTCCCCTCTACTTATCATTCATTAGACCCATTATAGAGTACAATGCCCCTTTTGGAATGTACCTCACAAGACATCTGCAGCAACTGGAAAGGCCACAGAAGTACTTCACAAAGAGGATTACTGGCCTCAGACAAATGCCCAACACTGACCGCCTCAAAAAACTCCAGCTTTACTCTGTAGCATATCGCCTACTCCGAGGTGATCTCTGCCTAACATATAAAGCTATGTCAAACCCAGAGCTGTTGGACATGCTACACCTAAAGAAATCCCAGTCCCTCCGAGCTACATGCTCTAGGGACCTAAACCTTGTCACCACAATAAATGGGGCATGCTGGAGGGATAGATTCCTGTCCCAGAGACTTCCTATACTCTGGAACAAGCTACCCATCTATGTCGAGCAAAGTTCTTCATTAGCACTCTTCAAGAAAAATCTTGATGAGTGGATGGAAAATAGGAAATAAACCCTGGGGATCACTTAGGTGTCTCTGCTGGACAGTGGCACAGGAAAATAACTTTCTTGGGTGGCGTAAGCTATGGTACCTTGCTGGCTAGGCTTACGTAGGCCCTTGGGCCGATAGCCTAGTACCTACCTATGAACCTATGAACCTATGAACTTGTGGTACAGTTGACATTACAGAGTGCATTCCATAAGCATGTAATAATAGGTATTGCACACTTCACTCATTAACATTCAAATTAAGTCGAATTACCATTTGTGTTACTACGAGGATATGGTTATATTATAAGGTAGTCCAAGAGCTTTTATCATATAGCAGTTATCTTGTACATTATTGTACAACTGCAAGCAATATTACAGGTATAACATCAACCTACATAATGATAACAATCTGCTCTACTAAACCTTATATACATATATACAAATATGTCACCTTAATTATTGTGGTTACTAATCTCAACAAAGTGATGTGTTTACTATCCTTATATAATTAGTATTTAACATACTGTTTATGTCAGAATATCAATTAATGCTTTGCAGTACTTCTGAGAGTAGGTTTGGTGCTTCTGACTTTTTGTATAAAGCTTCTTGGCTAATACATGGTTTTTCGCCATGCTTTTGTATTCTGACCAGGTTAGTCTTGATCTGTCTATCCAGTTTTTTGCTATGTATATTTATTCTATTGTTATGTTTGTTAACAGTGTGAGTACACTGTTCCAAATGCACTTTTCATGAATGATCTGGAGAATTCTGGCATAGCAACCAATAACACTATCTGTAAAGTATTGTATATCTTAAAAGATTCAGCATAATCTAAGGTATTACACGTCATGACAGACTTGCTACAAGGATACAGACCTTTGATAGAATCAAAAGAAAAATATGGTAATACACATCAAAACTCACAAATAAAATAACAAAAGTAGTGTTCAGTAAAATGCAAGGCATTAATAGGCTATAAAAGTGAAGAAAGGAAGGTATGCAGGACTGTCCTCTTTAGCTGTGGGGATAACAGATAAAAGAGCCCAGAAAAACTATGTGGAAATAAACACCATCAAGTAAAGAGAGACGATATACAAAAGAAATGGGGAACTAGAAAGAACTGGAGAACAAGTTGAAGAGCCAAGGAATATGTCCAGACAAGAAGACTACAGGGGTAATGTTCAGTTCTTAAGCTTTGAGGGAAGGATGTAGCCCTTAGGGGGACATAATATAGTAGGGGCGGGATAAGGATTATGGGAGAACTGCCGGATTACATAATATTCCATTGTAACACTGATCAAAGTTAAGATATTCATTGCCAACAAAAATGGACTAGTTTGCTATATTTCTAGTATGAGTGCTTGAATTACAAATCTCTTATGAAACGACTCACCGAGAAAAACTACTTGACAAATCAGTCCCACAAAAAATTAAATGTAAGCATGTTTTGCATTAGAGCTAGGAATTTGTGCCAACATTCCATAAACTTATATATACCAACTCTGCAGTAACACAAATATAAAGAAGGGAAAATCTCCCAAAGGAAAGGAATTACTGCTGGTATATACTTGGAAGACATACTGGCAGTAATTGCTTATGGAAAATGGCAATCAGGGAATTTACATTTGCTGAGCTGTGCTCAGGGAGTTTTTCCGTCTGTGAGTTGTAAATCAGTGCCAATGGACCAGCTGCCTCCACTTGTATTAGTTTTCTAAGTGCGCTCCTGGTTTTATATTATGAGCAGACTGTTTTTCATCACATTTCTGTAGTTTCACTTAACATTTCAATGTAATTGCTAATCTCTGTGAGCATATACTCATTTTTTGTAAACAAATTAGTCATTTTCTATTATTTGCAATGAATTTATTATGTGAAGCTGTTTTTAAATTGAATAGATATCATATAAATTGCACTATCAGTTTGAATATATCAGTTAAGATGATTTCTCTATTTGTGTGCAGTCACAGTAATGTGCAAATTTTGGAAATAAAGAATTGCATATATTCAGTGTCCTTTGCTTTCTAAAATGTTAAATAATTCATACGTAATTATCATATAAGGTGATATAGTCAGTAAGTGTACTATTCTTCCCAGTGCCTTATGTGTACATCGGCATAGCTTTTTGCCATGGATGGTTCCCTATCTACATAATTTTCATTGAAAAACTGTTTGTGAGATATAGCTGCATTATTGTTTAACATTTTCTTGGATAGCTGCCAATTAATATCTCAATCACCAGTGTCAACATTTTTAGATGTATTGTATGACATCAAACATGCCCTGCACACATGGAATGTTGTGGATAGATCTTTAACAGTAATCAGCCTGTCAGTGGTATCAACAATGACAAAGGATACAGAGGCTCTGTAAAGCTGTGAATTATAAACTAATTTCAATCATGGCTGCAGGTCAGTACCCACTGCTTATGCTGAGCGTACCTCCTGAAGTTAAACAAAATGCCAGTAATAATAATAATAATAATAATAATAATAATAATAATAATAATAATAATGTCATTGTGGCATTCACATGTATTGTTAAACAGTGTGTTACATACATTTTGTGAAATCACTACCAGTGTGGCTTCCAAGTGTGCAGCAGCAGTGATTCCTTTCTTTTGGGAGATTTCTCCTGCCTTCATATTGTGTGATTGTACAGTTGATATGTATAACTTTAAGGAATAAGGAGGCAACTCCTGAGCACCTATGATGGCAGCAAAATTTATGAGGGCTGCCAGAATAACCCTAAGATGTAAGAGACTATTAGATGATGCCAGGGTTACAGTTGGTGGATATGCTATAATGTAGTGACTAACGTAGTGCCGCTGCTGTGTTAACTTAGAAAATTAAGGATGATTGCTAATGTAAGGTGTATCCACACATACATTTTGTGTGTGGCTAACCTTGTGTTGGTCTTTGATTGAAGTTAATGTGGTTAAGCGTTAGATGAAAAATGTATCTTGCAGCACTTTAACACAGAGGCCTTGGATTAATCACTGAAGCATCTTCATGGGAAGCTGTATATGGTAAAGAAATCACTCCCGATGGAATTTTAATTCAACTTTTTTTCACTAATTCTAACCCTTTCCCTTTTGTAGTGTACTGTGTGAGTCTCTGTTAACTGATGAAACTTTCTAAACACACACACACACACACACACACACACACACACACACACACACACACACACACACACACACACACACCTGTGTTATGTAGTATGCTGTTTATCAGTTATAACGCAGCACTGATAGCCCCATATTGGTCTCTTTGTTATCTAAATATTAAGTGGCAGAAAGTTTTATTTACCTCTGATTTTACTGAGATACTGACAGCTAAATGAAGTGTTAGTGTGTTAAAACAGGTGCCTGCCACTTTTAAATGGCTAACGAAATGTATTGCAGAGGAACAATGGAGAAAAACTGTATTTATAGATCTACACATTCTTATAGTAATAGTTATACTAATTTGGTAGGACACAGAGGTCTTATTACATGGTTCAGTTTCATTTGGTATATTTCTGCATTGTAATTAAAATACAAACAAATATATGAAATATTCAATGATAAAAGTGATTTGTGTATTCTGAACCTGTAATACCATGACATGTTGAATGGTAAATTCTCCAACAAGACTGGTTATTTCAGAAAAACAAAAGCACAATTTTTCATTCAAGTCTTTCTAATGCAGAAAAGCCCCATGACATGACAAAAGACAAAATTCAAAGGATAAAATATAATAGTATAATTTCATTCTTTTTCAGAAATACATTGAATGTGCTTTATCTCAATTCTGGGCTCCTGAAAGTGAAATCTGCATATAGTAAAAATAAGAACTGTAGATAGAAATCAACATGCTTGTTCTATAACACTTTGAAAGATATGCATTATCCAGATTTTTATTAAAAATTATTGTTTTTGCATTATATTTCAAATCAGTATTGTTTGTCCTTAATGGTATTGATCTCTAACCAAGAATCTATATTTAATGAAAGATTGGAGGCCTTGCCTTTTAGGAGATATGGTTTCCATGCTCAGTACTTGCACTATATTTTGTTTGTGGTTTTTTAAATTTGTTTGGTTGTATTAAGCCATTAAAGCAAATACTTGTAGATTGTCTACTGCATGAATTTAAATTTGTGATTAATATTTCTTTACCTGTACTATAACTTAAAATGACCTTCCAGATGAAACATGTGAAAGAACAGAAACATCGGTTTATTCTCTTTAATTTAAATTTCAATGATCACCAAAAAATGGAACTAGTTTGCTACATTTCCAGTATGAATCCTTGAAGTACAAATCTCCAAGCAAATGACTCACCGAGCACTTCTACTTGACAAATCAGTCCCAACAAAAATTAAATGCAAGCATTTTTTTTGTAATGGAGCTGGGGATTTGCCCTCACATTCCCTAAACTTATGCATAACAACTCTTTTTTTAAATTGTTAATGAAACTTGCCCATGGTGGGTGGTAAGGCTAGCTATATTTGGAAACATTATTGTTGTGCTGTTCATGGAAGTATATAACATACAGTTGTGATATACAGTCAGACAGGTATAGATTTTTAAGTCTCAATCTTGATCATAGATCTCATAAATAGATTGGCACATTTATGAGCATGAAACATCTGGCCTACCCAGTCCCTAATACACCATTTAACTTATTAAAGTTAAAGTTATGATGGTGCTCTTCAAAACTGTAGCAGAGAGCTACAAAGAGGAGTACTTCCATATTTTTCATAATAATATGTCTATAAATATTAATCCTTTTCCATAATTAGTGACATTGTTGCTATAAAAAGCTTAATAAATATCTTTAAATTTACTGTGAGCATAACCTAATTCTGAAGACAAACATTTAACAGTTATGTCCCTTTGTATAGTTTGTTTTAAAAATTTACCATTCGAAGGGAATTGACTTTGCATGGCTTAATAATTAATGTGTGATCATACGGGATCTAATTCTGTGTGGTGCATGGACCTTGTGATCATACTAGATCTAATTCTGTGTGGTGCATGCACCATGTGATCATACTGGATATAATTCTGTTTGGTACATGCACCTTGTAATCTTATTGGATCTAATTCGGTTCCCTATTATGCAATCGAAGACACTTTTTTTCGAACGCGTAATATTCGAACCAAAAACATTGAAAACACTAAACTGTGAATGGCCACGTCCGCAAATTTTTTCCTAGGGAAAACAATCAATTGGCCGTTCTCGCGGTATGCCCTTTTCCCTAATGTTGAGCGATCTCGGAATTTGTATATCTAGTTAGGGGTGGTGTGGAGGGTGCAACCCCCCACATTGAGGGGTTTGGGGGGCAAAGCCCCCCACTTGATTAGGATTGGGAAGTTTGTGTTGTTTGTTTGCGGCCTCGTGAATTTTTCCCTAGAAAAAAAATTGCAGACGTGGCCATTCACGGTTTAGTGTTTTCTATGTTTTGGGTTCGAATACTCTAATTCTGTGTGGTGCATGCACCATGTAATCATACTGGATCTAATTCTGTATGGTGCATGCACCATGTGATCATACTGGACCTAATTCTGTGTGGTGCATGCACCATGTGATTATACTGGATCTAATTTTGTGTGGTGCATGCACCTTGTGATCATACTTTATCTAGTTCTCTGTGGTGCATGCATCATGTGATCACACTGAATCTAATTCTGTGTGGCGCATGCACCTTGTGATCATACTGGATCTAATTCTGTGTGGTGCATGCACCATGTGATCATACTGGATCTAATTCTGTGTGGTGCATGCTCCATGTGATCATACTGGATCTAATTCTGTGTGGTACATGCATCTTGTGACCATGCTGGATCTAATTTTGTCTGTAGCATGCAGCATGTGATCATACTGGATCTTATTATGTGTGGTGCATGCACCATGTGATCATACTGGATCTAATTATATGTGGTACATGCAACTTGTGATCATACTGGATCTAATTCTGTGTGGTGCATGCACCATGTGATTACACTGGATCTAATTCTGTGTGGTACATGCACCTTGTGATCATACTGGATCTGATTTTGTGTGGTGCATGCAGCATGTGATAATACTGCATCTAATTCTGTGTGGTACATGCACCTCGTGATCATACTGGATTTAATTCTGTGTGGTGCATGCACCTTGCAATCATACTGCATCTAATTCTCTCTGGTGCATGCGCCATTTGATCGTAGTGAATCTAATTCTGTGTGGTACATGCACCTTGTGAACACATTGGATCTAATTCTGTGTGGCGCCATGTGATCATACTGAATCTAATTCTGTGTGGTGTATGCACCGTGTGATTATATTGGATCTAATTATGTGTAGTGCATGCACCATGTGATCATACTGGATCTAATTATGTGTGGTCCATGCACCATGTGATCATACTGAATATAATTCTATGTTGTACATGCACCTTGTGATCATACTGGATCTAATTATTTGTGGTGCATGCACCTTGTGATCATACTGGATCTAATTCTGTGTGGTAGATGATCCTTGTCATCATACTGGATCTAATTCTGTGTGGCACATGCACCTTGTCATCATACTGGATCTAATTCTGTGTGGTGCATGCACCTTGTAATCATATTGGATCTAATTATGTGTGGTACTTGCACCTTATGATCATACTGGATCTAAGTCTGTGTGGTACATGCACCTTGTGATCATACTGGATCTAATTCTGTGTGGTGCATGCACCATGTGATCATACTGGATCTAATTCTGTGTGGTGCATGCTCCTTGTGATCATACTGGATCTAATTCTGTGTGGTGCATGCACCATGTGATCATACTGGAGCTAATTATATATGGTGCATGCACCATGTGATCATACTGGATCTAATTCTGTGTGGTACATGTAACTTGTGATCATACTGGATCAAATTCTGTGTGGTGCATGCAACTTGTGATCATACTGGATCACATTTTGTGTGGTGCATGCACCTTGTGATCATACTGTATCTAATTCTTTGTGGTGCATGCACCATGTCATCATACTGAATCTAATTATGTGTGGTATATTCACTTTGTGATCATATTGGATCTAATTATGTGTGTGGCGCCATGTGATCATACTGTATCTAATTCTATGTGGTCCATGCACCATGTAATCATACTGAATCTAATTCTGTGTTGTACATGCACCTTGTCATCATACTGGATCTAATTCTGTGTGGTGCATGCACCATGCGATCATACTTGATCTAATTCTGTGTGGTACATGCACCTTGTGATCATACTACATCTAATTCTGTGTGGTGCATGGACCATATGATCATATTGGATCTAATTCTCTGTAGTACATGCATCTTATGATCATACTGGATCTAATTCTGTGTGATACATATACATTGTGATCATACTGGATCTAATTTTGTGTAGTGCATGCATCTTGTGATCATGCAGGATGTAATTCTGTGTGGTGCATGCACCGTGTGATCATACATAATCTAATTCTGTGTGGTACATGCACCTTGTGATCATACTGGATGTAATTCTGTGTGATGCATGCACCATGTGATAATACTGGATCTAATGCTGTGTGGTATGTGCACTTGGTGATCATATTGGATCTAATTCTGTCTGGCGCCATGTGATCATACTGCATCTAATTATGTGTGGTCCATGCACCATGTGATCATACTGCATCTAATTCTGTGTTGTGCATGTACCATGTGATCATACTGGATCTAATTCTTGTGGTACATGCACTTAGTGATCATATTGGATCTAATTCTGTCTGGTGCCATGTGATCATACTGGATCTAATTATGTGTGGCCCATGCACCATGTGATCATGCTGAATCTAATTCTGTGTTGTACATGCACCTTGTGATCATACTGCATCTAATTCTGTGTGGTGCATGCACCATGTGATCATACTGGATCGAATTCTGTGTGGTACATGCACCTTGTGATCATACTGCATCTAATTCTGTGTGGTGCATGGACCATATGCTCATATTGGATCTAATTCTCTGTAGTACATGCACCTTGTGATCATACTGGATCTAATTTTGTGTAGTGCATGCATCTTGTGATCATGCAGGATCTAATTCTGTGTGGTGCATGCACCATGTGATCATACTGAATCTAATTCTGTGTGATACATGCACCTTGTGATCATACTGGATGTAATTCTATGTGGTGCATGTACCATGTGATCATACTGGATCTAATTCTTGTGGTACGTGCACTTAGTGATCATATTGGATCTAATTCTGTCCAGCACCCTGCAATCATACTGCATTTAATTCTGTGTGGTGCATGCACCATGTGATCATACTGGATCTAATTATGTGTGGTACATGCACCTTGTGATCATACTGCATCTAATTCTGTGTGGTGCATGCACCATGTGATCATACTGGATCTAATTATGTGTGGTACATGCACCTTGTGATCATACTGCATCTAATTATGTGTGGTGCATGCACCATGTGATCATACTGGATCTAATTCTGTGTGGTACATGCACCTTGTGATCATACTGGATGTAATTCTATGTGGTGCATGCACCATGTGATCATACTGGATCTAATTATGTGTGGTGCATGCACCATGTGATCATACTGGATCTAATTCTTGTGGTACGTGCACTTAGTGATCATATTGGATCTAATTCTGTCCAGCACCCTGCAATCATACTGCATCTAATTCTGTGTGGTGCATGCACCATGTGATCATACTGGATCTAATTCTCTGTGGTACGTGCACTTAGTGGTCATATTGGATCTAATTCTGTCTGGCGCCATGTGATCATACTGGGATCTAATTATGTGTGGTCCATGCACCATGTGATCATACTGAATCTAATTCTGTGTTGTACATGAACCTTGTGAACATACTGGATCTAATACTGTGTGGTGCATGCACCATGTGATCATACTGGATATAATTCTGTGTGGTACATGGACCTTGTGATCATACTGCATCTAATTCTGTGTGGTGCATGCAGCATGTGATCATACTGGATCTACTTCTGTGTGGTACATGCACCTTGTGTTTATTCTGCATCTAATTCTGTGTGGTGCATGCACCATGTGATCATACTGGATCTAATTCTGTGTGGTACGTGCACTTAGTAATCATATTGGATCTAATTCTGTCTGGGGCCATGTGATCATACTGGATCTAATTATGTGTGGTCCATGCACCATGTGATCATACTGAATCTAATTCTGTGTTGTACATGCACCTTGTTATCATACTGGATCTGATTCTCTGTGGTGCATGCACTATGTGAATGTGATCATATTGGATCTAATTCTGTGTGGTACATGCACCTTGTGATCATACTGGATCTAATTCTGTGTGGTGCATGCACCATGTGATCATACTGGATCTAATTATGTGTAGTACATGCACCTTGTTATCATACTGGATCTAATTCTGTATGATGCATATACCTTGCGATGATACTGGATCTAATTTTGGGTAGTGCATGCACCTTGTGATCATGCAGGATGTTATTCTGTGTGTTGTATGCACCATGTGATCATACTGAATCTAATTCTGTGTGGTACATACAACTTGTGATCATACTGGATGTAATTATATGTGGTGCATGCACCATGTGATCATACTGGATCTAATTCTGTGTGGTACATGCACCTTGTGTTTATACAGCATCCAGTTCTGTGTGGTGCATACACCATTTGATCATACTGGATCTAATTCTGTGTGGTACGTGCACTTAGTGATCATAGGTTCATAGGTTTAGGTTCATAGGTTCATACTAGGCTATCTGCCCAAGGGCATTTATAAGCCTAGCCCATAGTTATTTGGCTTTTGCCACCCCTTTAGTTTGAATAAAACTATGCCTATTATAGGTTCATAGGTTCATACTAGGCTATCTGCCCAAGGGCATTTATAAGCCTAGCCCATAGTTATTTGGCTTATTGGATCTAATTCTGTCTGGCACCATGTGATCATACTGGATCTAATTATGATTGGTCCATGCACCATGTGATCATACTGAATCTAATTCTGTGTTGTACGTGCACCTTGTGATCATACTGGATGTAATTCTGTGTGGTGCATGCACCTTGTGATCATACTGCATTTAATTCTGTGTGGTGCATGCACCATGTGATCATATTGGAGCTGATTCTGTGTGGCACATGTGCCTTGTGATCATACTGGATCAAATTCTTTGTGATGCATATACCTTGTGATCATACTGGTTCTAATTTTTTGTGGTGCATGCACCTTGTGATCATACTGGATCTAATTCTGTGTGGTGCATGCACCATGTGATCATACTGGATCTAATTCTTTGTGGTGCATGCACCTTGTGATCATACTGGATCTAATTGTCTGTGGTGCGTGCACCATGTACCTAGTGCTGAACTTTAACTTAAAAAAATGATGGTACCAGTCGAGAACTCTGGTTTTGTCTTGTCTGATTTTCAACAACATCCACTGACAATACTCTGATGGTGTTATACCCTTTCAAACTGATTCTAAGTTATTGGGCCACTACTGTTCTTCCTGTTTGGGATGAAAATGTCAGGCCTCGGTAATCTAAGTATGATTTCTTGCATTTCTACATCATAGTCTCGTAATTTTTTAACATTGAAATTTAGTATTTATTCTCATTTTGTTGAGAAATGGTTTTAAATACTTTTTGCTGTTCCATCCTTTCACCAAAGATAGGCAAATATCATTGGAATAAAACACTGAAAAGTGCATCAACCTTGTCGACATCAATAATATTTATTTATTTATTTTATTTATTTATTTTACATTTGTTTACCGGGAAAGCCTGACTGGACAAGTTATCCTTTTTCAGTGGAGACCTAGGGAGATGAGCTCCACAAAAAAAAAAAAAAAACAAAATTGACAGTAACACATATAATGGTTATACAAAAGGACAAGTTATAGATTAGCTATATAGGTAAAAATCACATATATAATAAATTTGTATAATTTCAGTATTGTGTGTTTTTGTAACAATAATACAGAGTATAATGTAACAACAGTCAGAAGTATAAGTATTTAGAATAAATACAGAGGTAGAAATCACATACAACAGTACTTATAATTTCAGTAACACACTTTTTATAACAACAGTCTTAGTCCCTAAACTTACAGTGTAAAATGTAACAGTAAATTTAGACCCTGTTTTGAAGGAACACATTTAAGATATGAATTCAGTGGAGGTAGGTGTTTTGTAGTAATCTATACCAGATCAAGGTGGATTAGCTAAAAGGTTGAGTGTTCTTAGCCTAGGCTGCTACAAGAGCATAACCAAGCATTGGTTAAATGTGTTTTAAGCATCTATTTGAATATAGTTATTACAGAGGTATGTTTTATGTTTATCTGGAGAGAATTCCTTTGTTTGGCTATGCAGTGAGATATAATAATATCCCACATAAATAGCCAATCAGAGGACAGTAAACTTGTCATGTTAACTCATTGCCTCCAGTACAGCTCTTTTCAGTGTCTACTTTTAACTCCCAATAGGTGTGGCCTGAGCCTTTATAACATGAAGTTATCACCTAACACTTCTAACAAATTCTCAATGACAGAGGTCAAATATCAATACATTTGTGTTTGCCGTCATGTATGCTTCAAGATAAACATTCTAATACCTTATATGTAGCATCGTTTTGGAATTATTAATGCAAATATGACAAGCAATATTTGATGCCTAGATATGCAGTAGGAGGTAACTGTAGAAATGCCTGGAGGCGCACTCGGCTCTAATGAGTAAATAATAACTAAGCTGTTTTCTACAAGGAAACCAAGTGAACAACACAAGATTCACAAATCCAAATGAAGTACAAAACTGTTGGTTGAACAAAGGTACAGTTTTAAACTATTCAAGCAAGCAATGAATAAATGTAAAGAAAGTCCACTTCCATGCATTATAATGAGATACTGCATCTCTACAAAATGACACAGTGAAGACACATTCCTCTGAATGATATGGGATAAAACATACACTGATTGCTTGGATTAGCTGCTTTGCTTGATGACCAGTTGTGTAAAAATATGCAATCAGCTAAGGTATCATTTTATCTAGTTAGCTCACTGAGGGGAGATTGGGAATCCCTCTTATCCTCAGGTACAGTTTGCACTGACCACATAATTGAATAAAAGAAAGTGTTCAAGGTTATAGTCTACTAAATACTTCCTCATGAGCACATTTTTAAAATGCTTTTTAAATAATGTTTTGAAAGTTTATTTTGCTATAACTGCACTCTGAACTTTTTAGAAATGATTGCTGTAATTATTCCCTCCCAGCCTTCTGCTTGTTTAAAGTATGCATAATTGTAATATGCATTTACAGTAGAGAAACTGAAAGTACTTTTTAAAATTATAAAAAGTCCACAACTGTAGCAACTCAAGAGCTGAGATAACCCAGTTAGATAATATTCAAATCTTATCATATCATTAGGGAACAGAATGCAAAATTATAGACTGGTGTCTTGGAATTGTGAATGATACCCACCAAAGACTAAATATATGACCAGATGGAGAAGTAATGCTTATTCCACATTTGTGGTAATTCAGTCAAAAGAATAATCAGAAATAAGGTATGATGTCTTTATATATCCAGTCTCAGAACTCTGTGATTCACCATTCTTAGTTAAAATACCAGATCCATTCAGAAACAATACTAACAAAGGCATGGTATGTTGGGAAGTTGGAAGAACTTCCAGAGACTTATAGATTGTAGTATGGTAATTGGCCAACTCCTGAAGAATCAAAACAGTACTGTATAACCCACTTAAAAAAACAGCATTTATCTATTCATTAACAGAAGGCTTTCTTTAATGACAGAAGTACTCTTCAGTAATATCCCAGGTAATTACTAAACATATGGTCCAGGAGACCACTCATTATCTTAACCCAATTTCCACAGAGAGCACTCTTCTGTTTAAGTGAATTGCTCAGAATCACACTGTAGGCAAACAGAGGGTGAAGGAAACAAATCATTGACTAGAGGAAACCGCACACAGCCGTGATCATCTGTACTAAATGCCAGGGCTAACAGACAGAAGGCAACAAGTCTGCTACTTCTTGAAAGAAAAAGAACAGGACCTTACTGACTAACTAATGTGTTATTGAACTCTCCGAGATGTCTGATTTTCTGCTGCTAGAAAGAACAAAAGAAATAACACGTTGAAAAATACTCATAAAATGCAACAGCTCAACAAGATAGTGGCAGCATTTAAGGAAATTCTGCAACTTGAATGTTTTCTCATGTAATCTGTCAACAAGTATTTTCACAGGGAATGTAGCTGTTGTGTGAAAAAGTGATAATGTCCTCCAGCGACCACCTCCCAGCTTTCATTCATCGCTCAACTAGCTCTTCCCCACACCAGCATGAATACATTCACACTTACAACCTCAGTAGCTTCAACCCCACAACTTTCTCAGACATTCTCAAACAAATGAACTGGCAAATTCTAAACACCCTTCCTCTTGACAATGCTATAGACTACTTCAACTCTGTCTTCCTGGACACTCTAAACTCCCTAGCCCCTCAAGGATACAAAAGGATAAAAACTAATACAGTTCCTTGGCTATCTAAAGATACAAACAAATTATGCACCAAAGGGACAAACTATGGAAGCTTTACAAAAACAATAAACTACCCAATACCTTGCTCCAATACAAACAGCTTTGCAACAACAACTAATCAACAAGGACAAAAAATCCTACTATATCAAGCTCCAGTCCAATAACGATAAAAACCCCAAGCAATTCTGGAAATCAATAAACTCACTCCTCAATCCAGGATCCAAGAATAACCCCTGTCCTGACCCAAGCAAATCTGACCTTGAACTAGGCTCTGAATTTAATTCATTTTTCATAGAAACTATTTCTGACCTGACCAAGACTTTTCCCAACAATAACCCACCTGCCCCAAACTCTTCTCCGTCTAACTCCCCTAATAACCCTCCCCTTATGTTCTAGCTCAAACTGTCTCTACTAACTTTATAAAAAGACTTCTGTCCAAACTTAAACCTTGCTCTAATGCTCCTGACAATATTCCCTCCTCCTTCCTAAAAGGTGCTGCTGATGGTATAGCTCTCCTAATCAGCATCATAATTAACAGATGTATAAAGGAATCATACATCCCCAAACTCTGGTGCTCAGCTTATATTCTTCCTCTTCATAAAGGAGGCAAAAACACCAGCATCTCAAACTTCTGCCCTATTGCTCTGCTCTCACCAGTCTCCAAAAATCCTTGAAAAGTGCATCCATCTCCAACTTATGCCTTTCCTGACCCAAAACAGTCTTCTTACACCTACCCAACATGGCTTCCGCCCAGGCCATAGCACTATAACCGCTCTACTCCCTTTCCTAGAAACTGAAAATTAAGCCCGAGATTCAGGACACTTAGTTTCTACTGTTTTGCTCGATCTGTTTAAATCATTCGATACTATCTCCCACAAACACCTATTCTATCATCTCTCAAACCTCCATCTCTCACCAACCACTGTATCCTGGTTCTCCAGCTCTCTATCAGACAGATCACAGGCAGTCAAATGGAAGAACTCCATCTCTTCCTTCCTACCTACCCCAACTGGTGTACCACAGGGATCCATCCTTGGGCCAATGCTTTTTAACATCTTCATCGATAATTTTCACACTGCTATTCCTGATGCCAAAATCATTCAATATGCAAACAACTCAATCTTAGTCTGCTCTGCCTCAAACCTCTCTGAATTGCTGACCAAAACCCAAACTGATTTTTCTACAACTGAAAACTGGATGTGCCAAAACCACCTCTCTCTCAATGCATATAAACAAAAAATTCTACTATTCCCTCCCACAAAGACATACTCCTACGACAAAAATGCTTTCAAAGTCCTTAGTCAAACCAACTCACCTATAGAAGTGGTTCCTTCTGCTAAACTACTTGGCATTACTGTTGATGAACAACTCAAATTTGATATCCATATTCAACAAAATGTTAAGAAAACCCACCAAAAGCTAGGTATGCTATACAGGAACAATCCCTTTCTCTCCTACTCTACTAGGCATACTCTGACCACTACTTATCTACTTCCTTCCTTATTATATGGAGCCCCTCTCTTAACTAACCTGTCCTCCTCTATCACCTCCAAACTAGAAAACTGCTACAATAAAATCTCAAAATTTGCCACCAAATCCAAAACTTCTACCCATCATTGCCTTTCCCTACGATCCCTAAATTGGCTTGAACTCCCAAACTACTTAGACTTCCTCCAACTCACCACTGCACACAGACTTGTATTTCACCCAACAAAATGTCCAGCTCTAACAAATATCCTTCCCCCTTACAACCCCAACAGAACTCTCAGATCTGAACATCAAAACCTAGTTACTAGCCACAAACCCAAATGTCCAGTTGGCCAACTTTTCCTCTCTGTCTCACTAGGCAAAAAATGGAATTCTCTTCCTTCCTCTCTAAGAACCATGCCAGACTCAGAAAATGTCAAAACCCAGCTTTTCAAGCACCTGTCCACAAAATGGAAATGTACCTGCCTTCACCCCCACCTAATCATGCCTAGTATATTGTCCCCAGAGGATCTCTCTCAGGTTCCTAAGCTCTCTATCATCTCCCATAGCTAATTTCCTATGAGTGTATCTAAGCTCTCTTCATCTCTTATAGCTACTTATCACACAACTCAACTTTGTAAATATTGTAAATATTGTAAATAGCTTCCTACTTTAAAAGTGTGCATGTAAAGTGCATCCACATTTACTTCAATGTTTGTATGTAAACTGTTTTCTCACCAAATACATGAGTGTTTGCTCAAATGAAACTGTATAATCCATAAGACCAGCCACAATGAATTTTGTTGACTATGTGTGTCATTGAATGTACTTATGTATGTTTTACACTTTTGTAACTTTGTATTCTCAACTGTATAATGTATCTTGGAGCTTTTCTCCCCGGGCCTCCTCTGAAAATGGGTCATTTTGGCCCAGTGGACTTCCCCAATAATCAAACTGGAAATAAATAAATAAATAAGTATTATCTGAACAGCAGGCTCACACTGACACTGCTTCTCGGGAGTTCCATGTTCTGTCAAAACAGGGTATTCATACAAAGAGCTGTATGTTATATCTTTTGTATCATCAAAATCACAGACATATTATCTTAAAGAAATATAACTTATTAATCAAATCTCTGTTTCACAAAATAGTGTGATGTGTATTACAAGAGAAGAAGCAATCACTTCACCTAGTTAGACAAACTTATAACAAACACCTTATCAGACTTGTACTTTTTATGTGGCAGACATCTTGTTTTAGACTGTGTGTCCATCAGGTGGAGAGGATGCATAGTTAGTAAGTCCCTTGCAATGACCTTCATTATCATTGTTCACTGAAATAATGTTAATTACGTGATGTCGGTAAATGCAACGCAATTAAATGTTCGTTATACTGTACTACAGATAATGCCCTCATCATAGAATGTAGCATCCCATAAACTTGAGGTTTTAGAAGAGCAGAAATTCTAAAATGTATATAGTGACATTGCATATTCATATAGGTAATGCAGATAAATATAGTTCTTATTCTGAACTTCCATTTAAATTACTTTCATTACAAAAAAATTATTATAAATTTACCATAATTTTGCAATGAAAACACAGGTTTAAAAACATATTCAAATTCTTTTTAAAGCTATTCATAAAATTAGGATTAGTATATAATAATTGTTTTTGTTAGTCATATAAATGATTATTAAACTGTGGCCTGCAAACATGTAGTTCCATTTCTTGATATTCCAAAAAAGGTATATCAAAAGGAAACATGGAATATGCTGTTTACCAATATTGATTGATTGATTGATTGATTGATTGATTGATTGATTGATTCATTCATTCATTCATTCATTCATTTTTTTTCTAAATCCTGCTTTATTTTATTTAAGGCAGCAAGGAAGCTGGAACCTATCCTGGCAACTGGTAGGCAAAAGTCAGAGGCCAACTCCAGTACATGCTGCCAGCTATTGCAGGATATAGACTCACACTAACATGACAAGCAAACCTAGTATGGAGGCTCATCAGTTCATCTACTTTTATCTGTTTTGGATGCGGAAGGAAAGAAGAGAGCTCTGCAACAAACTCACGCAGATTCTGGAAGCGCATGGAGACGTCACGCGTAAGGTACTCCAGCTGGGCACTGACTCAGAGAACCAAGCACTGTGAGGAAGCAATGTTAAGTATTTAACCAGTGTACCACCCTACACACAATATATTACTTAAAGATGTTAAAATTAAATAGAGATCAGGAGCTGGTGTTATATTATTGGTTCATAGGTGTGTACTAGGTGAATGGCCCTGGAGCCTTTACAAGCCTAGCCCATAGAAGTGCCCTGGCATCATGCCGCCGGACGTTAGTTCCCAGTGCCTCTATCAAGTAGATCCACTGGAGTGATCCCCAGGTTGAACTTTCTATTACCCATCCACTCATCAAGATTTCTCTTGAAGAAGACCAGTGAGGTGCTATGCTTGACATGTGTGGGAAGTCCAGAGCATGGGCAGTCTCTGGGTTATGAATAAATCCAGCATGTTCTGTTGATTGTGGTAATAAGGATGAGGTCTCTGGAGTGTGTGGTGTGGAGGGATTAGGATTTCTTTAGATGTCTGGGTCAGACATGTATGTCGGTACTATTTTGATTATACGTTGCTCATGTTATAAGTATATGGCATGCTGCTGTGTAGTTAATGGCCTGATAACATCACATATCAAGTGCTAAAATTACCTGGAAGACTGCTCATCCCTGACTATATACTTGGCACATACCCTTTTCAGGCAATTTAACATACTTCTTATATTTTACCTTTTTCTGCTACTGTATGTGTCAGAATATTTGTAGAGTTGACAAATGATGTGCAGTACCCCATGGCTGGGACTGATATTGTTGTCAGAGTTACTTGCACTATACCATAGTCATCACTAGTGTGGCAGTGATATAAGTGTAATTTAAAGACATGATAAAGCCTCATGGAGCAACATTTCATTACTGATTATCTTGTATATGACTCAAATAATGCGTAGTTACAGGTAGCCTTGCTAGTGTTCAACCTACTAACCCACACGACACAGTTGCCCATGCACCTACAAACAATCACACACAGTCATGCACACATACACACACACACACACACACACACACACACACACACACACACACACACACACACACACATCTAGACAGCTACAATAATTCCCTTAAATACATGCATGTATATACACACACACACACACACACACACACACACAAAACTTTAAAGTACTTACCTGTTATGGTGTTAACAACATCCCCACTTTAACAATGAATGGGTATATGCTAACAAAAGACAATGCACCCCATTCTTCTTTGTTAGGTAGAGATATTATTTGATTCATTATACCATGGAATTCCAATGCCAGCAAACAGTTCTGTTGAACCTCCCGTAGCCAATTAGCATTAGCCATGCTCCTGGGCTGCGTCATTTGCATGCAGCCTTCACAAGCCTGACCACTGCAGCACCAGAGATTTCTTACTGTTGTAGTGTTATAGCAGTCTCTGATTCACTCTGGTATAATGCAAGGATGCTACAAACAGGATTGAAAAGTTTATTATTACAGTTTTCTGAATCACAGCCCAAGCGTTATAGTGAAAAAGCTGAAAATCAGAATTTTGAACTCCCGGGTATGATATTATATATTACGTTATTTTCGTAGTTATAAGGATAAAACAAGTCAGTCAGAATTGTCAAAATGACAGCTGACCCAGGAAGTTATTACATTTCAGATGGTTATTAAATATCTGCTTATTTACAGTTTATTGACCGGGTTAGTCCCAGTAGGCCAATGGCCTCATTTCAGGGGGGGCAACCCAATTTGGTATTCACACTGACTAGTGAAAATTTAGCTAAGACAATGCAGAACTTCCCGTACTTTTCTCAGCAAGTGCCAGAGGATCATTTACATTCACTTGTGCTACCACCAACTTAGGTAGATGCGGCCTGGGGTTAATGTCTCATCCGAAGGCCAGCACACTCAGTAATGCAGTAGCCCCTTATGCTGCACTGTTAGTATTGGAAAATGAATCTAAATTCTGGCTTTAGGAATAAACCTACAGCCTTCTGCACTAGAAGTGAGTTTGCAGCTTTTGGAAATACTAAGACTACTAGGGCTATCTCTGTAACAAATTATCCACAGGTAGATGATAGGAATTCATTAATAATGGAAAGCATAACACTGCACAGAGATTCCTACTCTACCAATAACTCTTAACTAAAAAGATATCCGGTGTAAGCCACCACGACAAATAAAAATTCTGTTCCCTGAACTCTATCTTATGTGGATTCTTTAGAAGCAAGTGTTTAGTGTATTACACAATGAAAGACACTGCACTTTTTGATCTTGCCTACCTTCATGGAGCAAACAGTCTAACAAGCATCTAATCCAGATAGTTAAGTCACCCTTTTAGGACTAACAATACTTACTGGTGTGATGCTTCATAGTGAATGCATTCTCCTATTTTTGGAATCGACTCCCTCTGCAAATGAAATAAGGTGCCATGCCATTTGACTACTTTCAAAGCCACCCTTACCAATTGGATACATAACCATAAATTCACGCCTGTTATTTAAGTGAAAGATCTACAGAAGAAACTACTTTACCGTTATTACCACAAGGACAATATTCTAAGTTTCTAGGTGGTTCTTCAGCAGTAAGTGTAGAATAAACCTGAAAAACCTAAAAAATAAAAGTAATAACAAAAAAACAGCACTTCAGTGAAAGCATACCTTAAGCTATATACCTGAACAAAATATGATGGAAATATCACAGTACTTCGAGAAACCAAATCCATTTATTGATTAAAATACACAGGTTAAGCACTATGGAGAGACTTCATCAGAACAAACCAAAGACTTAGTCACACACTTATATAACAAACAACTCATCAATTAATTACATCTCAATTGGTTTTCAAAAGGGTACTTACCTAAGAATATAATACACCATTTTAACATAATACAAAAGGCACAAAAATATACAATGTAGAAAATTATTTAATTTCTAAAGCTCTCCTCTTCAATACAGGAGCTAATGAAATATACTCATTGATGGCTAGAGTAATATTAGAGTGCAATTTGGTAATTTTAATCAATAAATGGATTTAGTTTGTCGGGAGTACTGTGATATTTCCATCATATTTTGTTCAGGTATGGAGCTTATGGTGTGCTTTCACTGAAGTGCTGTTTTTTTTTTTTTTTTTTTAATTAGTTTTATTTTTTGGCACTCTACCCTCATTTGTTTTAGTTTATTAGTTTGGTTTTACATTGGGTTAGTGAATCACACTGCCAATACCTAAATTATATTATCAAAGATTTTTTAGCCATTTTTCCTTTTTAGAAATTGGAGTGTGTTTTATCATCCTAAATGGATCGGAATATGGAAATAATCAACAGACAGGCAGAAATAACATCTGTTTAGGGAGATATTTCAAATAGTAATCCAGATAGATCAGATGGTAATTTAACACAATTAGTAATGATGCTTTCACAGCAAGTTGCTACTTTGGATAAAAAGATCGAAGGACTTCAAATCCCACAATCCACTGAGTCCATGAGAAGGAAGGAAGTGAAAACTTTCCAATCTAAGCTGACCAAATAAGGAGACTTTACCAATGCAAGCTCTATTGATGTGAATAGCATCTCATCAACATTACACAATGCCAGGCCTGTAAATAATAATGCAACCGTTTTTATTAATCCAGAAAAGGATCATTTTAATTTTAGAGACTGGATGCAAAGGGACATATCATTCCATTGTAAAAATTTTAATTTTAGCATGCAAAACTTTAGAAAAGAAAATTAAGGAATTAGAACCGAAGCTCTTTAAGGTACAGAACTTACAATGTGATAATGCGTTTCTGAATGAAAGTCTTAAGAATAAACATGCACCTAAAGGGTTAAGACTTTATAAATTCCCCAGTGGATTATCCCTTGGGAACCAGAAACAGATGAACTGTTTACATTATTTGACAATTTTGGCTTGCAATTGATGCACTGTATTATTAAGTGCAATGAGAAATGTGTTAGGAAGTTGTTTCTTGATTTGGAAAAGCTTAATGAAGATATTACTAAGGATTTTCTTTTTGAATTTAATGTTAGTAAATATGACAATATATTTCATAGAATTGAAAAAAAAATGTTTCTATAAATCTAAATCATAAACAACAAAAACTAAGGAGGGACAACCAAGATTATTTGGTTAAAAAAGTGTATCCTGTTCCGAAATCTTATTTTTCTGATGTTTAAATAGATTCTGATGTAATGGGATTTTAAATGATCAAGGGATCAGTGATAATGCCTATTTTGACTCTCAGAATAATTTCCAGCAAGATTATGATCAGAAAATAGGAATTTATACAGTAAGTCATATGAGAATGAATACCCACCCCCTCAGAAGATCTGAATGTTTATTTAATAAAAATAGCAAGCTTTTTATATCTGAACATACAAACAAACTCAATGAGAGGCAAGGGCAGGGGAGAACATGGAATAATTAGATCATGAGGAAGCCTTAGTCACACAATTGAGTTGTTTTACACCTGTTGCTAGTGGAAATAGTAATTTAATAGAGAATGAAGGTATTTTAAAATCATTCCATGGTTTTAATATTTTTAATTATACACCCCCTTGAGATAAATTAAACTTTTTTTTAAACTTTTTATGAAAGGGTTTACGTTTATTCCCTCATTCAAAGTTGGTTTAGTGGATATTATTATAGAACTAAAACTATTTACCCTTAAGTTAAATTTTCAATTAATGTTTCTTAAGCAAACAACCATGGGAAATTCTGATGGTAAGAGAATATTAAAAAGAAGAGGTTGTTTTATCCCCTCCATTACATCTGTTAGTATAGGTGTTTGAGAATATTTGTGCAACAGATATACATTCAACTTTGCCTGATCAACAATTTAATAAAAGTAATACAAAGTGCAATCTAACAAAAATAATATGATTTAATGCAAGTATTAGGGAAGGATGAAACAATGAGAATAATGAAGCCTGACAAGTGAGGTGGACAGTCATTTTAATAAGATTGATTATGTCAACTCACTCTTTAATATATTTTCAGATGAAACTAGATATCAAATATCTTCTAGGAAAGAAGTGTTCTTAGCTTATAAAAAAGTAAATTTGCTTATAGAGGATGCACTTTTACAGGGTGTGATTTCTGAGGAGCTGTTTGACTTATTAAGGGTTGATCGTCCATTGATTCCTGTGGCATTTGGCATACCAAAAATACATAAAGACATACAACATCCACCCTTCAGGGTTATTACATCTGCTAATAGTGGTCCCACACACACCCTAGGTATATTTATTGATAGGCTTTTTAAAAGAGTTTTTGATTCAGTATGTTATCTTTTAAAGGAGTCTTGGGACTTTTCAATCAAAATAAACCAGAATTGGTATTCACAAAATTGTTGTTTTCTGCTATTGATGTTACTGATCTTTTTACGCCTATACCCCATGAAGAGGGTTTAGAGTTATTTTATGAGGCAACTAGGGCCCTTATAAGCTTTAATGACACAATGGTTAACTTTGTTATGATAGCCATGGAATTTATCTTGAAAAATAATTTTTTTATGTTTGAGAGTGAATATTTCAAGGAGTTTAAAGGAGTGGCAATGGCTGCTAGCTGTGCCTCCCATTATGCGAATATGGTACGTTATGCTTGGGAAGACAAGTTCATCTTTAATTCTGAATATTCATCAAAGTTGTTTGCCTATTTTCGATTCTTGGATGATATTTTAGTCCTATTGAAAGAGTCAAATAAGCAACCACTTTTATTTGTTGAATATCTTAATAATTTATGCCCTTATTTTATGTTTACTTCAACAGTGTGCAAATTTTCTGTCAACTATTTAGATGTTACACTTTTTAAGGACACGTTAAAAGGGGCTTTTAATTCTAAAATATTTAGAAAGGAAACATTCTCTAATAATTATTTGGATTATAAAAGTTGTCATCCTAAGTTTACAAAAAGAAACATTTTTAAAGGGCAGCCCGAGTGTGCTCGGATATTACCAACTTTAATCTTGAACTAGAAACCATAACAAATATGTTTGTTAATAGAAGCTATCCCAGTGATCTGCTTGATTCAATAAAGGCAGAGGTGTTGGCAGGTTGGGGTTCTAAGTATAAACCGTTATTAGGTTATACAAGTTTTGGAGACAACATCATTAAGGGTCCAGTGAATTCATATCATAGAGGTAGTATGATTATACCCTTTGGCAATGGTGGGAATTAGATAAAAAACATAATTTCTAGGAATTGGACTTTATTTAGGGGTAACCCCAATATTCTAAATATTCTTGGTAATGAACCCCATTTTGTCTTTAAGACTGATAAAAATTTTAAGTATCTTTTTGAACACTCTGTGCACTTTGTGGCTATTACATGTAAAGGTACGTCAAAGTGTGGTACGTGCAAACAATGCCCCTATACTATAGAGTCAAGCATTATTACTTTGAGGGGCACGGGTTACAAGGTTAATTTAGTTAAAGGTAATTGTAACACAAAAGGGTTAATATATATTTCAATCTGCCAGACATGTGGAAGTTATTATGTCGGGAAGACAGAAAGAAAGTTAAAAACTAGAATATATGAACATTTATACATAATAGCAAAAGGTAATCTTAATAATTCTTTATAGAAACACACACTACAGTGTCAAGATTTTATAAAATTTAAGTTTGGTATATTTTCATTTATTTATTTATTTATTTATTTTACATTTGTTTACCAGGAAAGTCCATCTGGACACAGGTCCATTTTCAGCGGAGGCCTGGGGAGAAAAGCTCTGGACAATGCATAAAACAAACAGGTGAGATATACAAACACATAGTCTATGGTAATCAAGTTATAACATAGTAAATGTGAAATTTACATATAGCAATAAGATGAGAAACTTTGGATTATAGTTTTGTGTAGTGCAAAGTAAAAATAATATACATTCTTTACATTAATGTCAATGAGACATCTATATAATCACATTTGCAAGAGTCATCACTCATCATGGCATTATAAACTGGAAATATCTTATGCTACACTCATATGGCTGGGATTGTTATGAGCTAGGAGGATGTTAGTAGGTAGGAGGGGTAAGACAATGTAATAACTGAGATGTTGTTACTAGTAGTATGGGTGAACCGGCATAAGAGTCCTGAGCACTGAGAGGTGGAAATATGAGACAGAGTTGAGTATTTAACATAATGTTTAGGGTGGCAAAGTAAGTCAAGATTTTGGATTAGAACAAGGCAAGTAGAAATAAGATTAGTGGGTCATACAAGAATCCAGATGGGTTAGTTGTGTTGGTAGATAAGAAAATAACAAGGCATATTGGGTTGAGGTGGTGAAAAGGATTGTTAATTAAGTGATTAGTCTGAGGAGTCACAGGAGCATAACCAGGTATTCATATAGTGTGCTTTGAGGTGCTTTTTAAATTTTGTGGTGGAGCTAATAGAGGTCAGGTGGCTAGGTAAAGTATTCCAGGCCAGAAGCTAACTAGAGATTTCCCTGTGTCATTTTTATTTTTGATGACTTCTGGGTGGTTTGGGGTACTAGATCTAAATGTTCTTGTTATAGAATACAGCTTAATTAGATTCTGGAGTCTTGGCTGGGTAGTAGTACAGTTTGTGGGCTAATGTCAGTTGATTGGGTTTCAGAAGTCGAGGCAGCTCTAGCCAGTTTAATTGTTTGAGAGCTACACAATGATGGGTTCTGTATTGGGATTCAGTAACAAATCTTGCAGTTTTGTTATAACAAGATTCTAATTTGCTCAGATCAGTTTTGCGGATGTTAGTATTGGGGATGCATAGAAGAAAGCAGACAGCAGGTGTGTCCTGGCTATAGTGGTTTTAGTGTGTTTAGTGAGAAATTGCTTGTTCCGATAGAGGAGTCCAAGTTTTTAGTGAACTTTTTTAATAGTTTGGGCTATATTAATATCAAATCTTAAGTTTGTTGTCTATTTGTACACCTAACAGTATGGTGTGGGCGGTAGGGGTGATCATGGTTTTGTTATTGGACATGATGGTAAAGTTGTTGCTTAAGGGGGGATCTACCTGGGCTGAAAAGCAGAAGTTTTGTTTTATTTGGGTTTAGGATAAGCTGAGAGTTAGAGAACCAAGTCTTGGCTTCTGAGAAGCAGTTTTGGATTAGGGACTGGAGGTCATCTGTTGTGTAGGTTGTACAGATGAGGGTGGTGTCATCAGCGTATTATACTACAGAGGCCTTGGGGGTGGAGGATGACAGCTGATTGGTAAATAGAGAGAATAGTAGTGGGTCAAGTATGGAGCCCTGAGGGAAACCTAAGGATAAGTAATCCAAGGGGAGGGTGGTGGGAGCTATCTTTAGAACTTAGAGAATTTTTTTGGATTACCAGATTGTGATCTAATATTACTCCAGGCATCAATGAGTATATTTCATTAGCTCCTGTTTTGAAGTGGAGAGTTTTAGAAATTAAATAATTTTCTGTACTGTATATTTTTGTGCCTTTTATATTATGTTAAAATGGTGTATTATATTGTTAGGTAAGTGCCCTTTTAAAAATTAATTGAGATGTAATTAATTAATGAGTTGTTGTTTGGTATATAACTATGTGACTAAGGCTTTGGGTTGTTCTGATGAAGTGTCTCTATAGTTTGAGGGACGAAATTGTGTATTTTAATCAATAAACGGATTTGTTTCTCGAAGTACTGTGATATTTCCATCATATTTTGTTCAGGGTTAGAGCTTATGGTGTGCTTTCACTGAAGTGCTGTTTTTTTTTGTTATTAGTTTTATTTTTTGGCACTTTACCCAGGATTGTTTTAGTTAAAAAATAAATGTATAAATAAAGTAAAGCAAAATAATACAAACTACATCTTTCCCAGAATGCAACATGTTTACCTAGAATGTTCAGACTTGTAACCAGAAAACTACAAACATGTGGGAGGGTTTATAGGTTCATAGGTAGGTACTAGGCTATCTGCCCAAAGGCATTTATAAGCCTAGCCGGAATGTGTTGGCTTTCGCCGCCCCCTTAGATTAGTTCCCTGTGCCTCTGTCCAGCAGAGCCATTGAAGTGATCCCTGGGGTAAACTTTCTGTTTCCCATCCACTCGTCAAGGTTTCTCTTGAAGAGGGTTAGCGAGGAGCTCTGCCTAATGTAGATTGGAATCTTGTTCCAGAGCATGGGAAGTCTCTGGGACAGGAATCTATCCCTCCAGCACATCCTATTTATTGTTGTGGTGAGGTTTAGATACTTGGAGTGTGTGGCTCGAGAGGATATGGGTTTCTTTAGGCGAGGTTGGACATGGCCTTGTATGTCTGGCAGAGATCACCTCTGAGTAGGCGGTATGCAACCGAGTACAGCTGGAGTTTCTTCAGTCGAGCTGCATAGGGCATCTGCTTGAGGCCAGTGATCCTCTTGATGAGGTATTTCTGTGGTCTTTCCAGTTGTTGCAGGTGTCTTGTAAGGTACATCCCAAATGGGGCATTGTACTCTGTGATGGGTCTGATGAGTGATGCATAGAGTGGCCCAATGACCTCTTTTGATCTGGATGCAAACCGTTTTGTGATTAGGTGGGCCACATAGAAGGATTTTCTAATAATTTTGGCAATGTGATTCTCAAAGGAGAGGTTACTATCTACTTGGGTCCCCAGATCCCTTATTACGTCTTCCATATTTAGGAGGCTACCACCTATGTGGTAGTTTGTGGGTACTTTGTTTTTTCCAAAGGGGATGACTATGCACTTTTTGGCATTTAGCTTGAGGCCATGGTTTTGACACCAGGTATCTGTCTCAGTGAGACCCTTTTGGAGGATGTCTGTGTCAGCCGGAGAGTCAATTATAGCCCCTAGTTTGCAGTCGTCTGCAAACCTGGTCAGCTCCTTTGCTTGCCTGTACCTCTGAGAAGTATATGCCGAAGAGGAGGGGTCCTAGGACTGAGCCCTGGGGAATGCCACTTGTAACCGGTTTAGAGTCAGACCTAGCTCCCACAACTCTTACCATGTGGGTTCTGTCCATGAGCCAGCTGGCAACCCATCTCGTGATGTAGGGGTTTATGTTCAGGCTGGTGAGCTTGTCTATAATACCTGAGTGGGGAATGGTGTCAAAGGCCTTTGCAAAGTCTAGGTAGGCTGTGTGGACCACCTTTCCCTCGTCTATAGCTTTGGTAACTGTGTCAAAGAAGTCCACCAGATTTAGGAGGCATGATCTGCCCTTAACAAAGTCGAACTGGGTAGGGTCCAGTGTTTGGAGGTTTCCAATGTCTCTGTTAATGAGATCCATGATGATGTGCTCCATTTACCCCCCTGCTATGTAACGTAATTACATTCAAAATCACCATCACACAGAGATAATGTGAATACTTGTTTCTGTTCCAAAAATCAAGTATATTTTCATGTAACTTTCTTTGGTGAATTTAGAGAAATACACTGTAATAAAAACACAGTGATTAAGTAAGTATAATTTAAGCACTTGTGGTTTAGAGAAGAAACACTGCCATATAAAGGCAATGCATATGATCCCATATGATAGTGCAAAAGTTGGCTGGAACCCTTGTAATTTAAACAAAAGTGATTTGTTTTATAGCTGTATGTGTCCACTTTATCAATAGTATTATATAAGCTTCACCTGACCAAACCACCTCAGGCTGTCTTGATTTTTTGCCAGAACTGCCAGTTCATACTTTTCTTGAATATACACATTTTTTTTCTCAGGTACAGGCTGTCTGTAACTGCCTTCTAGTAAGTTTTCCTTTAGAATTTCTATTTAAAAATGATGTTGGCTCGTTGGGTTTCCAGCAGCGAGGGTTAATTTTTGGTTGTGTGTGTCCCGCAGTATAGCTGCGCTTTAGTGACATGGAAGTGATCTGGGAACAACAGTGCCACTGTGATCCTGTTCAATTAAACTGACTTAAATTGTTATAATTGGGGCCTGAGCCAGTGTCTACTTCCTAGGCTCTAGTATAGACAAAGGGAGCAGGAAATTGCCATAGACTGCTTCTCAATCCAAATTTAAATTAAGAATGTCATTTCATTTTACTTGCATGTTAGGTTATTAAACACAGCATGCAGAAAAAAAAATGAAGTGTAATGTTGTGCTGTGATTGGCATGAAACCAAAGTGATTTATTATATTTAGCACACCAGTTATCAAAGAGATGAAACTACACTGTAGAGAGGTTAAAATGATTTGCTTTATGTCTTGGTGAAGTAGGTCTGGTCAGAAAAGCAATAACCAAAATTAAATTCCCTAATCGGGTACTGTTGGATGTCTCAAGTGAAAAATAGGGCAGTTGTTCTGAAATTATAGGAATCAATAACTGAAAAATATTATGCTTGTTCACAGAAGGTGAAAATTAGTCTATACTTCAAAAGTCTATCACACATTGGTTCTGTAACCTGAATCAGTAATCAGTTGACCTGGTCGATGAAAAAAAGCTCAAGTACTTAGTAAATACAGATAATTAAAATTCAGAGTTTGCTTGTTTTTTGTATGAGTACATTGTAATTAAAATATAATGCATCTTGTAGTTTAGTGCAGTGGTCTGAATGCTACTACCAAGGAGCTTCTTCTCCAGTCCTGGGTTTGATTCTTTCGGGCTCTGTCTGCCCCATGACTTTAAGCAAGTGCTTTAAGCAGACAGTACTTTTTGCTTGACCCTGAAAAGAGGCAGTTTTGCCTAGTGATTTCAGTATTAAGTGAATGAGATATTTGTATAGATAGCCAGTAAAGAAATTGCTGAGCATTTCTCTACTGGGACAGATTTCAAATCAGGAAAAATAGGCAAGCTTATTTTCAAAGCATTGCCTGGCAGCACAGAGGGTTAAGGCCATGAGCTGTTAACAAGCTGCTATCTCTAATCCAGGGTTTAATCCCTTCAACCTACATTTGCATACTGTGGGACGGAACAAATCACTTTACCAAATTAGGCTCCAAAGCTGAGCCTTGAAAGATAAAAGGTACAGAAGGGATATCTAGTATACAGTGAGTTTTCTTTTTTTCATTTACAGTCTTGATACATCATTATCAAAAGTCAATCTGCACTGTAGGCATGTCATAAACAGGCTAGCAACACCCTTAGTACATCATCAAGGCTATGAAAATACCCCCAAACCCACTAAATTTATACTACTTGTTAAAAATGAAACCATCGTGTATCTCAGAGCATGATGTACCATATTAGTATCTACACATAAAGTGTATATAGCAACTATGCAAACCCAGAGTGCAGGCCATCCACCAGTACTAATGTATACATTTCCCAGAGGTACACAGGTGCTCGAAGGTTCATAGGAAATTATTAGGCTAATGGCTCAAAATCCCTAACAAGCCTAGCCATTATTACCCAGATTTTACCCAATTTTCTGTACCTAAGGGATAGAGGATGGGTCAGGTTTGTGCCTATGACTTTGAGTTTTTTTACCAGGCTGCCCCTATCCATGAGGGACATGGGTGCCACCCCAGGAGTTAATTTATGAGTCCCCATCCATTTATCCAAACTGAGTTTGAAGAGGGTCAGGCTGTTCCAGACAACAGATAATCTCTGAGACATATCTTTTTCACCAGCTTGTTTTTTCATGTCATAGATCAGGTTTATGTATTTGGATTGTGTAATCCTCTTGGAGTTAGTCTTCTGAATGTTTAGGATGATTACAGGCTTGATTGATGGCGTCTGTTTCTACTGACATGGCACTGTCCATGAACTTCAGGAGGGGCCTTTGTTGTAACATAACCTTTCAATAGGACCCAGTACTTTAGGGAGGTGTGTGATGCTATAGGAGGCACACTTGGTGTTGGCTATCTCCTCTATTGTGTTGTGGAAACACATAAACTCATATACATGTATTTATAAATGTGTCACGTATTCTGCAGGCCAGTACCTGAGGTGTACCTAGTTTGTCATCTGTTTCTGAAAGCCCCCTGTAGCTAGTCTAGTGAGCTCTATGTATACCTTGATGCCCGCTACTATAGCAAGAATATGCATTCCTCCAAACCTGCTTGCAGGCAGGCAGTGTGTCAGCCAATGCTTGTGTGGTATCTCTGTTCAGTAGGAAATTATCGTTAAGGTGCAGGTCTGTTAGCTGGTGGTAGGTAATGTGTCACTATTTTTTTTTCTTCTTGCCATTTGTCCCCGCATTATACAAACAGTGGTGAAAAAAATGTCATTTACTAAATAGTACTTGCTGTTACATGTGCAGGTTGCTGCTACTTTTAGCATTTTTGCTTGTTACAGCTCCACAGTTTTCCATATCCTCCTTGTTATTATAGTAACAAGCATAATTCACTGTGTAGAATCTGCAGTTTACATCTATAAATCATGGCCAATTTTCAGAGCCACACATTTAAATCATTATGCTCTCATTAAATTGTGCACCTTCATTTGCATGTCTCCTATTCCTATACCATTTTTCTTTTAGCTCTATAGTGCTAGATAGTACTATTCATTGCAACATGCCCACATGTGGCCACATCCCACACAGTGGCACATCGCTTATGATGCAGCATTTTTATAAATCTCTGCCAGTTGTGATCACACAAAAACTGTTTCTTCCAAGAAATAATATGGTCCATATTTTGTATTCTGGAACACAGAACACAGTGTTGGCTTTATTGGTCTGAATTTGTCGATTAATAGACTTAAAAATAAATAAGTAATGGGCATTCAGAACTGCCATATAGCTGAAACACCTGGTGTCCTTAAGGGGTCATTTGCATATATCCCATAATCCTCTTTTACAAGAGGTTTCAAGAAATCACACAGTGCAAACTGTAGCTTGGTTAGGTTTTTCTTGTTGTTTTTTTACATATTCTGGAACACAAGTATAATGTTCAGCTCTTGAAGTTATTCACAGCCAAGGACAAAATATTTGTTTCATTCAAACTATCCTATGTGTTATTTTGATTCCCTATCAGAAATGTTGAAATTCCAGTAACTGTGCTACATTGATGTTTGAAAATTCTTATCTTTTTTCCCAAATATTCAACTGTGTAGATGAAAAAAGATATATTAACAAGTTGTCAGCAGCTCAAATACTCGCATATTTGTCTCCAGAAATTTTAATTATTTAGCATCTGAACAGAAAGTTTTGTATGTTCACAGAATGTCTAAGCCCCTGAATTAGATTTCATGATGAAACAAGTCATGGGCAGTCAGAATTGCCAATTAGCTGAAACACCTGATGTTCATAAGGATCATTTGCATATATCCCATGTGCCTCTGATACAAGAGGTTTAGGAGGTCACTCATTGGAAGTTCTAGCTTTGCTGGAGTTTTCATTTTGTTTTACTGATTGGTTTTTCGGTGACCTTCTTACTTATTGTTTTAGTTTGCTGTTTGGGATATTTTTACAGCGACCCTAATGATAATGGACATCAGCTGGGTGTAACAGCCCTGTGTTTTTAATGCTTAGTGAAACACTCTGTATGTGCTGTGCTGATGGGGTCATAACAAAGCTGAAATATGCATATCCACAGCTGGTGGGGGTTGGCTTTATTGGCCTGCAATTGTCCAGCAAAAATGACAAAACAAGTCATGGGCATTCAGAATTGCCAATTAGCTGAAACACTTGATGTTCATAAGGATTATTTGCATATATCCCATGTGCCTCTGATACAAGAGGTTTGGGAGGTGACTCAGTGAAAGTTCTAGCTTTGCTGGAATTTTCATTTTGTTTTTACTGATTGGTTTTTCAGTGACCTTCTTACTTATTGTTTTAAAATGTCACTGCTAATTCTTCATATTTATCCATTCGGGATAATGCAGAATATTCCCATCTAGGCTGATCCTGGGCACCTAAATGCTATGGGGAACAGGACATTAGCACTGTTTTCATGCACTTTTTATTATCTTCCTGATGTTTTTTAGTATTGCTTATTTGTTTGTCTGTTAACCACATTGTTAAATACCTTAAACAGCTTTAACTTGCCTGTGCTGTATTTCATTTTATGGAATGAACTTTATTTAAAAATATCTCTTGCTAAGGACAATCACATTAGCCCATAATTAAAATAGTTTACAAAGATTTTCTGACTAGCTTTCGAGGAATTCATTTGTAATTTAGTATGAGATTGTTTAAAACTTACAGCTTTGAAATCACTGGTGAAATGATGGGATCTGGTCAGTTATTTCAGGGCAACAGTTACCCCATTGACAAGACAACTCATTGATTAGGCAATATCAGGATACTGCTATCTTGACGTATTACAACTAACTGATTCCTAGAAAAAAAAGCACCAGCATAAACTTTTTGCATGGGGTAAGCTGCTTCTTTTCTGTACCCCTTTTATTCAGTATTGTATCCCCCTTGTCCACTGCTTATGCATTCTAACGCCAAAATTGCAGTCTTCTGGATAAAGAGAAACAGTTTTTCTGTGTACAGAGATGTTTGTTCCCTTTGTAGGCAGGTTGTTTCTTTTCCTTTAATACAGTGTCCAACAAAACAGGACTTGACTATTTGAACACATTAAGAAAAACTCATTGAAGAGTCTGTAGACATGCCCCTCGGCAAAAACCAGATTAGGGACCCAAATGTTGTTTCCAAATATCTTAAGTGAACCTGATGCAATTTATAATTTTTAAAAGATAGGACTACAGTTTCTCCTGAAATGAGAAGTAGTTTGAAAGCAATTTACAAAGCTCACATTCTCACTGGAATGGAGATGCTTTGTAGTAAATCATTTCCAGTTTGTAAGGAGACTGAAACACATCTCAAATGAAGGAATAGTTGCTATCCTCAAATGTACTTTTGAATGGCACAGTGGATTATCGATATTTATGTTTAATTTTTCTGTGTCTGCTCTGTTTTATTACTTAGGTTTAACGTGGAAGGATGATGCAACACAGCAGGTTGTTTCTAGTGAGCTGTTAAACCTTCGCAAGATCCATTTCAGACGACCTGAAGTTGCTTCCTCTGAAAGTCCCACTATTCCAAGGTAAACTTGTTAACCTTTCCTACTTCACATACTTTTCATGAAAGGAAATGTCCTAATGAAACAAATAATAATAATAATAATAATAATAAAAGTATGGCTATATTCAGTATGTCCATGGAATGATAAAATGATTTTGTCTTGTCTTGCTTCCCAGTGGTATATCATTTGCTGACTTTAGAGTTGCATTACCATTGTGCAGAAGTGGTCAATAATCTGACATAATTTTCTTGTAGGAATATATTTACATTGTTTTGTTTCAGTACTTCAGTGATGTTAGCTCTGCCTGCCTTTGTGTAGCAGTTTTGTTTCAGTTGCTATCTTTCCCTACAGCTTCTGTTCCACAAATAGTCCCATCAAGGATACATTCTTGTGGCTTCCTGCTCCTTTGCCTCTCCTTCTTCCATTATGGTAATCAAGAAGGCGATTCAGGCCAAGTCACAATACTTTAGAAGTAATGTCAACCGACTGCCATCTTGAACACTACTTGGAGCACACTAGCATGCAATATCAGATTTTGCATATTGCATTATGGATGGCTGCTAAAGACATACGTTTGTCTTCATTGCTTCATGCTTTTTGCAGTATAATAGTGACAGGTGCAAACTAAATTCTCTGCTTAACTAATGACGCACTAAGAAATTTGCTGATGCCTAACTGCGGACATACACTTGTGCCATATTGTATCTGTGTAAGAATTAAGCCTCATGGTTCAGTCTGCTATAGGGTATGAGGCTTTTACCCACGTGCCTCTGTTGCTCCATAGTGACTTTCAGTGTGTATTGCCTCATAGCCTCTTATTTACTAATGTCCTTAATTATCCATTGACATGTGGTCTTGTTACTCTGTAGAGCCCTTACATATTCACTGATACATGGTCCTGTTACTGTGTATAGCCTTTACCTATTCATTGACACATGGTCCTATTAGAATGTAGAGTCCATCACTGTTTATGGCCACATGATCATGTTACCCTGTAGAGTCATTACCTACTGATTGTCACATGGTCCTGTTACTTTGTAGAATCCTTACCTATTCATCAACACATGGTCTTGTTATGCTGTAGAGTCCTTACCTATTAGATTATTTACTTATTCATTGACACATGGTCTTATTACTCTGTAGAGTCCTTACCTATTCATTGACAGTTGGTCCTGTTACTTTTTTGAGTCCTTACCTTTTCATTGGCTCATGGTTCTGTTACTCTGTAAAGACCTTCACTGTTTACTGCCACATAGTCTTGTTATAAGTATTGTATTGTCCTCTTTATCACAGCCGTGGTGGTGAAGTGCCAGCTCGTTGAGTCCCACTGGATGAAAGTTTGCTCTAGTCCAGTACCCACACTGGATAAGTATACAGATTCAGTGAGATGATGCACAAGAGGTAGGCTTGAGGATCTGTCATGTTTAGTCATTTCTACTGCCTATACAAGGCAGATTACAAGCTCTGCATGTAGGTAGGGGTGTCTCAGTTTGTTTGTTTGTATTGTAGGTGTTGTGAGGGGCTGGAGTGCAGGTGAAGTGAGGTGTATGAAAAGTGTTTACCTCTATATAGGAAGGACAGTGGCTTTGAGTGTGCATGTGTGTGTTTGTGTGTATGTCTGTGTGTGAGACAGTGTGTCAATGTGTATATTTGCTTGAGTGTTTCAGGGCAGTAGAGGTCATTTTGCTAGTGTGTGGAGAGAACAGAGTTGGGATTTGTCTATGCATTTGGGTAGTCAAGTGTGTGTGTGTGTGTGTGTGTGTGTGTGTGTGTGTGTGTGTGTGTGCACATGCATGTGTGTGCGTGTGTGCATGTGTGTGTGCATGTGTCTGTATGTGTGTGTTTGCAATGCATGTGCTCCAGTGGGTGGGGTGTGTATGTGTTCTTTATGATTTGATAAGTGATAGGATGTGAGTACTCTATGTGTGTTGGTGAGGCTTGTGACATGCATAGTGTGTGTTCAAAATATTGCAGTGCATGTGGTCCTGTGCTAGTATAGGATATGTGTTGTGTATAAGATGTTTGATCTGCATTCGGTAACTTGCGGTGTGTGTGTGTATGTTTGCGTGTGTACCTGGTTCGGTGGTGGTAGCATGTGTTTTTGTGGTAGATTGTGAGATACTATGTATGTATATGTAGACAGAGGAAAAAAGTGAATTATTATGGCAGATCAGGCTTAATGCATTTACTTATCCAGGCCTCAATGAGAAATGTTCACTAATCTGTCTCTTAAAATTAAGAAGCTTAGAGAGGTAATTGATAGGTAATTTTATATGAAAAAATGGTATAATAGTGATTTGAATAATCATTTGGTAGAATTATTTGTTTATGTTTATATGGATAATATATAAATATAAATAAAAAATATAAAAATAAAAAACAATTATAAGAAATAATTTTTCAATAATTCCTAGATAATTTAAACTCTATAACCTTCCTTATTATCTGGAATAGAAATACTTAACAATAATAACAACAATAAAAATAATTGTAACAATCTTATGACCTCTGCAGCTCATTAAATTCAATAAATAATAAAAATAATAAATCTAGATAAATAATAATTTCAATTATTAACATACAAATAAGTAATTAATTTATTTTTAAGGCAAAATAATTTTAAGGTATTGGCTTTTTATCTATATTGTTTAATTTTTTATGATTTAATAATTGCAAATGTTGAGTTGTAATCGAGCCATATTATAGTTGTGATTCAAAAGGATCACAATTTATTTTTTAATAAACAAAAGGGCTTATTATTTTATTTCAGAGATTTCTGCAAATCACTCATCCATTCAAAATGGAACGCTTTCATTTATAAATCATTCATTTAATTTTTTAACTTTCTGTTTATTATTTATTATGTTATAATATATTTACTTCGTAACATGCAAATGTGAGTACTTTTAACATAAATAATAAATTTCAAGAATAAACTTATTATGTTTAATTTAGTGAACATTCATATTATTCATATTCAGTGTTTTCAAGAATGTAGCAGTAGTGTCACTTTAAGAAATTCCATCATGTGTTTGAATTTTGGCGGGTTTCCTAAGGAAGGCTTGCTATATAAACAAGTATGCACTACTTTTAAGATGTTTGTCAGTTTATCTGAAGAAGTTTAACCATTGAGTTAGACGAAAAGCATTGTATAACTTTGTTAACGTTTAATTTTATTACAATAAAGCATGCGAAGTAGCGGTTGCCTAAGCGGATTTGTTTGCAGTTGTAGATTGTGAGATACTATGTATGTGTATGTAGACAGAGGAGTGACGCACGTACTAGGTGTGTGTGTGTGTGTGTGTGTGTGTGTGTGTGTGTGTGTGTGTGTGTGTGTGTGTGTGTGTGTGTGTGTGTGTGTGTGTGTGTGTGTGTGTGTGTGTGTGTGTAAGATGAGGGTGGGCTGTGTGAGATTTGAGTGACAAAGGCTGTTAATGCAACTCTGCATCAAACAGCAATGTCCCAAGGCAAGTGCAACTTTGGAGCTGGTTATATAACTAGCACCAAACAACCATCTGGTACCTTGGCCTTTCACCTTCAAGGATACATCCACAATCGTAATAAATACCAGGTGAACCCCACACTCATTAAATAATTACTTACATACAGTTATATACTTAAAGTGCACAAGACCCATTCCACATTAGTACATTCTATTTTCTTTTTCTACAAAAATTCTTTTTAATAATTATTCAAAAAATAAGTTGAATAAATATATGAATATTCTTATGTAATAAACACACTACCTTTAAAATTATGATATTTAAATGTTTAAACATTTTAAACATTTTGAAACATTTAAACCTTTCAAACCAAGTTGACTTCTAAGTTAAGTCCCCTGGAAAACAATGTGCCAAATTCAAAATCATCTTACTTTCCAACGTATTCAATGTTTGACTCATATCACCTCCTCTAAACGAACTAGGACTGGCAAGAACATTGAAAAAGAATGAACTATCATCCCTACCATGTGTGCTGCAAAAGTGTTCTCCAACTGGGCTTCTAAAATTCCTGTTACGAATATCTCCCAAATGCTCTAAAATTCTCACTTTCACTGCTTTCTTAGTTTGCCCTATGTACCATTTGGTAACCTCACAGATACACCCCATTATATACACTACCCTACAAGATTTGCACATATATCTTCCTTTGCATTCAAATCTGCGACCATTAATAATAGTACCCCTGGAACAACGTCTGCTTTATCCAATGACATTAGATAAACAAAACAACAACAGCTGAGAATAACAATGAAAAAACACAATGAAAATATTTAAAATGTTTAAACATTTAAATATCATAATTTTAAACATAGTATGTTTATTAAATTATTAATTATTTAATGAATGTGGGGTTCACCTGGTATTTATTGTGATTGTGGACTCAAAGATGTATCCTTGAAGGCGAAAGGCAGAGGTAGCAGATGGTTGTTTGGTGCTAGTAAATCATTTTTACAACTGCTGCTGCTGTTTGTGTTTTTTCATTGTACTACTGTGCTTCTCTGTGGTCCTGTGTGCCTGCACTACAGAAAACTGTGAACTGTGTGTATATCAGTTAACAGCCTGTAGCACTTGGTATGGAAACGGGTGGCCCATACTCATGGTGTAGTGCCACAACTGTTTGTTAGTGTTATGCCCACCCCCCATTAGTATATCTGCAAGGCAGCAGTTCTCTCTCTCTCTCTCTCTCTCTCTCTTTCACTCTCTGAATAAGATGGATAGATGAGTGGACAAAACAAACTCTAAGCTGCTGAATAGCTGTCAATCTGGCACAGAGGCAGAAAACCTATCTGTACCATTGGTGACCTTAGATTAAGTAGAAGTGCAAGTGCCAGTGAAGGGGGCAATGAGTGCTGCTTGTCTTTGTCAGTATAAGGATTTGAGGGAATCATTTTGGAGGAGCATGATTCCTACCGGTAGATGTAGGAATGGTGCCAAGATACGTGTTTTTGGAGTAGCACACAGCAGGAAGCCTGTCAGGGTAGAGAAGAAGAAATCATGCATGCCTACACACCACCACGGCTCCTCTGTACCTTGTGCTCATGTTCACAGGAAAAACTGAGAGAAGGACAGAAGGATAACAAAAAGACAAGATACGATACAGCAGGAAAACGCTCTGTGTGCAATAGCTGGTGACACTGTTTACTAGCAGTACAGATCTAACTGGCCTGGATGATGCTTGAGGGTTGTTATTTGAGATACTAAAATTAAAGCATGTCTTTAATCCAGCTAAATAATTATGTGCATTGTATGGTTCACTAACGACTTACAAAATATAAAAGTTCAATTGGCATTCAAAAGGTATGGAGGTGGAACACTTTTTTTTAACAATTAACAGTTTATTAAAAACAGCAACAGCAACTTAGTAACACTGTTACATAAATATGATCAATAACAGTCTTTTCTATCCACTTTACAAGATTTTAAAAGTATATAAAATTCAGCAACAGTTCCTTACGTAACCATAATTCCATGAATGCTTTTCTTATTTAATTAAACCAGGAAATAAGCCAATTCTTTACAGTCTCCCATTTTTTAAACAAAGAAGTATTACTGGACTTTGCTAGGGTCTCAATTTTAAGATTTAGTAAGACTGCAGGAGTTCTCTGCTTCCAAGTTTTAGTAATACTCTTCCTAGCTAGAACCATAAAAAACATGGGTTTAAGAGGGATCTTTATGTCAAGGAGTTGTTGTAACAGGGTATTCAGACTATCCTTAAATTGGATGGACAAGTGTCAGTCCAGGAATGCTTCCAGTCTCCAAGCTCTTGTCAAAAACAATGCCAATCAGACGAACTTGTGAAAGTCTAGATGGAGTGTAAATATATAAATTGACATTGCCAGCCAAAGAGGTGAAACCTGCTTGACTTGTTTGCATATTTAGGATTTAACAGACATTTTTCCCATATAGTAGGAAATAAAGAAAACCCCATATCCTTTTCCCTTGTTAGTCAAAACTGTTTGTGTGTTACGCATCTTTGAACTAAATATGAATTTATATGCTTTTCTAATAGAACCCTTAATTTAGAATTGCTATCTGGAATTTAAAACCCATTTGACTATCCCAGGGAGGTTTTTTCGAGTCTTACTTATGTGATAGTTCCTCAATTCCTGCATTAAGTATCTTTATAAGAATTATCAAGACTTTAACTGCCTCAAATGTTGCCGTGAAATTGCATTATTTATAATCAACTGTGTCCAGTACCGCAGTCCTGCACAGGACTTTAACTGATTTCAGATATGAGGTGATAATCTACAATAGTTTCTTGAGCATGCTATATCATCTAGTTACTTCCACCAAAGAATTAAAATGCCCAGGGTGAATATCCTTTAAAAAACAGAATACCTCATAAGCCAAAGTAAAGAAAAGCTGGTATTTGCCTTGCTGCTTTAAAAAAAAAAAAAACAAATCAAACAGCTTAAAGAGACGACAGTTTATATAACAAGATGTCTAGATGTCTTTCCACTGAGCTGTATAGTCCCCCAAAATAACCTGCATCATTAACTTAATATGAATTACCTGTAAAGGTCAATGTTTGTAATGCCTCCTCACATAAACAATGGTAAAATACAAGAGCTCCCATAATAATCTGTGTTTATCTCTCTGCCATTTCAAGTCCATAATCATTTTCTTAAAAACTGTTAACCATAAGCTTTTAGTGAATGGGAGTGCCTTTCATTGCATGAAGAATACGTAGTAGAATATGACATGAAATTTCATGTATTCCTTAAGAAAAATCTAACCATGTATCTTTCCAGCTTGGAATTAATCTCGTACTTTTATCAAAAATGTTTTAGTATGTGAATGTTATTGTTTCTTCTATACTAGCAGCTTACTGAAGGCCTAAATGCATCATGCGATTATACAGGGAAATTGATGTAAATTATTACACTGCTACTGTAGAAGGATTGTAACAAAATTTGACTCCCTCTGGTTTTAATACATTTTCTTTATACCCTGAAAATCTACCATAATTTTCAATCAACTGAAAAACTAGTTTCAAATCTTCTGGATGTGAGAGACGGAGATAAGTTTCATATAATACCAGTTTATAACAGTGGTTATTTAAATTATATCCCCTAATAGCCAGTTCTGTCAGGCAAATGACCAAAGGCTCAATGTGTAAGGCAAATGACAATGGTGACAAGGGACAACCATAAGTTCTCCAGATAAAGTAGAGTTCATTTTAATTCTGGCCACAACTCCACTACATACATGACAGAGTAAATGGCAAAAGCCTTTAGGGACACTGCTACAATCTAAGACCAAGAAAAGAAAGCCCCAATCATCTCTGTCAAAGAATTGTTCCTGTATACAGACTGACTAAAAGGAGAGGGGTAGATGTTTTATTTGCATGTCTGAAAATCTGAACAATTTGCAGTAAGTTATCTGAGGCTGGGTGACCTGAGATGAAACCATTTTGGTTTGGATGTGTTAATGAGGGCATATGTTTTGCTAATCTATTAGCCATAATTGCCGTAAATTGATTATAATCATGATTAAATACTGAGACTGGCCAATATGAGGATATCAATACAGGACTTTATTTGGCTTTAAAATAATAGAAGTAATAGCTGTTCTTGAAGAAGGGGAAACACCATATGATGAGCAATAAAATTAACTAAGTTAGCAAAAACCTGAAAAAAATTAGCTGTTGTACTTGCATAAATTTCTGAAGGCAGTTTATATGAGCTTGGAGTTTTGCCAGCAGATACCTTCCTGTACACTTCCTCTACCTCTAGGGAAGTAACTGGTCAAATGAAAGAGGTCCTTGTGCTTCAATTCAACCATGGAAGTGTAAGAGAAGACAAAAAATCCAAAGCCTCCTTCTTAGGCCAATGGTCATCATTCCTGGTGCTATACAGATTCTCACAATATATAGCAAACTCCTCTAAGATTTCTACAGGGGGGATGATTATGTGATCTGAAGCTATCCTTTTAATTCTAGTAATCATCCTGTTAACATTTTGATTCCTTATTCTCATAGCTAAATCCTTCAGGGATGATGTGGACATATCAAATGATTTCAGTTGTAACACACTGTACATCACATCTATTTTTAATCTAATGACTCAATGAACTTCTGTTGCAGTACCTCTCAGCTATTTACTTCTCTAGATTATTCCCAATCATCATTCTTTTCTGATTAATATGTGTGATGTTAATCTTTTCTCCTTACCTTGTACTTCCCTTTATTTTGACTTCATATATTTCTATAGTGTATTAGTGTATTAGCAAGACCTGTTTTAAAAGTGCCCCATTCCTTTACCCAATAATGCATTAAACCTCCTGCATCCCCACACAGGTTTTGTCACCTTTGCCCATATATACTGTTCAAATTGCTCACCTCTACAAAAAAAAAGGAATTTAGTTTCTAACATCTATCCAACTTATCCAGGGAGATATTTAGAAGCAGAAATAATGGAGTATGGTCAGAAAGTACCAGGGCAGAATGTTCTAACTGTGCTAACAAATGCTGGTGCTCACTTGATATAAATATCTTATCTAAACTTGAAAATGTGAGGAACCTGCACGACAGGCAGGTGAAAATATTGCTAAGACAAACTGAGCATTAAATGCATGTTTTTCATACCTATAGATTGAAAATCCACATATATTTTCCTAAGGGAGGCATTTCATGCACACATGGACCCAACATTACTTTTGTAGCTGAACACACTGCATTCCAGTCCCCAGTCCAGAGAACTGCACCTTCCTGAAAGTAAACCCAATCTCTGACTATATGTGCAAGCTTTGTACTAGTAGTCCCTATTGGGAAATATACTGAAAACAGGGTAACTAATTTGCTGAAGTACCCCTTCACCCTGACAAACCTACCCTCAGAATCAATTATGTAAGCTGTAACATCAAAAGGGCTGTATCTAGAAATAAACTATCATAGTACCATTCGTCTGATCCCCTGGGTAGCAAGAAAAAGCCCCTTTATATCCTTTCCCCAAAAACTTTGAGTGTTCATATTGGCCTCAATGGGTTTCCTGTACTAACAGGATACTGGGATTGATTTTTTGTACATAAGCAAAAACCCTTTTGCTTTGTATTAGGTTTGAAAACCCATTAATATTCCAAGACAGTATACAATACTGACCCATCTTTTTTTTTTTGATACAGTCAAAGCTGACAGATCTGATTTGCAAAACACAAGTGAATAGGAGAAAACATGCAGTGTTTGTCTGTCAGTAAGTTGATGGTTAGCTATATAAACATTGTAAATAACAGCACTTCCGAGGACAGTGCAATACAAACAGCAGAACCAAGACAAACAACAACTGCATACACAACAGAGTAATTGCCTACAGAAGTATATTGTATACTTCCAAGGAGAGAAGAAAAATCCAGTTATGCGACATCAACATAATGAGACATACCCACATTATCACGCAGGCTAATGCAAGCGAGAGTGTGATCTACCTGCAGGGTTCTCATTATAATAAACTTTCCACCCCCCCCCAAAAAAAAAAAAAAAAAACTTTTAACCTATACTTAGCATGCCAAGCTGTACATCAAATAAAATTAACAACTTTATAAGAGAACTGCAAACACTCAGACACCAACTGACTAAACCATTGATTATTGTCATATAAATCAAAGGTGTCCACAAACATCCAGTGCTACACTGCCATATGTCATAGAGCATTTAACTAAAGTAAATACATGCCCATGCCAGTACGGGAACAACAGATTATAGTAATCCAAACTGCTATTTAGAAAAGTAGCATAATTCTGAGCTTCCTTCAAAATTAGAGGGGGATCCCTGATCCTAGGGCAGAGGGCTACTTTTTGGTGTAATACCATCCTTCATTAAAACAACAGGAATAGTTTCAATACTTTTGATAATCCTGTCTTAGATTTTAAGGGAAACTCTCCATCTGTCCCATGCTGGGCAGAACCTGCTTTGAGTGAGCTGGCCCAGCTACTGAAGATTGATCTCGACAGTCTTAGCACTGTGAGGTATCATGGCCCCCTGGTGGCCAAAGCTTAAGCTCTACTGGATATAGTAAATGACATTTCCAATTATTTTCTCTGCAGACTAATAGCTAGTCAAAAGGCTGCTCAATGAATTTGTTTCCGGTGCTTAGTCATAAAGAAGTAAATAATGCTGGCCATTCCTGGGTCTCCTCTTCTTCACTGGAGAAAGCCCCAATTCAACTACCCTACATGATAGGAAATGTAAGTAGAATTCTGTAATGTAGTCTAGAATCATGTTTAACCTGCTACTTATTTTTATATGTATAACGTAACTGTGTTTTGTCTCTATGTGGAGCTTTTCTCCCCGGGCCTCTGCTGAAAATGGAAATATATCCAATCAGACCAGCCCGGTAAACAAATGTAAAATAAAAGTAAAATAAATAAATGTGAAGTACTCATAAGCACTAGGATATATGGGCCTAAGGGGCAATGGCCCCCTCAATTAGTTAATAGGCAGGGAAAAACCTATCCAATAGTAACAAGACTGTAGTTTTTATTTAAAAATGCTGGTTCTTTCTTGCCATTGTCAGCACTATGCTGTATGATGTGATTAGTTATAAAGTATTAAAATATGTCTTCTGGTAGAGTATGGCCGCTGATGCATTTTTGATGTAGTTTGGAACATTGGTTCTACTCAAATTGAATAGCTGCACATGCATTGTAAGATAACCCAGGGCCAGCCTTTGGTCAACTAGTGTCCTAGGCAAAACGGCTCCACATTGCCCCCCCCACCTCCCAGTGCCCCATCCTGGTATACCTACACTATCAAGATTACTTTTTTCTCCCTTTTTCTCACAGTTTGTCTTACTTTTCAGCTTTTCCTGTATTCATTCAACTTATTTTAAAGAAAGCATTTCTTTCCTACAAAAAAAAAAAAAAAAGAAATAAGTACTGGAAAAGTGCCCCAGATAGGGCCAAGTTGGGCAACTAGGTGGCCTATGCCTAAGGCTGGCTATGAGATAACCAAATGACTGATGGGAAGGAAACTAAACGGTGGGATACTAAATGGTGCTGTTATGAGTTTGTGCTTGTTCTCAGCCATCCCAATAAGTAACCACATCTGAATATCAAAATATGTAGAGACTGTAATAGAGATATACTGTGCAAAGTGGGTAAAGACACTGAAATCTAATTACGTATTTCACTGGTATCAGTGAGTATGAACTGCTGAATTGCTTGAATTTAATACCAGTAAATGTTTTGTCCTGTTTCGGGTAGCATGCAAATCATACATTAATCATTCTCAGCTGTAAAATAAATGATTTGAGCTTTATAATATAAAGTACTTTAAGCTTTATATTAAGTATTGTATTGATTAAGAATAAGGCAACAGATTGATAGGATTGCTATTGATAGGATTGCTTTTGATACCCTAAGCAATACTGGTGAGACTATGCTATACAACTTCTGCGCAGACTGTGCTATACAACTTCTGGGCAGACTGTGCTATCCAACTTCTGGGGAGACTATGCTATCCAACTTTTAGAAAACATTAATAAAGCTGATATCTGTATATAGTACATGTGCTTGTTCACATATACAACATATTGGAAATTGTACAAAGGAAATGTGCTAACAGAATCCAATAAATAAGGGGAAAAACTATCGTATTAATTTATCATGCTGATAATATACCCTTAAAAGTCAACCCAGTGGTCAGGGATCTGGGTACGCACATAGTAGCCTTACCTTCGACAATATGACCACTGTTGTAAGGAAATCCTTTTACATTGTGCAACATATAAGTAATGGAATGGCATCTAGGTCCAAGGAGGTCATTATCTCACTTTAGTCCACCCTTATCAGACCAATCATAGAGTACAATGCTCCTTTGGTATGTACCTGACCAGGCATATGTAGCAACTAGAGCAACTTCAGAGGTTCCTTACAAAAAAATAGAAGGGCATAACAAACCTGCCTTATGCAGAGCACCTTAAAGTCCTTTCCCTCTACTCATTCTCCTATAGATTGCTGAGAGGTGATCTATGCCTGGCTTACAAGGCATCCGCAAACCCCACACTTAGAAATCTCCTACATATTTGTAAGTCAAAGAGTACCAGAAATACAAGGTCTAGGGACCTGAATTTTGTCTGTGACTTAAACAGAACATGCTGGAGAGACAGGTGTGTGTCCAGAGACTGCCCCTCCTATGGAACGGACTTCCCATCCATGTGAAGCTGAGTTCATCTATTTCCCAATTTAAGTACAACTTAGACCAGTGGATGGGCAACAGGAAACTTACACCAAGCCTGGCAGCTTATAAATCACTGGCCCTCAATGTGCTATTTGAATAGAGGGCATCATTATTCTTTCAGGAAAACTAGGCTAGGCTTAGAAAGGTCCAGTCCCAAGACAAACTCGCAAGTATGGCTGGTGCAACAAGGAAAAACCCCTCACAGAAATTCCAAAAAAAAAGGCCAGCACAAAAAGAGTGAATCAGTCTAAGGATTTATTGTGGCACACCAATAATGTCAGACCAGTTCAGCAAAAATGCCTTCCTCAGTGACAAATACACAATGCCCCAATACAAATCTATATGCATAACTATTTAATTAACCAATGAATTAAGCATAAATTCCATAATTATGTTTATAAGTGGTCATTAAGACTTGGAGAAAACAATCCACCCAGTTTAATGATCCAACTCCTTTCTTTCTTATTAAGTAGAGCATGCCAACCTGATTTGTTAGATCTGTCTCCTGAATTGTATCTAAAACTGAAAAGCTAAATCTGGCAGAATTGTGTTTCATAGTGTGTCTATATAAAGCATTGGAAAGTCGTTGATTCCGAATGTCACTAAAATGTTCAGATATGCGCATTCTCAGTGGGCGAGAAGTTCTGGCCCACATAAAAAGCTGAGCAAAAACAAGTAACTAAATAGACCAGCCAATCTGTACTACAATTGGCAAAAAAATTTATATCATAGACTTGACTGATGTTTTTACTTGTAAATTGTTTAGATTTGAGCATATATTTGCAGAATGAACAATGGCCACATGGGAGTGAACCAATTAGTTTATCCCCTGTCATGTTCATCTGTTGTTGATTGGTGTCACCTTGATGTTTCTAATGATTAAAATAGGAACCCAAAGTTCATCCCCTATGATATTAAAAGTGACACCTGGGGTCCACTATTGTATTCAAATCCTCATGAGCTAATAATATATTCCAGTTCTAATTAATGGTGTCCCTAATCATATTGATGTTCCTACCATATGTAGTGACAAATCTGACAGTGCCATTATTCAGATTGTTTTTCTGTCGATACTCCAATAAATCTTGTCTATTCTGATTAGTGGCCCAGTTACAGAAGATATAATATAACTGTCCTTATACCCCCCTGGATTGAAACCTACAAATTAAATATTGCTTATAGACATCATATCTATCCAAGGTGGAACAAATTTGTTTGATTTATAGGAATTGTGACTTTGGAATATTCCTGACAATATGTCCAGGATGTAAACTTGTGGCATGCATAAGATTATTATATTGGGGATATTTATGAAATACATAGGAAACTAAGGTATCATCACTATTTCTGATAACTGTGACATTCAAAAAATTAATTTGCTTAATGTCACAATTTAATATAGATTCAATACTGCACTTGATGTAATTTAAATATTGAACAAACTCAAATAAAAATTGTTTGTCAGCATGCCAAACCATCCAACAATCATCAAGGTATCATCTCCAAATGTCAATTTTCCCCTATATAGATGTTACGAGTAATGTCATACATAAGCTGTTCCTCCAGGGATCCCATGAATAAATTGGCATATATGGGGGCAAAAGATGCCCCCATAGCCATACCTTATACCTGCCAGTAACACTCTCCCTGGAAATAAAAAAACATTTTTGGATAAACCATGTTCTGCCATAAATGTTTTGAACCCAGGCGGATACATGCTGGCTTTGTCTAACCAACACTGTAGTGCTTGTAAATAAGCCCAGTGAGGTATATTAGTATACAAGACAGTCACATCCAATGTACACAACAACCAATTAGGACCTAACTGTGTGTCAGCTAGTATTTTTAAAAATTGTGTAGTATCCTGGATTCGAGATCAAATCAATCCTAATAGAGGCTTCAAATAACATAAGAAAGCTGACAACAGCTCAGTAAGTGAGCCTATTCCCGAGACAATAGGTCTCCCCGGTAGTCTTTTTAAATTTTTATGGATCTCAGGTAATAGATAAAGACACTGTCTTGACGGATCTATTACTACTAGTTGTGCTATGGAATTTGAAATGATTCCTTCCTCTACTGCCTGCTGGATAAAATTATCAATTTATTTCTGAATCATGCAAGGTTGTTAGGAATTTACTTGTATCTTATTAATTGTAGATTACTAAGAGACAAACTTGTCATGTATTTAGAATTCCAGAGAAAAATCTTACAAGCAGTTATGAGAAGTGAAAATTATTCTTGTCCTAATTCACCGAGATAGGTTAATCCAGGTTTTAAGGCTAACTTAACAATATAACAAAATAAATAGGATAGATTTATTCCACAATCTATTCATAACCTGTGTAATAGGCTTCTGACACATGTTAGATCAATCTCAGAGGCAACAGTTTTTGTGTCTGTAAATTTATGGTAGACTAAATGGGTAGGATTTATAATTAAATATTGCAGGCTGCAGAATACTAGAAGTTCCTTCTGCTTTCTGGTTTCTTGAGATACTGAAGGTGGAGTGGCAGAGTGATACACAAACATTTCTCCACAAGTGTAAGTACAAGTTGGGGGAGGGGATTGCCACTGGGTGGTATTATACCAGTATGTACAGCGTATGAGACATTTCATGAGTCTTCCTATGTGCTGCTATGACCCTTCTGCCAGTTTTCAAACCACTGAGCCGCCTGGGCACCAGAGTCAGCTGTATGCCGCAATGTTAGGGCTTTTACCAAACAGGTAAAATCACCAGCTCATCAGGGACATCTCTTGCACCTTCTTTGTTTATTTTTTTTCCATAGCATTATTGAGGAGTTGGTGCTACACCTCTGGGGAGCTTGTTGTGCCTGCGGTTAGGTTATACCAGGTATCTACTGTCAGAGTGACAGCGCAGCATGAAAAATGCATGCTCAGCTTATGAATAAATAACATATTTAGGAACAGAGTGAAGAGACTGCATATGGGGGATTGTGCATATTGAATATGCAGGTTTTGGACATAGAAGATAGGAGGGGGTGTCCCTTGTCAGTAAGAATTTTATTTCACGTAATGAGATTGGATGGACCATTGTCAATGAGCATTTATTTTGTGGCTTGGCTGGTGGCAGGGGGCATTGACACTGATTACTACATGAAAGCAATGGGGGGGGGTCATATTCTGGGTTCCTATTATTTTAGTGAATGCATTAAATTGCAGACGTTGTTTCATCGAACGTCATTACACAAAATGGGAAAATTCCGAAAGCACGGAACAGCGATTTTTTTTCTTAAGAAAAAACAATCACTGGGCCGTTTTTGGGACTTTGCCATTTCCTCCACTGTGATGCAATCTCCGAGTTGGTATATTTAAGTAGGAGGGGTGTGGGGGGCACAGCCTGCCACATCGGGGAGTGTGGGGCGCAAAGACCCCCACTTTATTTTGTGTTTGGATTTTTTTTTTTTTAAGGATCAGTGATTTATTTTCCCTGGGAAAAAAAATCGCTGATTCATGTGTTCGACATTTTGGGTTTTCGGGGATTGTAGGTCGATTATATAGCGTTTGCAATTCAGTGCATTCACTAATATAAGATAGACCCTATACTCTTAAAAACTACTGTACATTACAAGACAGTTCTGCTGCTGCACACTATGTTATGACATCGCTTCCATACTTTGTAATTGAAGGCCTATGTGTGTGTGTGTGTGTGTGTGTGTGTGTGTGTGTGTGTGTGTGTGTGTGTGTATACATCTGTATGTCTGTGTCTGTCCATGAATGTATAGTCTACATGCATGTGGGTAGGCATGTCTATGTATGTGTGCTGGTGCATCTCAGTGTAAGTGTGTGTGAATATGCATGACTATGTGAGTGTGTGTGTTTTTCTGCTGTTTTGTTTTTCTGTGGATCTGTTTGTTGCCCATCCTTCAGTACAGGGATGGCATATGATAACTTCACTATTCCATATATCGTATAGTGAGTGCTGAGAAATTTGATAATACACTGGAAAAATGACAGTAACTAATTTGGGGTAGCTTATTGCATATGTGTTACATACACATGTACGTTATACCTTGTAGGACACTTTCCTGATAAAGTGTAATAAATGCATAACCTTTGTAAATGTTGAAAACTGGTAAGGTGTGTATCCTGTCCAACATTCTTGAGTTACACATAGTGCTGTATTTCATGGATGGTAAAGGCAAGCTAGTAAGTGTAATAGGTTACCTTCAAACTATGTAGCTTCTCAATAAATTTCAGTTAAAAGAAGAAAAAGTGCAAGTTTACACTACAGCAGAGAAAGAAGAAGCCATGAACACCTTGTCTTTCTTTGTTTTCCAGTCACAACTGCTTTTACATCTAACACACATTGTAGTCTAATAACAATGGAAACAAATTTATTATGGTATAGTGTTGACCAGCATGATTTGCACCAAGGAATACAAGTGAGGAAAGTATGTATGTGACATTCTCTGCTGATGTCAAAGCACTGTGGGAAAAAGAAAAAAGGTTGCATTTCTACAATTCATTGCATTAAACAGTTCTGCGGCATTCCTCACACACTCAGTCCACACCTGAATATGTGATGGTAAATTAATCACACTGTAAAGCAATATGCTATGTTTTTCCATATGTAATTGAAAGGGTAAGCATTGAAAATGTTTGCACAAACAGTGCCAAGTCCATTAATAAGGAAAGTAGATGAACTAATGTCAGGACTTAGAATTACTGAGTTCCGGGAACGCTGTTTCTAAGAGTACATCCTTCTCGCAGATGTAGTGGGATCTCAAATATTGTATGTGTAAGTTTGTAGGGGGGGGCATTCACCTCACAGCTGGTGGTGCTGGGGAACTTCCCCCTGCATATAAAGTTGAGGAGAACAGCATTATTTGATATTCACTGTTCTCCTGATTTTACTGTGTTTTGGGTCTTTTGTTCCCCATATTAGGTGAGTCAGTATTGCGAATCCTAACGTTTGACTAGGGAGTCATGTGTGAGGCACCTGCCTGTGACATTTTTGCATCCAACATTAAAGGTTGGTCAACTGCATACTTCTCTCATTCTCACCTCAAATGCCACAGACAAAATATTAAGAGCGAAGCAGACACAATTAGTCTTCTGCACTCACTACAGTAATATAACAAAATACTCTGCAGTGCCTAAGTTATACTAACTGCAAACAGTAAGGCCTATCTAGACCTTTTTATTGGTAGCTTCACAGAGTTCACAGAGTTCAGGAAAACAAAAAAAAAATGTTATATTGATCCAAGCTGTATTTATGGGACATAATGAATGATTTTATGGCAAGACAAGGCCAAGTGAGCTCTATGAGAGACCATGTTTTACAAATGGCATGATCACACAGACAGAAATCATCAGTAAACAATGAATGTAGAGAAGGCCATTACTGGCATGACAGTTATATGTCATATCACTAAATGACATTCTGTCACCTCTCAGTGGTACAGCATTTCATTGTTCAGAATTGTGGGTCACACTTTGGGTCCCTTCATTATTGGTTACTCCGGTACCACTTGATTACACAACTGAAGACGTCTTTTCACTTATCAAGTCCAAAACAGAAACTGTGCAATGAAAAAAATGGTGTCTACTCTAAAATTGGTAATACCAGTATAACACTTGTCTCACTGATTGTAGCCCTTTCTTCCCTAAATATTTCTCAATTTTCCCTAACTGCTTTGCTAATATCTGTACAGGGTTGTAGATATTCAGATGACAAGCCACTTGTTATCCAATTTGTGGGTGAAAGAAACATGCAGGAGAAGTTATACTATATTAGACTTCTACTAATTAAATCAAATGTTATAATACAAGGCAAAAGAAAAAAAGTATTGTATATGTGCAACTGATATGATGGTCTTTGATGCACACCTACTTGCAAAGTTCTACATCAATCTCTCTCACCCTGTTGCTTCAAAATTGAGGACAAAGTGAAAAATAATAGGGGAAAAATGCCAAAAATCAGGGACCCAGATTAGAATATTGCTAGAATAACAGGTTTTGCATTACCATGCATTCTCTGAAGGATGTGAAGTCTGAAACTCAAATATCAATGTTTATTTACCAACTTCAGCTCTCAACAATTTTTCATTAAAAAAACGATCAGGAACAAACCAAATATATGAGGCAAAAGTTGGAGCAGTCTATAAAAGTCAAGCAGTTGAAAGGAATAACATTTAACAAGTAATTCCCACCAACACTAACCCACTGCAATTATTACTTCAGTGGCAAAACTGCTATGCACAGGCAAACCATAAGAATGATGGTCCAGTGAACTATGACATGCCAGAAATGATTCAGCAATACATTAATGTCAGAATATCCCTGCACATATTATAACATGCCAATGTAAATAACATAAAAACTATAAGTCTTATTGAAAAACAATGGCCACCTTCTTAACATATAATGCTTCATATACCAGCATACATCTTAACTACCCCTCAAACTTGTGATCTGCCCCATAAAATCAATCAATCAATCAATAAATAAAATAAATAAATAAATAAGTATAGTCTTAAAATGGCAATTATGACAAAAAAGTAAAATAACAATAAAGGAATAGCATTTCTTGATCAGTAGCAGTCTTTATTTAACACACAAAATGCATGATCCTACATCTGTTTTTACCACACTTTACAGCACTTCTTCAATTACCAGTAGTCCTAATACTACCAAAACTCTCATTTCCTACTGTTCTCAGAATAGTTTTTACCCCTGTTACGATTCTACATTGCCTGCTGGGGTAATAATGCTGAGTGTTTGCTTGTAAGAGAGCTATGTATAAAAAAATGAACCTCACTGATATTTAAATGAAAAAAAAAATTGTGCATCATACAAACAGCTATGAAACTATAAATAACTCATTTGTACACCTAATCAATTCGCAACGTGAAAAGCTGCAACCACTAATTAGATAACAAGGCAAGAAACTGTGAGGTATACAAGTACATAAAAGAAATATTCAAGAGTAAATTCAGATGACAATTTTAAAATATGACTGCTATTAACCATTACTGTAAAACAAAAAAATGACAACGTTCCATCTGACAATTTTGTTTGCCTACTATGACATAACTGCAGGGGAATTACTAAGGAGTGGGCTACTTCAGCATAATATAAAACATCTAGCAGTACACATACAACCAACAATGACAAAAAGCCCTGATCATGTCACTAAAACACCAGTAAATGATGTACAGTGGTGAAAGACTACTGCTGTCTCTCATATCTTGATAAACGGTTTGCAAAAAAAAAAAAAAAAAATCATAACCAATATACTTTAATATGTGTCTTGTTTGGCAGCCAGCAAAATGTGATCATGTCTGTACTGCAGACGTCAATATTTTAGATTTCAATTGCTCATGAATCCCACCCAATGTGTCTGTTTTATGTTGTATTTATCCTTGGTGAAAGTTTTTATAGCAGGAAAATGTATCAGTCCACTTTACCTGCCAATGGTTAATTGTTATCCCAGAGTGACAGAAGCCATACTGTATGGCAGCAGAACTCAGCAGAGTATGTAAGACAGTTTGACTTCATGAATCACATTTCAAGCTATACTAAGGGCAAGATAATTCTTGCTAGACTGTAAAAATAACAGAATGTAAAATGTCTACCTTGGGCTGAAATAAATGCTGCTTCGGTTATAAACCAATACAAATATTTCTCCATCTCAACTCATTTTAATTAATAGCTGAAAAAGTAAGAGTGTTGTTTGGACAAACATATGAGGAATGGTAATATCTCAGTACTGAATGTTTTCCTGAACATGAAAATGTAACTGCGTCTCATCTTGCATAGAGGTTAAAGTATAAATGTATAGAAGTCTGAGGCAAGGCATTGCATTTCAGAAAATATCAGGTGGACATAAAACTGTAAGGCATAAATTGCTAAGTAAGTGTGTTTTAGCTGTATAGTATATTTACTGAGTAAAATAATCCACCAAGGGATGAGCAAGTCAAGGGGTGTAGGATGATATAGCCATCATTAACAATCTGGGAACCTGTCAGCCATGCTATGAAATGAACTGTTGCATTTAGCACACTGTAACTTATTGTCATTATAAATTTATTATGGTTCCTAAGCATCAGAAAAGGTAGTTATCCTGAACAAGGGGCTTGGGGCACTAACAAACCAGTCCCATCACACCTAATAAGTAAGGAAATTGATTTTGTGGATCAACAAGTTAACTCTTCTTTTGTGCATATGGCAAAACTTGGATTTTTTTTTTGCAAGTATACAGTACAATGTAAAGAAAGAGTTGAAACCAAAAATATATTTTTTGAGACATTTAATGCTCACTTGGCCTGCCTAGGCTGGCTGTTTCCCCTTCCTATTTTGTCAGCAGCAAACCATACTTAAAATGTAACTTATTTGTCTCACTTTCTAACAGTCCCTTTATGTCTGTTACATGCATTATTGAATTCTGTCACTGTCCCTGGCAGAAGTCATTTCTAATTGCCTACTACTCTTATTATGAAAATATAGTGTCTGGCATCACCCACAACAAGGTACCTTGTATCTTCAAGTTATATAATTTTTTTCTAATACACATTTTCTTTTAAAAAAATGGTATAAGTACCGTCATCAGGGATCACATGACGTGGATCATTTGGGTTCCTTTGTTGTGCTGAAAAGTGTATCTTTTTGTCTCACCTTTTCTTCTTTTGTTCAGAGCTGTATGTAATAATCCTTTCTAATTTATTTTTTAAATAGCTTCAAATACAGACATTCTGTCTTATTTTTACCATCCACTGAATTGCTTCTGTTAAATTTGTGTCTTTGAAAAGTTGGAAGTCTTTAGGACTACACACATAAATCATGACAGAGACTCCAACTGTAAATACAGAAAAGATAACAGTAACATATTCTCTCTCTTTGTGATGTCACTTTCTTTGCATTCATTGTTACTAAAACAGGTGAATATGTTAGTGGTGATGACTGTCATCCTTTTAGTTATAATACTGATTAATTAGTCACAGAGCTGGCAGGTGTGTGCTGTAATCATGGAAGGTAAATTAAGATCTGCAGAACAAACACAATAAAAAATGTATAGCAGTGCAAGTAGAAAAATGCTGACCATGTCAGTATGGTTTCAGTGAGAGAAGAAAGTAACATTGCAACCTATAAAATCTGATATTTGTATACCTGTGTTGGTGAACAAACTGAGAAGGAAGCAAAAACTTTACCATATATTAGTGATGAACTGGAGGTAAAAACCAGGATTCAAGTATAGCTAGACAAATCAATTGCTACTTTGGGGGTCTTTATACTTTTCCTGTGAGGCTCAGCGAGGTTTTGCCAGCCATAATAAAACAGTGGCTATTAGGAAAATGATTATGATTATAACTTATGGGAATTGAGTTGAGGCCAGTTGTTTGATATGGTTTTCTCAGACTGTTCCTTTACAAACTAAACTTCTGCCTGAAATGATGCAGTGTTAGCCAGGGGAAAGATTCTTCAGTACTGTCATCTGAGTTAGAAAAGACGGTCACAGAACAGATATTTCCTTGAATGCACAGGGAACTACAAAAGATAAAGTATTGGAGCACACATGCTGTTATCAAGGGAATTTCCTGAAATAGATAATTAATGATCTAGCAAAGTAAACAGTGATCTCTGTGCAACTATAATTTTATTCCCCACCAGTGATATGGACAAGCTGAGAAAGGGAAGCAAAGTTTAGAAAGTAGAAGAGAAAACATTTTTGCATACTGCTCTCACAGTGTCTGAAAAATATTAAATACTTAGTAAAAACATGATAAATTGAAAAGTAATCAGACACAGCATAGGGGTATTCTATATATTATATATTTTCGTGGTGTTTGACAGCAAAAACAATTTGTTTACCTTTTTCAGCTTTCAGGTGTATCCCTCAACCAGCAAAGCACCAGAAATTAAATTTGTTTTTGTTTTAGTATGTTTGAATGTCATAAGAGTACAGAAGACTTAGGACACCTTGGGGGTTGTGATTGTATAAAGAAGATCACTCCTGTAAGTGGCTGCCATATCATACCTTTTAGTGGCTTGTGATAGCAGAAACAATGTGTTTTCCTTTGTGCAGCTCTGTGTTTTTTCAATTAACCAGTAATGCACCAGGGATTGTTTATTTTTTATTTATAGGTTCATAGGTAGGTACTAGGCTATCGGCCCTAGGGCCCATACAAGCCTAGCCAAAAAATGTACTCTGGCTTTCGCCACCCAAGAAAATTATTTTCCTGTGCCCTGTTGAGCAGAGCCACAGAAGTGATCCCCGGGGTGAATTTCCCATTTCCCATCCAATCATCAAGATTTTTCTTGAAGAGTGCTAATGAGGAGCTCTGTTTGATATAGACAGGTAGTCTGTTCCAGAGTGTGGGAAATCTCTGGGACAGAAATCTATCCCTCCAGCATGTTCTGTTTATTGTGGTGACAAGGTTTAGGTCCCTAGAGCGTGTAGCTTGGAGGGATTGGGATTTCTTTAAGTGGAGCATGTCCAACAGCTCTGGGTTTGACATAGCTTTGTATGTTAGGCAGAGATCGCCCCTGAGTAGGCGATATGCGATGGAGTAAAGCTGTAGTTTTTTGAGACAGTCTGCATAGGGCATCTGTTTGAGGCCAGTAATCCTCTTTGTGAGGTATTTGTTGTAGATGTCTTGTGAAGTACATACCAAAAGGGGCGTTGTACTCTATAATGGGTCTAATGAGTGATCAGTAGAGGGGAACAATGACCTCTTTTTTTCTGTATGAGAATCCTTTTGTGATGAGATGAGCCACGTAGAAGGATTTCCTGACCACTGTGGCGATGTGATTATCAAAGGAGAGACTACTGTCCACCTGTGTCCCAAGGTCTCTTATCACATTTTCGGCATTAAGTAGACTACCAGCTATGTGGTAGTTCATGGGTACAGAGTTTTTACCAAAGGGGATGACAATACACTTTTTGACACTGAGCTTCAGGCCATGGCTTTGACACCAGTTATCTGTCTCAGTGAGGCCCTTTTGTAGTTTGTCCACATCGTTATGAGTTTCGATTATGGCTCCTAGTTTGCAGTCATCTGCAAACTTTGTTAGCTAAAGACCTTCTGTGTTGGCCTGCACTTCAGAGAAGTAGATACCAAACAGGAGAGGACCCAGGACAGAACCCTGTGGTACTCCACTTGTCACTGGTCTGATGTCGGATTTGGAATCCGCTACTTTCACAGTGTGGGTTCTGTCTGTGAGCCAGTTGGCAACCCATCTTGTGACATAGGGATTTATACCTAGTTTAGTGAGCTTATCTATAATTCCAGAGTGGGGGATGGTGTAGAAAGCCTTGGCGAGATCTAGATAAGCTGTGTGAACCATTTTACCCTCATCTTTGGCTTTGGTGACTGCTTCAAAGAAGTCAATCAGGTTTAGGAGACATAATCTGCCTTTTACAAATCCAAACTGGGTAGGGTCCAGAGTTTGGAGATTACCAATGTCTTTGTTTATGAGTTCCACGATGATACGTTCCATGGCCTTGCAGACCAGGCTTGTCAGGCTAATGGGGCAGTAGTTCCCGGGGTCTGTCATGGCTCCCCCTTTGTGGAGTGGGATAACCACCGCAGTGCGCCATTCAGTGGGTAAAAAGCCTGAGGTGAGGCTATGATTGAACATGGTACTTAGGTAGGGTGCCAGTTCATTCTGTAGTTCGTGTAGAACGCAGCCTGGGATATTGTCAGGTCCCATAGATGCTGTGTTCTTGGCTTTGGAGAGTGTGTTTTTTACCTGTGCAGCCATGATTATAGGAACTTTGCATTCTTCCGGTATAGAGATGGTCCCGCTAGGGGGTGAGAGAGGGGTAAAGTTAGCACTGAACCTATCTGCTAGGATGTTGGCAATATCAGTTGGTTCTGTATATTTAGTGCCATTGTGCTGTAACTCAGAGCAGATCTGAGTGTTCCCATTTAGATTCTTGACATAGCTATAGAATGCTTTGTGGTTGTCTTTAGAGTCAGTGGCAATTTTGTTTTCGTAACTAGCTTTGGAGGATTTTATGAGGGATCTCAGCTTCTTACTAAGGCTGACCAGGGAGTTCCTCCAGTCATGGGATTTTACTCTTTTTTGTAACAGTTTCTTTCTTCTGTTGTAGAGTTTGTTTATTGCAGAGGACCACCAGATTGGCTTCCTTTTTTTGGTGGATAACATCTTGGTTCTATTAGGGATAGCATGATCCATGCACTCGTGTAAGTGCTTATAAAGTGCATTTGTGTAGGATTCGGCAGTCATACCTCTATTGTCCGTCTGCATGGGTGTCATGAAGTTTGCCACTTCTGTCTTAAGAAGTGTGAAGTTGGCTTTTCCCTAATTGGGGGTGGGGGTGGGATGTGGATGTCTAGGCTGATTAGCTTGTGGTCAGATCTGACCAACGAGGAATTGACCTCTGGTCAGTTTCCCATATTGGTAATGACCAGGGCTAGGATATTGCTGCCCCTGGTGGGGGTGTGAATAAGTTGATCCAAGGTATTGGAATTTATGAATTCTAGAAAACGTTGAGCAAAAGAGTTGGTACATGAGTAGTTTTCCCACTTAATGGTGGGGTAGTTGAAATCACCCATTATTAGGGTATTGGGTTGTAGCCTAATACTTTCCAGTGTATCAAGAAATGAGGAGTGTGAATCCTGGCGCATGCTGGGGGTCTGTAGCAAGCTACAATTTGGATTGCGGTCTTGCCCAGAGTTAGTTGCACTTGGACAATCTCGGATGCATTATACTGGGCAACTAGCCTGGAGGTGTGGATATCCTTAATGAATATGGACACGCCTCCGCCTTTAGTGCTTCTTTCTGGGTTAGGTGGCCAAAAGGTGTGGTATGAATTGAAGCCTGGTAATGTAGGGGTGCTCTCTGGAGCTTTGAACCAGGTCTCTGTCACTGCACAAGTGTCAATGTTCTCCATTTTAAGGAGTGCCTCGAGTGAGTGCATTTTGAGGTTTAGACTTCTAACATTGAGTAGCATTACCCTCAGATTTTTCTTGCTTGTACCTGTTACGGTGGTGAATTTGTCATTTGAACCTTGCCTAAAAAAGGCACTATAGGGGTGGCAAGAGCCTTAGCCAGTATCCAGAATCCTAAGGGCGACAGGTGCAGGCCATCTCTGGCAAAGCATCATGGACTGTCGATCATGTCGTCCCAGGCAGACAAATACTGGATCCCCTTAGAATGACACCAGAAGCTTAGCCAATTGTTGAAGTCAATCATTTTGTCCTTGTACTGTGGTATCATTCTGGGTGATGGCAGGATGCTACTCAAGGTTATGGTCATACCTGCCTGGGATACAAGATTGGAGAGCTCCTCCATGTCTCTTTTCATGTAGTCCAGGGAGGTACGTCTCAGGTTATTCACACCAACATGGACAATGACAGTGTCATATTTGTACTTATTGTGGAGTGACCTGAGTGCATGCATTATGTGGCGGATCCTGACACCTGACAGTAACTTTCTCCTTGTTTAGTCTAGTGAGTGGAACATCAGTGTGCCTGACTATAGAGTCAACTATGACTAGAATATTGGGTACGTTGTTATGCCTTATGGGCTGTGGTTGAGTGGCACACTGAGTTTGTGGGCTATGTGTCATTTGGTTTGTGTTGGAGTGTGGAGGTTGCTTGCGTTTATGCTTTGGATGTCCCTGATGCTTGGGCAGGTTTTTATTGAGAGCCTCCGCGAATGTAGGTGTGTGTTTTGTGTTTCTATTTGTGTGTTTTGGTGGTGTAGGTTTTGAGGGACTATGTGATGAGTGTGGTGTGGTGCAAGTGTTTACCTTCTCCTCTTGACTGTCTAGTCCAGTCTTGGGTGACGAGAGCTTTGCTTCCAGTTTGGCTATATAAGTGCATCTCTCACAGGTTGTAGTGTTGGGTGGTAGGAGGAGAGGGTTGTCTGTGTACATGAGGCAATTGCTGCATTGCCCCAAGATGCCCACATTCATCAGGTAAACAGGAGAAATCACCGGGAGCTGACCCTTAGACATATCTGGATAAGTTTGTATAACCACGATGTGGTGAAGAATGCCTGGATAAGTGCTTATTTATTAAGGGGTCTATATTAGAATATCGAAAGATGTAAACACCGAATGTTTAAATGTCGAACTGTATTCAGCGAAAGCTGAAAACAACGAACATACAGCACAGCAAATTTTTTCCTAGGGAAAAAATTTGCTGTTCCAAAACACATACACACAACGCAAGCACACCAAACAAACAGTAATCCACACACATACACCTAAAATCTTACACCTAACCCTACACTAAACTATACACACACCACTAACTATCCACTTACCTTAACCCAAACCCTAACCCTAAGATCCGTCACTATCGCACACTCACCTCACCCGTGCCCTAACCCTAACTCACCTACCCCACCCTAACCCTCACGTCCACACAATCGCACACTTACCTGACCTGCTCCCTAACCCTAACTTACCTAACCCACCCTAACCCTCACGTCCTCATAATCGCACACATACCTAACCCGCACCCTAACCCTAACTAACCTAATCCACACTCAATCGCACAGTTACCTGAACCCAACCTGTAACTTTCCACCACAGTGCTGAAAATACCGAAGCAACAGAGATGGACAATCAAATTCTTTCCCTAGGAAAAAATCGGTTTTCTGTTGGTTCGATATTTTCAGCTTTCGCTGAATACAGTTCGACATTTAAACATTCAGTGTTTACATCTTTTGATATTCTACTATAGACCCTTTATTAAGTATTAAAAACTGCTTTCCACTAGACAAGTGAGGAAAGTTGAGTGCTAAAGTAATTTGCAGCTTATGTAGTGCTTACAATGAGTTCTGAACAAGTGCTGAGTTCAAAGAAACAGATTTGAGTGCTGAAACTAGAAAATTGGCTAGTTATAAGAAACGAAAGTAAACTAGAAGGCTTCTCTCCAACACAGAAGGGCCTGGGGGCTCAGAAGCCTACAAACAGTCTAGACCACTTAAGAGGAAAGGCATCTCTGTAAAATGTACAGTGTTTTTGAGTGTCACAAGACAGAGTTAGGACACCTGTTGGGGGTGGCTTATGACTGTATAATGAAGATTATTCCTGTGAGCAGCTGTAATATAATATCTTTAGTGTCTTGTAAGTGCAGAAACATTTTTTTTACTTTTTTCAACTATCAGATGTGTTTCCTCACCAAGCGAGGCATCAGAGATTGCATTTATTGTTTTTTTTTTAATTGTGTTTTTTAGTATTACAGGAAAGAGATATTAAATTGAGGGGCAGAATAAGCTAACATATTTAATATGTAATTCAGTGCATTTTCATAATGTGGATACATGTTATTTGGCTGACTCCACTATAGGTTTATAGGAAAGTACTAGGCTAACTGCCCTTGTGGGCCATTTTAAGCCTAGGCAGTTTCCCTTTTGTGCTCAAATTAACCTATCCCATTTGGTTAGGGACTGGCCTAACCCATTCCATGATCAATAATTATATATTGCCTCTAATAAGAATAACTGGGATCATACCACAGATAATTTGAGGGGAACCATACATGGGATAAAGCATTTAAGAGATGCCTGTGTCCATTAGTAATACAGTCCTGAGGTAAATTTTCTGTTTCCCATCCGTACATACAAGTTGCACTTATATATGGATAGGGATGAACTTTATTTTATGTGGCTGGGGAGTCGGTTCCAAAGCAGCAGTATCCTCTGTGAGATATACCTGTCCCTCTAAACCATTCTGTTGATGTTGCAGAAGAGCTTTAGATCCATAGAGTGAGTATTTCTGATGCCATTTGACTTGCTGATGTGCAGTAAGTCCATCTGTACTGGGTCAGAGGATACCTTGCATGCCAGACACAGATCACCTCTTAGCAGTCTGTAGGATACCAAGTACAGTGTTAGGGCTTTGAGTCAGTCGATGTAGGACATGTTGTTTAGGCCTTATATCCTTTTAGTAAAGTATCTCTGTGGGTATTTCTGTAGCTGCATGTGTCTGGTCAGGTATTCAGTGATTGGCCTAATGGAGGGCCGAGAAAAAGGGGACAATGACATCAATTGTTCTGGACACAATCCCTTTATTTATAAGCTGTGCAATATAGAAGGACTTTCTTACAACAATGGACAATGTTAGTCAAAAGTCAAAAATGAATTGTTATGGCTAGGCTTGTATAGGCCCTAGGGCGATAGCCTAGTACCAACATATGAACCTAAGATTACTGTCAGTGTGCGTTCTCAAATCCTAAACAATTGGATCAACTCTTAGGGGTGTATTGTCAGTGTGGTAGCTCCCTAGAATAGATGACTTCCCAAAGGATACAATAATGCATTTTTTGGAACTTAGTTTTTGTCCATGATTTTGGCACCAATTTTTTATTTGGGATAAACCTTCCTGATGGATAACCAAGTAATTTGAGGATTCTGTGACTGCTCCTACTTTGCATTCATCTACAAACTTAGTCAGCCAGAGCCCTTTGGTATTGGCTTTTACTTCAGAAAACTGGATGCCAAACAGAACCCTGGAGGACTCCACTGGTGACTGGTCTTTTTGTGGAGGCAACTTCGCCAATTTTGATATCCTGCCTCCTACCTGTGAGAGAGTTGGCAATCCAGCAGATGACATAGGGGTTTATTCACAGTTTATTTGGGTTTTCTACTATACCTGAGTGGGGAATCTTGTCAAAAGCTCAGGCCAGGTTAAGGTATATGGCATGTGCCATTTTGCCTTCATCCATTGCTTTGGTGACCTTTTCAAAGGGCAAATAATAAGTAAGCAGGACCTGCCGTTGACAAACCCAAACTGAGATGGGGTCCAGAATTTGTCCTGATTGATTAGTTCACTGATAAGTCTTTCCATGTCTTTGCAAGTGAGGCTGGTTAGACATATGGGTCTGTAATTGCCTGAGCCTGTGGAAGGTCCTCCCTTATGCAGGGGAATGACTGTAGCTGTTCCCCATTATCTTATTTATTAATTTATTAATTTATTTGACATTTGTTGACCGGGTTAGTCCAACTGGGACAGAGCCCTTTTTCAGTGGAGACCTGGGGAGAAAAGCTCCACAGAAAATATATACAAAGTAAGTTGACTTATAATATAAAAATATATCACATAGACATAAAGAATAACAAGTTAACATAGATGGCAAATAGAATCAACATTTCAGCATGAGGATGTATTTAGGAGAGTACAAGGAATAATACAGAATAGTTTACTAACAACTGAAAGTTATGTACTAAAAACAAAGTAGACTTCAAAGTAGACTCTTGGTACAAAACCTGTATGGAGGCTGCGATTGAACAGTTTTGTTAGGGGTGTGGCTAAATCATGCTTCATGCTATTTATGATGAATCCAGGGATATTGTCAGGACCCACTGATGCAGTATTTTTAGCTTTTGATAGTACTGTTAGGACTGGGTCTTGTGTGATAGCTGGAGGTGAGACAGTTTTGGGTATATTTTGAGGGACAGATGGAAGGGGGAGAGGGGTGAAGTTAGAGCTAAATTTAGCAGCCAGTAGGTTAGCTGTCTATATCTTCAGCCTCCGCGTAACAGTATTTTCTGTTTCACCAAAGATGTGGCTTTGGATTCTTTATCTAAAATAAAAAAAGTGACTGTAGTACTCCTGGGACAGATGCTGTTGTACTGTGTTTTTAAGTAAGGCAACTAAACACATTATCACCACACTTTTTCTCACACATTTTTGTTTAACTTATTAATATCTGGTTTGCAGTTGTTAAATAGAAACTAGTCAGTGTAGTACCTATTCATAACTGAGATACAGCTGATAAGATCAGAAATTATAGGCCTATTAGTTTAACTTTCTATTAGACAAAACAACTTTGAGAGATGTCTAGTATTGGTCATAGTAAAAAATTGAAAACTTGGATCTGTTAATGATTTATTTCAGCATGGTTTTATCAAGAAGAGTTCTACCTTCACTAATTTAGTGATTTTTTTCATGAACTAATTAGGAAAGAATGGATGTCAGAGTCCGTATGGGTGTTGTTTACCTAGATCTTACAAAACCTTTGTATTTTTCATTGAGCACTCATAGACTCAATGAAACCCGTTTCTATATTTCCACATATATTGATCTGGGTAGACATATGGCTTAGTAATAGACAATAAAGAGTGAAGCTCAGTAACCATTATTCAGACTAGGTGGAGATAAGATTAGGACTACAACAAGAGTCTGTATTAGGTCCTGACATATGTAACAGCATTTCACTAATTCACCTTTCCACTTCATAATAACTATTGAAATATGCAGATGATCTCAGAATAGCTGCTTCATTTACTGACACTGAAAACATGAACAGTTTAAATAATTATTTGACATGGTATACAAGTGACTTAGGAATAAAGGGTTACATATTAATTCTGATAATTGTGGAGTCATGTTTTTTGGGAAATCACACTAGATGACAAAAATTGGTATGGGGAACTCAAAGCTTACAATTATTAAAGAATATACGCATTTTGGAATTAGAATTTGTAACAGCGTAAAGTTGAAAGCGCAAACACAGTCAGTTAAGAGTAAATCAGTAAGCATCGTCTTCAACATCTGCACACACGTTACTTTAGTCAAAGGCTCCCTACTGAAATGTCAGCAGTCAAAATGCGCATTTCAAAGATGTCTGCTCATTATACTACCCCACTCTAACAATGTGCCTCTCGTGTAATACCCCTGATTCTAACAACTACCCCACTCTAGTAATGTGCCTCTCATGTAATACCCCTGATTCTAACAACTACCCCACTCTAACAATGTGCCTCTCATATAATACCCTTAATTCTAACAACTACCCCACTCTAACAATGTGCCTCTCATGTAATACCCCTAATGCTAACATTTCCAGGCCATTGTTAGGTATTCATAGCAGACTTGTGTTTTTGTATTGACAGGAATTAGCCAAAGTGATCTCATTTATATCCACTAAATGTATAGCTTAAACAATCTTGCAATATGTTTTTTTTTCTCTCCATAAAAAAAAATCTCATTCTCTTTGTTTTTTTCTGGAAAAATCATTTTGTCTTTCATGCAACTAAACTGTATCATTATTCAGTGATTAAATATGTTGTTAAAAGGTCTTCATCATACCCATTATGGTTATTTTAATGACCTTTATGATAAAATGATAGCTTAGCAATTGTTCAGCTGATACAAATCATAAAAATAACCTATTTGTCAATTGTCTGTAAGAATGTGTTTATGAAAATATACTTCTACAAGAATATAACATTTAATCTGTTTCATGTCATTCAGCCATGACTAAGTGTTTGTGTCCACAGGCTGTTTTATCCATAGCTGTAAACAGCAGTTCTAAGGTGCTGTACCTATACGTATTAAGTCTGGAACTGATATACTTAAGTGCTCCAGTCATCTATTTGTGCAATGCTTTGTTGATAGGTGTACTATTTTTCCATCCTGTAAAAGACCCTGCAGTGTAAGTTTTACTCTGTGTCTCTGAGACTATGATGAGACCTTATACACATCCTTCATTTCTGCTTCCTGTTTAGTTCCTTGGCCATTAATAATTGAGCTTAACTTCTCTGTATTTTTGAACTGTATGAAGAATATATATTTCAACATGCCAGTGGTTTTGTTAACCAACTTGACTCAGAAAAGCCACGCCAGTACTTTACCCCTTGTTACTAGGTCTTCTTTATACGAACGCTAAGCCATGGGTTACTAATCCCTTAATGGTTCTAAATAACCACAATATTATAAAGACAAAAGAAACACTCAGGAGGAATCTGGAAACTCCAGAGCTGGTGTATTTCACAATGCCTGTTTTTCTACTCCAGTTAACAAATTGTATAAATAAATAAAGTTTTGATAAGTCTGCTCTTGAGTCGGTCTTCCATCTACCCCCATTATGTTGTAGGACCTCTCTGAATCAGCCATTGCAAGTAATCTCTCTGAATATTCATTTTTGTTTTCAGCCAAAAATGTTATTAACACACTTATTAATGTGTAAAATTGTTTCAATGCATTGTCCTGCATTTTAAGTTTATAGTTAAAAAACAGCACCACACTGTGTAGTACGTATCAACACAGCTAAGTTTGTGTCTGGCTTTGCTGACACCACATAATTTGAAACAAAGAGGTTTTAAACAGTATTCAAAATTTGTATACTGCATCAACAACAAACTGTAACTGAATTAGTAAAACAACATTTTTAAAATTTTCAAACATTAAAGAAATGTTATGTAATGCAGTGCATTTAAACTGCTGAATGGAATATTTCAAGTTATTTTGACATGCATCTTTAAAATAACCATGGAGTGCCCTAAGCAGTGGTGCATCATAATTAGATTGATTTTTAGTAGTATGACCGTGGCTGTATAAGTTTTCATTTGGTGTACAGGGATGGTAGTCAGTATCTTCAAACTCTTCGTAAAATAGTTTCAGAAATGAGAACTTTCTTAACATGATGTATGCTCCATTATTCAAAGTTTTCATGGGAGTATTTGATGTCTTGAAAAAGGTTATGGTTTAGTGCTTATTTATTATTTATTTATTATACATTTGTTTACCGGGAAAGTCTGACTGGACAAAATGTCTTTTTTCAGCAGTGGCCTGGGGAGAAAAGCGCCACATTTATAAATAAATGTAAGATACATATAGAATACAAAAAATACATGTTATACATTTCACTGATAAAATCATGTAGTCTAGATAGGATACAACGAATAGCAGTGCTGTGATTCTAGGTAGAAAACAAGCAAGTTACATACACCTATGCTTAGTAGAGATGTGCTATTCAAATACAAAAATAACAAGTTGTGTTCCTTTAGCCCCTTTAAGGCACCTATTTCCTAATCAGGGTTTGTGCAAGAGCAGGCCCAGGATTTTGAGAGATGTGATTTGATAAGTTTTTTTTTTTTTTTAAGTTGCAAGTGTTAGTAGTTTTGATATTCAATGGCAGAGAATTCCAATCTAACCCCATTCTGTCTGATGAGAGACACGGAGGACAGCTTTTGACAAGTTGGGGAAGAAAGTGTATTCCTCTGCTTCTTTAACTTTCTGGATTTTGTACTGTCAAGGTCATATGTTAATGTTTAGTTTTATCTTTGGAGAACATGAAAATGTAACTGTTAACCTTCCTTTTTCTGAGGTAAACATGCCTTGATTACCTCCCTAACATCTGCTTTTCAGGTTACTAAGCATGTTTTAAAGTGCGCTTATGGTGCTGCTGGTTCTTTCTCCAAAGCTGCTGCTTCTGGATCAATAATGAGAAGACGTCTTTGGTTTCATTCTCAAAGCCTTTCTGAATGTGTTAAACAATTAAATTTGTTTCGCCATTCAGCAGCTGATTCAAAGAGTGACTCAAGTATTTCACCCCTCATTTTTTAAAGCAAATAAAATGTCCCTTCCTCTTCAACTTTACTTTTCAATAAGCAATTTAATCAGCAAGGAGGCATTAAACATGACTTTAAAAAGCAATAACAAGGAGACTCCAGCAAGAATGGAAACAAATCAAAAGGCCTCCCAGTCGGCATGACTGTTTGCCTATTTAGGACCCCCACCTTCCTATACTGGCAGCCTCTCCACATCACCGAAGATTCATCTTTCCTTATCATACCAGAGTGTGATAGATAAATGGGGTTTAAATGTAATTTGTCAGCGTACACTTGGCAATGTGAATCCCCTACCCTATTCAGGGTATTTCCTCTTGCTCTGTGAATCAAATCTCCTCATATTCTGAATCAGATGCTTGCTCAGGGAGGTAATAGAAACAGTACACCACCTGTGAGATACGCAAAGGCTTTTATTCAAGACTTCTTAATACCAGTGAAGAAAGGATCCTGAAGGTCTATGCTGGACCTTTCCTTTCTAAATCTTTTTTGTCAGGATTCCAAAGTTCAGAATGTTTTGTCTCCATTCCCTTTACCTCTTCTCCCACCTCTTGCTTTCATGGTAAGGCTAGAAGCAAACAATGTTTGTCATCACATTCTCATTGCCAAGCTGCTCAAATGTTTTTAAGACTTTTTAAAGACTTTCCAATTCTGGCTTACATTATCAGTTCTCTGTCTTACACTTTGGACTTACCACTGCACCAAGGATATTTATAAAATGTCTTGAATGAGTCATTCCTTATTGCATATGGCATTTACATTTTTCCATATATGGACAGTTTTCTTATCTTTGTAGGCTCTTTCTCCAGAATCTCTTACTCAACCTAGGTTTTTAGATCAGCTCACAAACATTTTCTCTCATCTCTTATAACAGAAATGTATTCCTGAGATGTCTCAGTAGGTTCTGCCCTCCGAAGAACCTTTCTTCCTTCAAAGTAGAGGTGTCGCAACAATTCTTCCTGAGTTCTCCACTCACAGCCAGGTATCTGCAAGGGAATTTCTCAGGTTATTGGACTACATGGTATCAGCAGTTATTCTGCTTCACCTGGCCAGAATCCACATGAAAAAATCCACTGGTGCTTCAGGTCAGTGTGGACTCAACATCTACAGCCTTTGTCTTTTCAGATCCCTGCTTTAAGATTTGTAACTAAGAGATCCCCTGATAGGTAAATCAAATATCTTGCAGTCTATGTCTCCAATGCTCCCTCCCAACCCCCTTGCCAGTTTGTTACCAAATATTTATTTTGTTTTATTTTTTTATTTGACATTTTTTACCAGGAAAGTCAGAATGGGCAGGAGCCCATTTTCAGCAGAGGCCCGGGTAGAAAAGCTCCAGGAAAAAAGTAGCAGAATTACATTATTTATATAGTTTACATAGCTTATTATATAGCAATATTGGAGATATAAAAATGGAATACACATTAATGGATAAAACAAGTATTTAAATACATTGGTTAGTATAAACTTGCTAAGAGGTATATATGTTAGTTTGCCATGATAAAGGTAAATATTACATTTATATGATAGAAGTAAAAATATTCCACTATATAATTAAATGAGGATAGTTATAGTGCAGAGCTTACTATTATAGAACCTGTAGAACAGGATAGAGACAGGAGATTAAAAGGATAACATAGAAAAGTAAATAGGTGGAAGGAGATGAGCATGAAGAGTAAATTGTGGGGTAAGGATAGGGAGGAAGCACTAGGAGAGATATCATTAAAGATAGGGAGGAAGCACTAGGAGAGACACAGTTAGGGAAAGGGAGGAAGCACTAGGAGAGAGACACTGTTAGGGATGGGGAGGAAGGAGAGAAACTGTTAGGGATGGGGTGGAAGCACTCGGAGAGGCACTGTTAGGGATAGGGAGGAAGCACTAGAAGAGACACTGTTAGGGATAGGGAGGAAGCACTAGGAGAGATACGGCTAGGGATAGGGAGGAAGCACTTGGAGAGACACTGTTAGGGATAGGGAGGAAGCACTAGGAGAGACACTGTTAGGGATGGGGAGGAAGTACTAGGAGAGGCACTGTTAGGGATAGGGAGGAAGCACTAGAAGAGACACTATTAGGGATAGGGAGGAGGCACTAGGAGAGACACTATTAGGGATAGGGAGGAAGCACTAGGAGAGACACTTTTAGGGATAGGGAGGAAGCACTAGGAGAGACACTGTTAGGGATAGGGAGGAAGCACTAGGAGAGACACTGTTAGGGATAGGGAGGAAGCACTAAGAGAGATAAGGTTAGGGATAGGGAGGAAGCACTAGGAGAGACACTGTTAGGGATAGGGTGGAAGCACTAGGAGAGACACTGTTAGGGATAGGGAGGAAGCACTAGAAGAGACACTGTTAGGGATACGGAGGAAGCACTAGGAGAGATATGGTTAGGGATAGGGAGGAAGCACTAAGAGAGACAAGGTTAAGGATAGGGAGGAAGCACTAGGAGAGACACTGTTAGGGATAGGGAGGAAGCACTAGAAGAGACACTGTTAGGGATAGGGAGGAAGCACTAGGAGAGATATGGTTAGGGATAGGGAGGAAGCACTAGGAGAGGCACAATTAGGGATAGGGAGGAAGCACTAGGAGAGACACTATTAGCGATAGGGAGGAAGCACTAGGAGAGACACTTTTAGGGATAAGGAGGAAGCACTAGGAGAGACACTGTTAGGGATAGGGAGGAAGCACTAGGAGAGACACTGTTAGGGATAGGGAGGAAGCACTTGGAGAGACACTGTTAGGGATAGGGAGGAAGCACTAAGAGAGATAAGGTTAGGGATAGGGAAGAAGCACTAGGAGAGACACTGTTAGGGATAGGGAGGAAGCACTAATAGAGATACAGTAAGGGATAGGGAGGAAGTACTAGGAGAGACACTGTTAGGGATAGGGAGGAAGCACTAATAGAGATATGGTAAGGGATAGGGAGGAAGCACTAAGAGAGATACGGTAAGGGATAGGGAGGAAGCACTAGGAGAGACACTGTTAGGGATAGGGAGGAAGCACTAGGAGAGACACTGTTAGGGATAGGGAGGAAGCATTAGGCGAGACACTGTTAGGGATAGGGAGGAAGCACTAGGAGAGACACTGTTAGGGATAGGGAGGAAGCACTAGGAGAGACACTGTTAGGGATAGGGAGGAAGCATTAGGAGAGACACTGTTAGGGATAGGGAGGAAGCACTAGGAGAGACACTGTTAGGGATAGGGAGGAAGCACTAGGAGAGACACTGTTAGGGATAGGGAGGAAGCACTAGAAGAGACACTGTTAGGGATAGGGAGGAAGCACTAGGAGATATATGGTTAGGGATAGGGAGGAAGCACTAGAAGAGACACTGTTAGGGATAGGGAGGAAGCACTAGGAGAGGCACTATTAGCGATAGGGAGGAAGCACTAGGAGATACACTTTTAGGGATAGGGAGGAAGCACTAGGAGAGACACTGTTAGGGATAGGGAAGAAGCACTAGGAGAGACACTATTAGGGATAGGGAGGAAGCACTAAGAGAGATACGGTAAGGGATAGGGAGGAAGCACTAGGAGAGACACTGTTAGGGATAGGGAGGAAGCACTAGGAGAGACAATGTTAGGGATTGGGAGGAAGCACTAATGGAGATACGGTAAGGGATAGGGAGTAAGCACTAGGAGAGACACTGTTAGGGATAGGGAGGAAGCACTAGGAGAGACACTGTTAGGGATAGGGAGGAAGCACTAATGGAGATACGGTAAGGGATAGGGAGGAAGCACTAGGAGAGACACTGTTAGGGATAGGGAGGAAGCACTAGGAGAGACACTGTTAGGGATTGGGAGGAAGCAATAGAAGAGATATGGTTAGGGATAGGGAGGAAGCACTAGGAGAGACACTGTTAGGGATAGGGAGGAAGCACTAATGGAGATACGGTAAGGGATAGGGAGGAAGCACTAGGAGAGACACTGTTAGGGATAGGGAGGAAGCACTAGGAGAGACACTGTTAGGGATTGGGAGGAAGCAATAGAAGAGATATGGTTAGGGATAGGGAGGAAGCACTAGGAGAGACACTGTTAGGGATAGGGAGGAAGCACTAAGAGATGGTAAGGGATAGGGAGGAAGCACTAGGAGAGACACTGTTAGGGATATGGAGGAAGCACAAAGAGAGACATGGTTAGGAGATTGTATGGTACTATGGAGTAGGTGATTATGTAGCAGGGAATAGAGGTAGGTGAGTTGCAGGTAGTAGAATGGCAGGTTACAGAGAAAAAGAAGATAGAGCAAAGTAGAGGTGCAGTATGTTAATTTAGGGAAGGTAGAAAGAAGTATTTAAGCTAAATAGAGGGGAAATGGGAGATTAGGGTAGTGAAGATTATTGTAGAGTTCCAGCTGATATTCAGGGAGGGTAGAAATATATAGGTGAGAAAGGCTAGTGTACAGGAAGAAAGGGAGGGTAGAAATAGATAGGTGAGAAAGGCTAGTATACAGGAAAAATGGAATATAGCCAGGAATAGACCATGAACAAAGCCAGATGTTAATTAGGTAAGATTTAAGTAGTTTTTTGAACTGTATGGGGTTTGGAGGAGTTAAGATGTATTGAGGCATAGTGTTCCAAATTCTGGAGATGTAGTTGGAATAGAGCAAATCCCTGGCACTATTGTTGGATTTTGTGACTTTTAGTAGGGATTTGTTTGAGGATCGAATGACTCATTTATTAGAATAGAGTTGAAACAGGTTTTGGAGTGCAGGGTACTTATCTGGTTGGTGTATCACACTGTGGGCAGTTGCAAGTTGGGTGTAGGTTAAGTAGGTGGGTAGTTCTAACCAGATGAGTTGCTGTGTGTTGTAAATGTGGCTGTTTTGTTGTAGCAAGCTGCTAGTTTAGCTACATCTGTTTTCTTTAGGTTGGTAAAAATTAGAGTAGGCATAAAGCAGAGCAGAGAGTAGGTGGGTTCTGGCAATAGACTGTCCAATGGTGTTGGTGAGGTACGGTTTAATTCTAAATAGAGTTCCTAGTTTTATGTGGGTATTTTTAATGACGGTTTAATTCTAAACAGAGTTCCTAGTTTTATGTGGGTATTTTTAATGATCTGAAGTAGATGTTTATTGAATTTCATGTTATTGTCAATTAGAATGCTGAGTAGTTTTGTTTGAGATACAGTAGCTTTTATGGTATTGTTGAATGAATAGATAAGACATGAGGATAGAGAATCCAAGGATTTGTTCTGATCAAAGAACGTTAGTTTAGTTTTGCTAGGACTGAGCATTAGTTGTGAGCTAGAGAGCCAGGATTCTATGGCTAAGAAAGATCGTTGAGTTATTTCTTGGAGCTGTGGAAGGAAAGGAGCAGCACAAATGACTGTAGAGTCATCAACGTACTGTATGATAGTGGCGAGGCAGGTAGCAGTCTGCCATTTATTGGTAAAATTACTGAAGAGCAGAGGACCTATGATTGAGCCATAGGGAACACATGTGGTGACAGGTAATAGAGTGGAGAAATCTTGGTGCCATTTAACAGCTTGTTGTTGGCCAGACAGGTAGTCATGGAACCATGCAAGAGATGAATGGCTGAAGTTTAGCACTGAGAGTTCGAGAGTTGAGTGAGGCGTTTCTGATGAGAGACAGTGTCAAATCCTTTGGACAGGTCCAGAAATATAGTTTACCTTCATTTCTGTATTGGTTGATTGTATTTGTGAAACTTAGAAGGGCAGTTGTGGTACTACGACTGGGCCAGAAGCTATGCTGAGTAATTGTTAGGATATTATTACTTAAGAGGTAGTTCATGAGCTGGGTGTGAATACATTTTGGATAGCGGAGATATAATTGTTATTGGTCTGTACCTAGAGAGTTCAGTCGAGGCCCTACCTTTATGTAGTGGAATGATGTAGGATATTTTCCAAATTATGGGAATGTAGTGCTTTGTGACACATTTATTAATTAGAATGGCGCTAGATAGGCGATAGTGCCAGTTGCTAGCTTAAGGTAATCTGTAGGTAAGTTATCAGCTGCTAGAGTTGTAGGTTTACGTTTGTTGAGTATTTTTATAGTGGTAGTTTGGATAGGTTTGAAGGAGAAGGTACTGGTAGTTTCTTTGCATCCTGTTAGTATTGCTGCTGTACTTAGTAAGTGAAAGTATAGACTAAGTGAAGTATGTGTTAAATTGTGCATCTATACTGTCTGTATTACTTGTAGCTGTTGGGGTTGGTGGCGAAGGTTGGCCAGGTTGGAGAAGTTTTTTTATAACAGACCAGATTTTTTATGGGTTGCTTTGGTGTTTTGGTTGGATGTTACTGTAGTAGGCTTACTTGTCATTTTTTTATCTGGATTTCCACTTTGTTTCTCAGATACCAGTAGTATTCTAGGCTGACTTTTGTTTTCTTGGTTTGCCATTGTGCCCAGGCTTTATCTCTTACTTTAAGTAGTTGTTTGCTGCCTTTAGTTAGCCAAGGAGCATAATGCGATTTTACTCTTATGCTTCTGCAGGGTGCTAGCCTATTTAGTATGTTTAGGAAAGCGTTATTGAAATCATGTATAGCAGTATCTAGGGGAAGTGATCTTAGTGGGGCCCAGACACAATGTTGGAGTATGGATATGAATGTTGGAGTTTTAAAGTCTTTTTTGTTGTGGATTTAATGATAGATAATATTTTGTTTTTGAGGGGGGTGAAGGTGTTGTCTGAACAAGTAGGTAGGGAGGTGGTTGCTGATACTTTCAGGGAGGCAGCCTGAGTTATGAGCAAGTGATGGTTTGTCAGTTAAGATCCAGTCTAGAAGTGATTGCCTTTTGGTGATTTTGTCGATTGTTGTTGGCGATTAAATTACTTGGGTGAAACTGTGCAGGTTAATGAAGTTAGTGGGGTTACACAGGTGACCCAGTTGGTGTTAAGCTCACCCATTATGATAGTTTCCTTGGGAAATATTAAGGATGACCACTAGAGGATTTCCTCAATTATAGTGGGGTTGTTCCCAGGAAGAATGTATGTTCCTATAATGGTTAGGTGTTTATTGGGATTTATTTTGAGTTTGAAATATTTTGACGTTGTTAAGTCCTGGAGGATTTGGTTCTAAACATTTTAATTTGAGACTATTTTCATAAATAATGGCTATTCCTCCTCCACTTTTATTTATTCTGTCAAGTCAGTAGATGTTGTAACCTGGGGGTAGTATTTTAGTGTTGTTTACTTCTGGTTTCAGCCAGGTTTCAGTTAGTACTACTATATCAGGGGAGTAATCTGAGAGACGAGAGTAAAATTCATGTATCTTATTAGCTAGACTCCTAAGATTCGTGTTGAGGACTAATAGATCAGATCCTTTAGGGGGTGACTTCAATACATTGTAGGATTGTATTTTAGCAGGGATGTGAGTTTCATGTTGTTTGATTTTGGGGCCAGGATTTGGGTCAATGTCACCACTAAGTTTGAGATGTGGGACTGAGTATGAGAATGGGTTTGAGAGTTTTAGTATTAGCTTAATATACTTGTGAAGTAACTGGGATGTAGTATATTGATGTGCGTATCTATATGCAAAATGTTCTGTATCAGTAGCGTTATAGAGGTGTGGTGCTATTCAGACCTGCATGGGAAGTGATCTCCAAAGGTGTGAAAGTACAAGGTCTGTGGAACTCTCACAACAGGTAGAAGGGCATAACTGTCAGAGATGTCAGCTGTGATCAATGCTTTATAAGCCTTAAATCATCTCTAGACCCCAGGACCTCTGCAAATGTACAGAGACAAGACCACAATGATGTGGTACATTATCACTGGTGTAACAGATTGTACCTACTTTGCAGACATGCTGTGATAGGCCAGGATATAGCAGCTCTGCTCAGTTTGATACTTCAGGCTTCATTCATTTTTTCAGAGCAAAACTTAATTGGAGACAAGCTAAGCATGGCCAGAACAGACTCCTGCAAATGGAAACTTTATTCTGACATTTTCCAAGAACTGACCCAGCTGTGGAGAACACTGAAGTAGATCTGCTTACCTCCACTCTGAACAGGTAACTAAAGAAATTCTACTCCATGAATCCTTGTAAATGCACCTGAAAGACAGATCTCTTCTCATTAACATGGACAGCAATGTTCTTGTATGCTTTTCTGCCCTTGATATCCAGGGATCTTTAAAGAGCCACAAGGACTCACCCGAATTTGTGATGACTCCATTTTGGCCCAGGGAAGAGTGGTTATCCCTTCTTTTCAATCTGACCAGAAAGAATTACCACAAGCCTCCCCAAAGACTGATTTGCTCACACAAGACATGGATTATTTAATACAATCCAACGTGAAAACTCTTCAACTCACTGCCTGGATGGTAGAATTTTGACACTTTTTACACACTTTTTTTCCTGAGGACTTACAGCAGATACCAAATGAAGTGAAAAAAAAAAACTTCTACAAGAAAATCATATATATGCAAGTGGAAAAGTGGTTGTGCCAGTCCAAGGAACAGCATCCTCTTCAGGCCTGACTGCCTCTTGTTCCTGATTTTGTGTTACTTTCACCTTGCTTTTCTTATTCCTCTGTCTAGTTCATTAGTCATCCATTTTTTTTGTCTGGCCTTAGATTCCACCCTTTCTAACCATTCTCAAGTTAAACAGTTTTTGAAAGGGGTGCTGTATATGTGTCCACCTGGTGGCTGTTCCTTAGGAGCTTAACTTGCTATTGAAAAGCTTACTTTGTCACATTTCAACTAGCTCATCATGCTAATTTGAAGCTCTTACCATGGAAGACCATTTTACTCATTGCTCTGACGTCTGTAAAGAGACTACCTGAGTTACACGCACTTGTAGTGAGTTAATGCTACCTTGTTGCTTACAAGGGTAGTGTCTCTTTGAGAACTAATCCTTTTTTTCCACCTAAATTGGTGTCAAGGTTTACCTTGAGCCAGTGTATTAATCTCCCGGTCTTCTTCCCTGAACCCAAGATCAAGAGAGAAAAAAATCTTCACATTCTGGATGTGCACAGGCAGCTCAGATACTACCCCAGATAAAATGTGTCTCTTCTTGAAGGCTGACCAACTGTTTGTCTCCCGTGAAAGTAAGAGGAAAGGATAATCACACTATTTCCAGATGGTATTTCCAGATAGTTGCCTCATGCATTTTACAGTCACAATAATAAGCCATTTCCAGGCAGAGTTAAGTCCCATTCTTTGATTTCTTTGTTGGTGTTCTAGAAAAGGTTGGACTGTAGATGTATTTTAGCATAAGCAACTTGGACCAGTTTACATACTGGATTCCTTACCAGGTCAAGAACAAGCTTTGCTAAAACATTCTGCAGATGTCCCTTGACTCTAAGTTTATTTTTTCACTTTTCTTCTTAGTTTAAAAGCCACGGTAATCAACGCAAATAGCTAGGGCTACTGCAATAAGGATATATATCTTGAAGAAAATACAGATATGTAAGTAAACCTACCATAGCAGGAGATGTTCTAATAGATAATGTGTGCAGTAACCAGCCCTTCCTCGAGCCCCTTTATTTTGGCTGTTTTTCCTTTTGTATTGCCAGAGTGTGGCTGTATATAACCTTGTGTATATAGCATGCTACTGGGTTCCTTTAGCAGCATTATTCGTTCAGGGCTCTTGGCTCCCTTGTTTGTAAGCAAAAAAGCTCTGAATCTTTTGGCATTCTGTCTTTATACTGGTGCTCAAGGGCCAAAAGATTAGTACACATATGAGGTAGACATGAGCTTTGAAAGCAGGATGGGTCACTGGACCCACACAGCTTAGGATACTGCAATTGTGATATGTTAAAACATCTACTGTTATGGTAAGTTTACTTATACAACTGATGTTTATACAGTTTTAAACTGATATTAAAAGGGTCAAAAATTGAGAAGTACCATATTAATTAAAATGTCAGAATGCAAGTATTGCATTTAGCAATAAGTTAACCTAGTTTTAGTTATTTTTTATATACTTCTGAACATAGATTTATTGTCGATATTTCTTTTTCCGTTCATGGCAATTGCTCGATTGACATAAATGCAGAGAGAGGAAAGGTCAAAACCTAAATGATGACACTTGAAATGTTGATGTATATACGATTAAAGGGGAAACCTGCAGTGTGGCATTATGGTACAGCAGGGATCAGGGAACTGGCCCTTTTTCTGCTATAGTCCAGTCTCGAGTTAGTATGTATAATCAGCAGGGGTGTGGTTTTTGATTTGACAGTCTGGATATCACTGTTATGATATTCAACATTCAGGACATTCATTTGAATGACATGAACCATTTATTTTTCATAATCAAAAGGAATAATGGTTTAAGAGTCATCAAAATGATGTAGGCTTAGTATTTTTGCAGTTTTTAGTTATGGTTCTCCTAGCTACTGCTAGTAGATACCATGAAAGAAGTTGTGTGACATAACCACATATCCAGAAATAGGAGTATTAAAAAATGTCAAAATATTGATGAAGTTTTAAACCACAAAGATTGTGAATAAGCTTTGAAATCTTGCTAAAAGGTATAGCATCTCACACAGGAGAAAACATACATTCCAAGTTAGCTTTTTTGTTGCCTTTATATGTGCATCATATGTAATTATTATTTTTTTACACTTTTTATAACTCAAAGTTGATTATTAGAAGACCCTGTTGACTCTTCTCATTCATCCCTCATGGCATCCTCTGGACTTATTCTGTTAAGGGGTAGGGCCAAAGAGGAAACTGAGACTTTGTGGGACTACTTCATACTGCTTTAGGTGTGTTGTTTCCTACTTTCTTACCACCCTGCACATGCCAGCAGCAGCTTCCTGTGGGCGAGACATGAAGAGGTGGACAGTGCCAATCTGCTCCTCACTTCTGCAAAGAGCTGATGTCAGCAAGCCTCCCCAGCCACCCCTAGGAAGCACTGTGTTTTGTTTCTGCAGCCTATGCCAGGGAAATCGAACCACAATGTGTGCCCTGTGTACATACCGCTGCCTCTGATTACCCTCCCAGGACAAGCATGCCCATCCACCCCTGCCAGCTTCTCATACATCTAAGCTGTTAACTGAACCTGGGTCACATGCACCTTAGTCAGGGCTTTATCCCTGTATGCTACAATACTAGCACTGTTAACTATGATTTTTTAAAATGCTACTGATTCTGTATGGAGTGAGAAAGGCTCAATGGAAAATACACTTGTGAATGTCCTCTAAAATGAAAATTAAATTATATGATCAGGAGATTCCAGTATCAGTTGTTTCTAAATATGATTCAGGTCATAAAATGAACATCAGTAATATATTTCCAAAAAGATTTAAGGATTACTAGTTTATAGGCCAGTAAACTTTTTGTATAAAACAGATACAGGAGATTTCTGTATAGTGCTAATCAAAATTGAATGTAATTATGAAAAATTAATATACTTATTTTTATGTGGAGATGGAATAACTTTTTTTTCTACCTTATAAAATTATTTTATGTTGAACATCTAACCAATCACCCTTTTCTAATCTGAATCTATTTATAATTTTCTGAGTTTACATTAGCCTTTGTTAAACAGTTTGACTGCTGAAGATCATCTATGTGTTGCAATCTCTTCTTTGTGGCTCATTAGTTTTATGAATAAAGCCAGTTGTAGGAATATTAAAGGGAAAATGGAGAAGCACTATAGTTTTAAAGAAATTATTTTATACACAACAAAGAAAAATATAAAACGATGCTAGTATTGATTCCATGGAATACATAGTTCAAAGTTTTAACTATCAAACGCCAGCTGTTTTAACATTTTTGTTACAAAATATTGAAATGCCCAACATCTTTTACATATAAAATTCCCCACATTGTTTTCATTTGATGAATTAGCAGCTTTCATCAGTTTTAATTTCTAATAGCATTACTAATTTTCAAGTACACTTATAGTCTATCAGTATGTACTTCTTACATATATACCTCCTTAATTAGTACTTTATCCTTACTTGATCAGCTTGTAGTTTCCTAGTAATCCTTTTACTGGTACTTTGCATAGCTAAGTATGTATAAGCAAGTGGTATTACAATTAAATTCTCCTTGAACTGAAGATAACAGGGTTACAAATCAGATGCAGATTCTGCGTAGTCTTTACATCATATCCAAGTACTTTGTTGTTTAAATATTTATTTTTATGTTCATAAGATGACATTTTAGTATTACATGTATCATGTCTTCCATCTCCTTCATTCTACACAAGCAATTGTTTGGTATTTTTCACCACTTATTTTGTTTCTCCACAAGTTCCCGTCTTAAATTTCAAATCAATACCTTGATTATACCCCTCTTAAACCCTTATTGTTTACAGTCATTTTTCTGTATTATTCTTCTGAATCAGCCTTTTTGTATATAATTGCAAGAATACTAATTTTTTATGTATTCAAGCTCTCTCTGCCAACAGAGGTGTAGAACGTATATTATGTTTAAAAGAATTAGCATCTTGAGATCATTGTTCAACATCAGTCCATATTTCCTTAAAACCATCACTACATTTTACAATAATCCAATTTTCTAGCCACTTCTTTTTTTTTTTTTTTTTTTTTTTACTTTGTTCCATGTATGCTTCACTCTTTCTGGCTGCCCCAATGACCCTATCCATATCTGGTTCTACCAACCTCTCTTACTGCCCCCAGACTATCTCCATTCTAAGGCTGGGGCCAGTGTGGAACCTAAGGTTATCTTAGGTGATTATGAAATTGACAACTTCTCCTGGGAGAGTTTTTTGTTTATGACCTACCCTATGGTTTCCCTTCCTCTGCATTCTTCTGTAACATCTGAGAGCTGCTTCACTGTATGGATCACGCCTCTCTACAGGAAACATCTAAATGAACTCCCATCACTTCCTGCCAGCACCTCATATGCTTGTTTCAGTATTCAAACTCAGGTCACCTGGAATATAGTTAGGGTTTTATTCCTCTACACCATTACACTGGCCTGATTTTCTAATTATTTTTTCTGCACACAGCTGAGCTGTTATATCCCCTACATTTAATCTCATAATCCTATTCCAACTAAGAAATATTTGTCTGTCAGTAGTCTCTCATTAATAATCCCAAATGTATGCCTAAAGTAGACTGTAAAACAGGATCCAGGAAGTTGCGGGGATTTCCTGGCAATTCTTTATGTGGGTTTTGTCAACCCCTCTTCTTTACTGTTACACCATTGCTCTGTACCAAATGTGACTCTATGGTATTTTTTGAATGTTATTTTTTCAAACTGTGGCTTGGTCACTGTTCTTCCTAATGTTAAATCTGTAGTCTATTGTACATAGCAGTTCTTGTTAATTTTTACTTTCAGATATTCAACATATTGACACAAAAATCTGCTGGATGAAAAAAAAAACACCAAAAGAATTATTTCATTTTTTATCTTCTCATCTCTACAATATTATTTTAGATTTAACTCTGTAAATCATCAGCTTGATTTTACCTGTATTTATTGACAGATTGTGGGTCAAACTGTAATCATCTAGGCACTGTATCTACAGACAGCTTAGCATACATTGTTACCATTAAAACAACATCACCTGTGTATCCAGTAGCAAGATATTCAGTCTTATTTCTTCTTAGGTATTCCATTTCTACTACTTTTAGCTTCACAGGTAAATAGTCAACACAACGTAAATAACAGTGGAGGTAATATGCATCTCTACCTGACTCTCGTATTTGGCTCATATTTTGTTTTAAGTGTCAACTCTTGGAAATGTTGACTTGTGCCTGATTTGAGTAGTAGAGTCCAGCCATTATACTTCTCAGACTCAGGATAATCTTTTAATCACTATTGTCTATAATTGTTATTGATTTACATTGACAAATGTGTATTATAAACCCATAAATAACAGATAATAGTAGTTATTTACTGACTTGGGTATATTTCTCAGCTGTACGCTATAGTAATAAATGTACATCTAACATTTGTCTCTTCATAATATAAGCAAACTGAACATACTTAATCTTGATATCTTATAAAAGCTTTTTTTTAAATCCTGCAAAAGAATGTGTAGAAAACAATTTAAGGCAGCTATCCATCAGTGTCATGGGCCTATACAGGACCTAAAATTTCTCTGAAGTGCTTAGATAACACTTTTTCCCACTTCTCATGATTGCACAAGTAAACTCTATACTTATTCTATTGAAACATGCCTACTTTTATTATCCTCAACTTTCTTTATATTTTCTATGCTGATGAAATCAAACATGCTCTCCAGTACTGCTTGTAAAGTACTTCCATTTGTAATCAGAGTTAAAAATGTTATGCCAAGATATTATTTCTACTTTTAAACTCTTATTCGATTTCTGTTCTTGAGTTTCCTAGACAAACTATTTAAAGAAATTTGCTAAAATAGATCTCGTTCTGTTGTTGTGAATGTGTAGATGTTGGGAATTTTATTTCTATTATAGCATAAATTGAATGCATGAAAATACATTTTATTGTAGAATAAATCTAAATATAGGTCATCCGGATATTATCACATGTTGGCTCTATATAATAAACAATTGTTTTAACTGAAGGCATTAATATCTAGGAATACATATTTGAAGAATTATTACCTTAATTCTCCCATTGTCTCATATGAGATTGAATACAATTCTCAGCTTAATAGGAGACCATAGTTATGATGATAACATTCTTTTAATCTTACTAATGTCAGATTTTGGAGGGTGTACATAAATAGACTGAGAAATGTATAATCTGTTTAGATTATAAAATCTTAATTCTTAATAATTTATTCTAATTAAAAAAAATCAAGGGGAGAAAGTATATTAAATGTTATTAAATATGTCCTTATTTGCTTTTTCTATAATGCAATAAATGTTTTTATGGTAATGTAAAAATATTTTAAATATTGACATTGCCAGTTATGATTAGTTTTCTACAGTAAGACCTAATTCTTGATTTGTTAAGGAAACATTATTAGTAGTATGCAAATTTGAAAGTGCACTAAATTCCATTAATGCACTATTAATATGTGACCTAATCATTCATAAATGTATCTATTTATTTGTCTTTGTTTACCTGGAAAGTCTGAATGGGTATTACCCATGGCCTGTGGATACAAACTCCATTTGCTTATATTGCATTATACTAAGTTCCAGTTAAACAAAGAGTAGCTACATTTATACCCAAACGGTAGTTACATTTCTATTTACATCTCTACACAAGCAGTAGTTACATTTATACATATACAGTCTAAGATTTTATATATATAAATAATATAAAACAACAACCAACCTACGAGGCAAATGCTCCATTATAAAGTAGATAAATGGCAATAAATAATGCAAAAATCACAGCGAAGCAGCCAGGCAGTTCCAAAAAGTATATAAGCATAAAACCTTTTATTACAAAGCCACAAAATGGTAAGCGCTTTTGCTAACAAGCTTCTTCAGACCATACAACATAAAATAAAAATGATCCTTTTATAAAAATTCAAAAAGCACTAAGCCAATCACAAAGATGACACTAAACAAATTGAAGTTCTTAAAGGAACAAGCAAAAGAAAACTCATACCCTCTACACATATATATAAGACAAGCATGAGAATACAAGTATATATACATATAAATACAATATAAATACAATATATGCAAACAAGACATAAAATATTATATAAAATATTCATAAAATGAATGTATAAGAAGCATATATAAGTCCTAGCTCACTTATATATATGTGTAGAAGGTATGAGTTTTCATTTGCTTGTTCCTTTAAGAACTTCAATTTGTTTAGTGTCATCTTTGTGATTGGCTTAGTGCTTTTTGAATTTTTATAAAAGGATCATTTTTATTTTATGTTGTATGGTCTGAAGAAGCTTGTTAGTGAAAGCGCTTACCGTTTTGTGGCTTTGTAATAAAAGGTTTTATGCTTATATACTTTTTGGAACTGCCTGGTTGCTTTGCTGTGATTTTTGCAGTATTTATTGTGATTTTATATATATGTTTTAATACAGAATTTTCTCCTTCTCAGTAGATTTTTTTATACCTTGTGACATTGCTAAATAACTATTCTGAGCCAAATTCATTAATGCCTGTACTAAGTGTACACTAAGGATAAACAATCTGTATTCAACAACATCCTTACCACATTTTCTTGTGATTTCTATTCAGTCAGAAAGATTGAACTAAGTGTACATCTAGTCTACACTTTGTGGTAACCTTTGTGAATCCCCCCTTGACATTTAAGTATTCAAAAAAATCAGTAGAAAAACTAAAATTAGGACGAAGAATGTGTGAGTTATGCTTGTGTTGTCTGTTCACTCAGAACTGTATAGATTTATTGTAGTCATTAATGAATCCTGGGGTCTGTCTTATTTATGGTAAAGAAATATTTGATATTACGGTTTAATGGTGATGTTATATATATATATATATATATATATATATATATATATATATATATATATATATATATATATATATATATACACACACACACACACATATATATATATATATATATGTGTGTGTGTGTGTGTGTGTGTGTGTGTGTGTGTGTGTATGTATATATATATATATATATATATATATATATATATATATTGGTTTTCCTTTTTGCATTTTTTTGTCCATAATTTAATTTGTTTTACTTTTCAGCTAGTTGTTTATACTAGCTAGATGTTACCATATATACTTACAATTTCAAAGTATTCCATAACATTAATCTGTTTCTAGTTAGTTATTATAAAAAATAAATATTTACTTTAATATCTCTTAATTTTATTACACTTATTCAAAGTTAGTGCTCTTGTTAACTAAATTAGTTTAAATAGTAAAGCCTTATCAAATAAAGGTAAATAAAATATTGACCAATTCTCATTTGGTTGTTAAAGATGTAAGAATAACAAGTAAAACGCAAGTAATATTTATATTCTGTTATGTCTTTTAAATTTAAATTCTTTGACCAGCTCTTTAGGGTCTTTTGATGCTGAGGTTGTATTTATCATAAATAGAACAGAGATTTCCCAGTGTGGTTATCTGTCCATTTGTGTTAGTCAACATCATATTTAGTAAAGTTTAATGAAATTTTACCCACTTTATCCCCAGTCCAACAATCCAGTTTATATTGGATGATGTATATATTCTGTTGTTATACTACAATATATTTTAAGAATGCCATTATTATTTGAGATTTGAAGCATGTCTGTTTCCTTTTTCTAGAGTATGGTAACACCTCTTCTCTAATTTCATAGCTGACATTTAATTTATTAATATTTATTTTTTTCAAAATGTGAGTTTCTTGTAAGAAAACCACATTAGGTTTTTTTTCACTTTTACATACCCAAGGAGTCTATATTTTTGAACATTATTTAAGCCATTACTATTAAAGGAAAAAAATGAAAGATAACTCATTTGTCCTAGTTTAAAGAAAACTATATTTATATAATGCTGAAAGACATTCTGAAGAATCAAGTACAAGAGGGATTAATTGGGGACAGAAGTGCAGTGAAGTAGAAATAAAGTGGAAATAAAGAGTATGTTATGTTAATATGACTAATTAACATTGTATCACTATTACTAAACTAAGCATTGATGCAAACTGCTACAATCCCTGTCTAGGAATGTAAGAAATGTTCTGTCTTATGCAACTTTTCCTAAGTAAATTCCCTCAAATCATAAAGGCTAATAGGAAATGTAAGAAAATATGCATTTAAATATAGATACAGGTCCTGCATTTATTTTATAGTATTACATTCTTATTCTTCTTTTATTACTTGAGTCTTATGACTTATATTTCTTTCTTATCTACTAAAGTAAGGATATATGTCAAAGTATGGTTAAATACACTAAAGGTAAAAAAAGAAGCAATGTTGTCATGACTGTAGAACCAAGAGTTGCCGTTAAGCGCATGCATGAACATTAATAATTATGCATATAAAGTCTAACTTACATATCCAACTTTTCCTCAAGTTCTGACAGTCATATAAGTTAGTATCAAAAAATATAATAGTCCTTAATAATTTTGATAAGGTAGAAAACAAATGTCTATAAATACAAAAGTTAGGAAAACTATTATTTTAAGAACCATTTATACATTCATGCAGAAATATAGTGGCAATTGTAATTGTATTGATTTGTTCTACTAAGGTTGGTGCAAAGGAAAATTAGAAGGGAGGATTGGGGAATAGAGAAAAGGCAAAAGGGGGAATATTAATGAAGGTGCACATCATAGAACCTTTGCCAAGTCAGCAACTGCCCTAAAACAGTGCTGCATGGTACTCTACCACAAAGCCATGCATCACATAGGGCTGGCACCACAGCCGTGTTAAATGTCAATGAGGATTCTGATGGAGAGACATATGCTAATTAGCCATGTGCTTTCTCTCCAGAACTACCTCCAGGAAGGCATCTACATGGCTGAATGAAATCTGTCAGCCATGTAGTTCAGCATAGTTGTCCCCACCACGTCACAGTATTGAACATGGCTTGTGGGAATCAAGAGGTAGAGTAACTACTGGAACATCAGAGATTAGTCTTAAAGTGCTGTAAGTATAGCAGTGGTTGTATGTGGACCATGGTAAGGATACACTAGTCCACACTGAATTACAATTATAGTGGCATAACAGCACCAGTGTTCATGCTAAGGCAATATGGGGATTAGGGGTAGGGGGATGCACAAGACCAGCGCAGAATACTTAAAGCAAGTATTACAATGGCACTGACAGCACAATATTGATTGGGTGGGAAGAACCACTAAACACCAGGGATTAGACTTAAATACAAGTGCCATAATGGCTGCAGCAACAGTGCAGGGGAGATGCGCTAGACTGCCAGACCATAATAGATTGCTACCATAGTGCTACTACTATTATGGAGGTGGAGGGGACCATAGGAGGGTTGACAACAGAGGGACAGGAACAGGGACTGTGTGATATTGTTGTCTGTACTCACGTGGGAGAGTGACTGGGGGGATTGCCACTTTCTTACTAAAACAACTTGCATTTCAGCAGTGATCTTCACAATGTGGTTGTTAAATGGAGTTCATAGAAATGCGAAGTAGCCAATAATGAGGTCTTACTTCAACACAGCTGACATGTCTATGAGTCAGAAATGGGCACAACATGGGAAAAGCACCGTACAAGCATGAACTGTACATTTCATGCTAGGCCATTTAGTGAATCTCCAGGACTATCTCTGCCACTTAAACTTCAAATAAAAATGAAAATAATGAAACTAACTATTCCTAAATTAACTAATACTAAATAAATGTAAGAGCTGTATTAATGTATATAACCTAACGATATAACTTAATGATTGCTTTTACAAATTATTATTACAAGTCTGACGAATTACATTTTTGTGGACCATGATTCATAAGTAATCAATAATGCCTCATATTAGAATGAAAAAAAATCAGTTATATTGAAAATAAAGATGTTGAAGTTCTTAAAACAATAATATATATCCTTAATTAGATCGCTCTTGCAATATTACAAACTGCTGAGATATCTCACCAAATAACGTGGACATGCAGGCAGGATACCAAAACCAAAACCTTCCATGCTGCCATGTGTCTGCTGTATTACCAAAGCCCATGGATGTAATGGTACACAGATGGATGTATGAATTTGAAAACGTCAGACTATCTTACTGGCAATCTGAATGAAAGGCTAACACCCATTAGTCTGTTCTACACATGGTTGTTTGTATCTTGTGCCTTCATTGGTTCAGATGCTTGCCCCATTGGGAAACCTTCCTTGTTTTTTTAAAAGATTTGGTGTTTCCAGTTCTAGTAGATGTCAATTAGGAAGGCAAAATGCAATTGTTGTAGGCAGATTCCCTACAATAATCTTCACTCCCAGAGCATTTTTTGCCTGGATACGGAGCACGATTATAAAACCTTGCAGAATCTGCTAGCCTTTTGTAGTTAAAACCCTGTGTACATGCCCTTTCTCCCTTAACTCTTAGTTGTAGATCCAGCACCTTAAGCGCCTCACCTAAAAAAAATGGTAGATGCATCCAGTCCTGATGTCCCACTTATAACGAAGAACTTCAAGAGTTAGGCCTGATCCTTTGACTGCCCACTCAGATTTGGACATACATCCTGAGGTGTCAGAACCTGTGGTACATTCGACTGTTTCTCAGACTGCCACTATAGTGACCCCAAAAGAAGCCAGTATGGTGTTGGGGAGTGGAGATTAGGATTTCCAGAAGAAAATGTAATTTGTGTAATTTGTTGCATTAATTAATCAAATTTTTTAATTTTGTATATGTTTGAAGTCAAATTTTGCAGTTTAACAGAACCAATATAGGCATGTTGGAACTATAAACAATAATAAATGTAGTAATGAAATACATAGGATAATACCTTTCATATGGAGGCTGCTTCGTAATGGAGCACAAGCCCATACCTTCAAAAACACTGATAACTTGAGAAGTAAAATGAGTCTGGCATTTCAAGTGACAGTCTTTCACATGAATCTTCAGATGATAACAGTTGGGCCATATAGGCTCCAGTACTACACACCATGCACCGCTGATCTTCTACCGAAACTCTCAGAAGAACAACTTATACTGTTATCGTGAACAAAAAAAACTGTCCTATTCCCAACGTTCATGGTTCTTAAAGGAATGTACTAATTTGTCCTTGGCATAATACTGTTAAAAAGTAAAACAAGTGAAACTGCATTTCACCGTATTACATTTTGTACTTTTTATAGAACATATGAAAGGGCCATATACTAATTCCTTCCAAGAAATCTACATTACCTACTGCATAGCAACATATGTTCAAGTCAGTGTAATTAAATACTATGTGATATAGCACTCAACCATATAAAGAACTATAGCCTAACTTTACATCATGAAACTCCAGCTGACTGCACTAGGTCTTAGTGAATAAATATTTCCATTCTAATGAAATTATAACAGACTAGGTGGAAAATAAGCATTTTGCTGCATATTTATGTGAATATGCTTCTTTTTACAGGTGATGCATATTCTACATGTGTTTATGACCCTAAAATAGCAAAGGCTTCAAAAGATGAAATGCAAACTACTAGTAGTCCGCCATAAAATATTGTGATATTTTCATGATAGCAATAAATTTGTGTTAAATCCATTCACAGAGTTCTTGGACATCTTTGGAGTGGTGTTGGTTATTGTAGGTTACAAAAATTAACCATTATGCTAACCCACCCACCCCATCAGAACATTTCTCTTTTTTGCAGGGAATGCTGTAGTATAATGTGACAAAAGGCAGAACAAATGAAGACAATTGGCATGGGATGTCATGATTACTTGGGCATGTTGACTGTTTTGGTGATGAGAGGCCACTCTAGGGTGAAGCGTTTCTGTTTTTGTATAATGCACTTACGGAACTGGTTGTTCAAACTGGACAGCTGCTGACAGTGTGGGCCCTGCTGATCCCCTTTTGGGTGTTATACAGAAATTTCTAAGTCCCTATACAACAACTAGAGTATTGGTTCAGACATCCTGTTTGACACTAACCTGGCTTTTATTTCATATACCTAGCTGGATAAAACTTTGTGTGAAATCCTTCTCTCCTATTGCATTAATTCCCTTGTTACCTTGTATGTTACAGGCTTTAATCTGCTTCTTGCTTGGTATTATCACATCTGTATACATATAGACTATATTATCTGTAAGCCTCACTACCTTCATCACTCCTCTTCATCCCATCATCTCAGGTTACTCCCACATTTTCACCATAATTGTCCTATCTTTACCTCCTCACCATCACACACACACCTTGTGTTCCAGTCCTTTGCATATACTGTAAAAACACATATTTATCAATTACATTGAGGGAAACTGTTGCCTCTATTCAATTACAAACTACTACAACTTTTTGTTTCTTGCTCAGTGATTATAACATCTGCATAGATTTAAATTGTACGCCTGTGTTTTATTGCAAATGCCTATCATAGTTTTTATTGTGCGACCTGAGTTGATTCAGAAGAAGGTCCACTATGGTCAGTGTCCTACCCTGGTAAACATATTACAAGCAAATACATAAATGCCTGGTGTTCGCTGTGCTTCCTGGGCTTTCACCAATTCAGGTTAATAAATTGGGTAAGACACAGGATGGGGTGGGGACTTCCTGTTGCTCACTGCTGTGACTTATGAAGGCTATGACTAAGCCTATCTTCTGTTGGAATATATTATAGGAACAAGATCAGGCTGTAGGCTGTCCCAAATTAACCATCCACCCAGTAGTGCACGTTTCTGCAAAAAATTAATGGAGTACCTCATTGAGCAAGTGTTGGTGTCCTCAAACTAATTAATGGGAAGTGACTTTAACATCTATTTTAATGAGGACTCTGTTGCTGTAGCCCAGTAATTCCACAGCATTATAGGGTAGTCAGTTTTGCTCAGGTGTGCACCTTTGTTACCTGCTGTTCTGAAGGTACTGTTTACTTGATTTTCTAGCTTGATGTGTCCACCACTGATTTGGTGGTAGACCATTTCTTATGGTTGAACCACCACATATGAAGTGTGCTTGGTTTAATTTCCAGCCCATGTTTACTTCATGACTGTGTAGCTAATCATCTCCTGTCCTCCTCCTTTCCTCTTGTCTACTGTCATTTTGATTTCATCAAATAGGAGTGATAACAACTGGTTGGGAGTGGATTGTTGACATACAAAATGATTCCTTTGCAGAAAACATTCATGCAATGGAAAAATGTGTACTGCTGTCACTGCATCAGGTCTTACAAACACAGAAAATAAATCACAAACAACAATCACTTGTCTGTGGTCATTTCTATTGTATTATATATGGGCACTCTCCTGGCCCATGTCTTAGATATTATATCCCAGAATGTCAACACTGCTCTTTTCTGAGGGCATTAATGAAAAATTCAACATACTTCATGTAAATCCTTATGTTGTCCTATGGACTGAAAACTGGATATCCAGCAAATCAAGTCATGAATGAAATTGGTACCTTCTGTGAATGCAAAATTGTAATTAGAGGGATATCTTTGGGATCAGTGGTGGGCTCTCTCTCCTTCTTGATATTTATTTTGCAGACATCCAATTCAATAACCCGGTAATATGGCTGGCCAAGTTTGCTGATGATGTGAAGTTACAGTGTTATTCACTCATTAAGTGAAAATCAAGAGTTCCGGAAAGAACTGGAATATGTGCATATATCCAGGGTACTGAAAATGGTCCCAAGCTAAATACAAAGAGTTGCATAGTAGTAGTTGACAGAAAAGCTGCTCCCACCTCATGTGTTACAAATTGTAGTTCTTTTATAGAGATACAGTCATAAGAAATCTAGGTACTTATGTGAGGAACTGTCTTTTATTCGATAATCATGTTTCCTCTGTAGTCAAGGAATCCTTATGTGAAGCCCAATTAATTTCCAATTGATACCTTCAAGATTCAAAGTTCCTGCCATTGTTCTTTTCCCTTATCATATCCATCACAGATTATGATGCCCCCTTTGGCATGTCTAAATCCAAGCATTTTGCTCACCTGCAAAGGCCCCAGAGATATCTTCCCAAGAAAATTAATGGCATTAAATTCTTCAACTATTTGGATAGATCAGCATGAGTTTTCTTATTGTCAGTAGCCTAAAGACTGTTGTGAAGTGATGTTGAATACCTTTAAGGCTAAGTCTTGGTGATTGGCTGGGTAGACACAGATTTACTCCTGGTTTGTCCTGTACATACCTGCACAATTTGGGAGGGGAGCACTACATCTTTGTAGTAGGTTATAATGTACTGTCTAATTAGAAATTGCATGACAGCATGAACAGGCCCTGTAAATGAGGTTTGAATAAGATTTACTGATGTATCAGATACATTCGTTACATTTGATTTTCACAGTACAGCACATTGCATGATTACCACAATTGTCCTTGGCTGAGCTAGAACTTGATCTGTGATTGCATGCTGGGTACTGCATGGATAGCCATTAGCTGCATGCTGCATGCTATATACTGTATATAGTAAGCACTGTACTGAATAAACTGTGTGAATGATACAAACATTGTCTGCAGTCTCTAATTTGTTACTTTCTGTGTGCAGACCACTTCTGCCTTTTACCTCACTTAACTCTATAGTTCAAAGGTATTAACACTTAAAACTTTTGTATCCCTCTGCTAGGTTGCTACCTTACCTGGCAAGATAAAATTAAACTAATTGCAGATATTGTAATCAACACTCATGGTAAAGATTCCAACATTTGACCGCCTACTTAAACCTTTATGAACACTCTGAACAATAACAACAACAACACCAACAACAGAGTATAAGAATATTTACAATGAAGTAGTCGCTATCCCAAGAAAATGATTTTGCAGTTGTGTTATTGTCTTAAAAGAGCGATAGACTGTTCATGATATTCTCTACCTGGTTCCCTGACAGAAAATGTACATAATGGGGAAACCTTTTCTCAAGTCCTCAAATGCAAACTGCGGTGTGTGCTGCTAAATGTTTCAATAACCTCAAAAAAAAAACTCATGAATAAGCTGAAGGATCAAAAACCACAAACCAATAACCGAAACAACACCTTCAGCTGACTGCACCACAGTGCCAATAAAGGGTACCCGTAATAGTGTTCAAAAGCACAGTTTATTCACAAAACACTTTACGGATTGAGTGCTTTCATTTCCAACCAGGAAACTTCACCAGAATTGTTTGGAACACTGTTACGGGTACCCTTTATTGACACTGCTAAATGTTTCATTCAGTTATTTTCAATGTCACATATAGTTATTTTATACACCAATGCTATCCAAATACTTGTCTAGTTAACGTCTTGGCATCAGCTGGTTACTTTGTTATTAAACTGTACAAATCACTAATTAGACTACTTACATTCATTTTTAGGGAGTCTATATTATATCTTCGAAAGTTGTAAACAACAAACGCTATCTACAGCGAAAAATGCCATGCAGCGAACTGTAAATAGTGAGATTGCACTACAGTGAAGATTGGGGAATTTGCCCTTTCCTCACTGTAGTACGATCTTGGAGTTGTGGGGGATTCACTGCATGGCATTTTTGCTGTAGATAGCGTTCACTGTTTACAGAGTTTGAGAATATAATATAGACCCATCTTTGGATACCTTTCTTGCACTATATTAGACAGTGTTTACATTTTTACAAGCTAGATGTTAACTTTGACTTGTTACAGGCTGGCATCCTCATGTTAATAATGTAGACCTCATGTTAATAATGTAGCAATGTTGGTCCTTCTTTGGTAGGTGCAGTATCCCTGGTTTCTCTGTCATTTAGAGCCTGAGACATGATGATTTGGAAGGGTTGGTGATAGTTTACTGCCAATTCTGCAGCTCCCCCTTGCTTTTAGTGGGGATTTCAAATGAAGTATATTATGCATGTTAGAACAGACTGTGAGGAACAGAAGTATAGCTGGCTCAGCCAGCACCCTATGCTGGTACCATGAACCAGTGCCCCACCCCTTAGCTATTCAGGTGAGGAGGAAAAAAAACACTTTACTGTATCTGTATTAAGCCAGTCAAGGGATCTGCTTATTACAGATCCACCATCCTTCACATTCTTCCATTGAAGAGCAAAACAAAACAAACAAAAAAAAAGGATGGTCCTTCTATTGTCACACCAACCAGGTGGCCAGATGCACAACACCCCCAACACCAGTCCAGCCATTCAGGTCTCATTTCTGTGCTTTGCCCCTGACCCTACTCCCTTTTATAAAAAATAGATAAATAAGAATTTTGTCTTATAAAGTGTAGCAAACTGCTTGCTACAAATGTAGCAAACAGTTGCTACAGTTTATACCTGTCTGCATGGAATGCTATAGTGCTCAGGTTTTACTTTAAAAAAAATTCCAACTTTTAAACTGTATCAAATTGTTTGCTACAATTTAGCAAGCAATTGCTATAGTTTCGACCACACAAGGAGTGCTAGAGCACTCATGTTTGACAACAAATGCAATACCGGGTTTTAAAAGCCAGTATTTTATTAGATGTCGAGATTAGCTGACCGCACCACCAACACTTTCTGCCTGGGGCAGTTGCCCCTCTTGCCCCACCATAAATATGCTACTGATGAGCACCTCCTCATGTATTATCCATCTGCTTCAGTGAGTACATTCTTTCAAGTGCTTATTGATTCTGTTGCCCCCTTTGTTCTGAGTAGCCCATACTGGCTTGTTTTAAGTGACTTCAACCTCTGCTTACAGTAGTTCTTGTGAGAATTATTTTTTGTCATGAAGTGATTAGGGATTGTTTAGGTTCTTTCTTCAGTTACCTATCTAAACAGATATAACTTGTACAAAGTCTTTTAGCAAGGCTGGCGACCTACAACTTGATGGTAGAATTGGTTTCCAGGTCTGATTACAGCCTGTTGGTTTGCAGTCAAGCTACCTATAGTATGGTAAGCCATTGTTTGACCTGGATCTCCATACCCTGAAATAAACAGGGCAAAGACTCGGGCACAAGTGGTGCTGGCCTCACCTCTTTTTGGCTTAGGCTAATGGAGCATATGTTCATTACCACTTAGGGATAGTCAAGTAGCAGATAAGCTTTTTATTGAATATCATCAGTACTGCAGCAAAAAGACTGGCCATGCTTTTCTGAGTGATTGACAGTTTATGCACCACAGGCTGTCAAGTCACTAAGAAATCATCTCTTTAGCCCTTTAACATGCTACTCAGGTCTTCATAACCAGGCTTGCCTCCATCAGCTCAGATAAGTCTTATAGTACGCCTGATGTGCTTTGCAGTAATCCAGATGCTTATACCACTCCATGGAGATGGGATCAGTGTCTGTTGTCTCAGTATAACAAAGTTCCTCCTCTTAATTGCAAGCATGCATTCAATTTTATGTGGTTTGCACTTGTGTACTATCAGACAGATGTTTAGTTGTTTAGTCCTTTCTTCTACCAAATTATTTCTTCTGAATTCCTTTCTTGACTTTCTGTCTTCAGTGAATGAGTATGACACTTCAGATCTCAAAAAAATGATATCATGATTATATAGGTAGCTACTACCCTTTTTCAAAACTTGCATTTCATAGTCCAGTTCTTTAGAATGTAGTTTATGCACACAGCCTGATTCCTTTCGCAAGGAGCACAGTATATATCAATGGTGTAGCTAGGCATACTCAGTGTACTCAGTGGAGTACATTTTCTCTGAACATCAACATCCCTCTTAAATTTTATAGCTCAGGGAGCACAGAAACTGTTTAATGTTGTATATACTGTATACAGCAAAATATGCTTACTCAAGTGGAATGCACCTGTAAAAATTGCTTTTTTATGGTTACAGATGGCAACAAGTATATGGGGCATACCTCTTAACCTTTTATCACAAGAAATCTGGACAAAGCCAAAAATAATGGGTGGACAAAGACCTAAAAATTGGAACAAATTTTAAATATTGCTCTTATAAACTTAGAATGCTGCTAGAATAAAAGTTTTTCCATTAAAGTGCATTTTGTAAAGGATATGAAGTCTGAAACTTAAATGTCTGTCATTATTTACTGAATTCAGTCCTCGCTGATTTGCCAGAAAACTACAAATTATTTGAGGAACAGACCAAAAATATAAGGCAAAAATCTGGACAGTCTGCGAAATTCTGGACAGTTGAGAGGTATGATACGAGGGTAGCATTTTGAGGGTTGAGTTCATTTTTACATGATTTGTGGGTGGTGGTGGGCAACAGCAGGACATCTGAGTACAAAATGTACATTTTTGGCTACTCCCCTGGTATATATGACCCACTTCAGTCTGGATGTCAGACACGACACAACACAGATAATGCCCTCATGATTGCCTTGATTAACTTTCTACTGGCAAAAAAATCAAATAAGCTGCTTAGCTTTGGTCCTTCTTGAAGCAGGGTCCTTCCAGAGCAGTTACTTGCCTATTGTAAGATCTGAGTAGCTGTTCACATCCTGACTGGATTATTCTCAGGGTATAGTTTCTCTAAATCACTGCTCCCTGCAGCTGTGGGAGATCCTCAGGGCTCTATAAATGGTTCAATTTAATTTACTATGTAAATGTTGCCCATAGAAGAACACATTCAGAAAGGAGGAATGCATTAGCATTGTTGTGTTGAAATTAAGTATGTCTATCTCTGTTGGAAATATGTCAGCTCTAAGCTCCCTCATGGATGATCTAGAATTTATCAGGTTTGATAACTGCCTCTGGCAGATCAGAAATGATTATATAGTTATTCAGGTAAAGTTTAAGGTTTCAGACTGTTGGACCTTGAAACCCTGTATCATTTGCAGAGATGACAGACTGGAAGTTGTTTGAAAGTTACAAGATGCTACTGTTGTTTGTGATGAGAGCTTTCATTTAAGGACCAGGTATCGGCTGTGCATAAAGCATCTCATTATGATGTCAAAAGCATAGCCTTTTGCAGTTTCTGCAGTAGCTGTTAATAGCCTGGTTCTTCATGCTAGTACTGTCTGCATACTACTCTATTGTCTCAATTCTATTGACTGTTACTGAGCCCATGCGTTTATTTACAAGGTTACTGTGCTGTTTTATCTCACCCTACATGAATGGGTTCCTGGCTTCCACTGTCTTGCACATATTATGCCTCCCTCCTAGCTCTGCTTTTGACATCTGGAGTCTTGAGTCTTTCAGGTACTTTCTTACCTGGACCTGGACCTTTGGAACACCTGTACCTTTGGAACGTATTACTGCAATAGTTCGAGGAAGCTGTGTCACTGCAAGTGTTCAACAGGTCCCTGAAACCCCATGGTTTTTGGTTGCCTCTTTGTAACTGTACTCTATGTTGCTATATTTTTTACTTAAACTCCTCTTTGGCAGATAAACCAAACTGTGCTGTCTGATATTTGTTTTATGCTGATTGCATTATGCAATGTTTATACTTAATCATGGGTAATACATTTGAGTTTTAAATAATAGTTACCTGTACAATTTTTTCAGAATTTGTAATAAACCTGGATAGGATTACATCTCAGGTGTTATGCTTATTTGGCTTTAAGTGCTGTGCTGAATCTATGAAGGTGCATCTACTCTTTGCTATTTCTCTTTCTCTTTCTTACACATACACACACACACACACACACACACACACACACACACACACACACACACACACACACGCACTTTTTGCATTATGCTTTTATTTATAACTGGCACCAGTAATTGATTTTGGTTATTAGAAGGAGGACAGGCTGCTTATCTTTTAATGTTATTTTGTGTGCTTGCTGCATTTTCACTGTATACATAATTCAAGTGTTGCTTTTTTCAGTACTGTGTATTTTAAGAAACAAATTAATTGTGAAGTACCACAAATGCCAATATTTCAGATTATAACCATCTTGTCACTCATCTGTCTGTATGGATGCCAGGCAACCTTACAAAATGTAAGTTCTACAGTCTGAAGTTTTTGTGTATTAGGTGTCCAGATTTGTTTGTGATCTGAAGCAGTGCAGAATATCCCTTTAAGTAGTTTGCAAATGATTTTCAATAGTTTTCTTTTCAAGTGAATTTGTTATGCATCATGGCATCACATGACTGAAAAGGCATGCAAGTATACATCTGTATATGACATTGTCCCCCTTCCTAGCAAACAGTGATGTTAACCTACTGACAGGTAAACGGCTGAGAAGCTTCCTACTCAGTGATGTTAACCTACTGACAGGTAAACGGCTGAGAAGCTTCCTACTCCTGCCAGAAGAGGAGAGTTGCCCAGAACAGGGCACCTAGAGCTGCCCCGCACTGATCAAGTACCAAATTCCTGGTGCTGGTATCGCAGATACCTGCACTGAAACTAAACTTGCCTTATCATATGACTCACATTTTATAAATATGACTAACGTTTTCAAGATTTAGTGAAGCAAAACGAATAATGATGCTGTTTCAAGGAGGTGCACCTCTACTGTAAATTTCAAAACAATTGCCAGAATGTTTCTAATGTCAATAATGATCAAAAATATTTTCTCTACAATAAAATGAGAAAAAAATTTTCAAAGCTAAAATATTTTGAGCTTATTCTATGGTAATCTGTACCATTTTAAAATTGTTACAAATGTTTGGAAATACATTTTAAAAATATGCACCTTGTTTGATATCTGTGGTAGTTGCAGGTTTTGTAAATAATTATATCTCTTTCTGAAGCATGTTTTTAAGTGTTATTCCTTTTCATCCTATTTGGACCTTAATGTGTGTTATATTAAAATGATCCTTTTGATTCAGAGAACTCTTCATAACCTGAGTTAATACTTTAAGTGGTAGGTTTTATAACTGATAAACAATAAACTAAAAGCATCTTGTAATTACATGCTTCTTTCTCTGTAGAACCATGAAGCAAGGTTCAGAAAAAGAATGGAAGTTCGCTCCAGAGGATGATACTGATGTGGCCATGTCTTTGCAGCAATATCTGAAGTACCTCGGATTTTTACCCAAGACAGCTGCTCCTGCTCTGCGACAGAAGGCTATTAACACCAAGCCTTTGGTAAAGGTTAATTCTGTTTCCACTTATTTAGACTGATTGATGTTTTTAAATTACAGCTTATCCTGTCACTCTGCTCCATAAGTAGCTACCACATGCATGATTAAAAACTGGAAGCAAACCCTTCAAGAAGGGCATCACCCCTATTAGTGAGTAGCTACATTTTTTTCTCTGCATTTACTAAACCACCTGTGTTTATGTAGGAAACAAGCAAAGGTTGAAAGCATAAGCTGCTATGCTAAGAGTAAGCAACACATTTTGATTTGTTCTGATTTATGTTTCATATTTTTTCATATGTTACTGTAAGGGATAGATTAGTAATGCTTACAGGCTGCCCATATACTTATTTTGTTTTGTTTTATATGATGAGCAGGACTTCCAACTCTGTAGACCTTATTTAAGACTGAGACCCTTAAATAAATAAACCAAATATTCCTGATTTAGTGACAAAAATCAGACCTAAAAAGAAATTATTATGAGCATAGGAATGTACAAGGAGAACTATGCCATTGAAGAAAACAGGTACGTGTATAATAAACGATAATTAGGAGAGAAGAAATAAATGTATACAATATTTACTGTGTGAGTTATAACCTTGATTTTGTTATATTTTCTGTGATGTTTGATTTCAGCAAGAAGAGCATTAGTGTAGTTTACATACAGTGAACGTAAATATAAATCCAAGCCTTTGAGATACACCTCTTAGCTGTCCAGAATTTTGCAGGATATCTAGAATTTTGCCTAATATCTTTGGTCTGCTTCTCATAAATTTTGTGACTGTTTATCAAATCCCTGAGGACTGAATTTAATAAATAATGACAGTCATTTGAGATTTAGACTTTATATCTTTCTGAAAATGCATGTTAATACAAGATCTGCTATTCTATCAACTTTCTTTGTTTGTAAGAGCAACATTTAAAATTTCTCCCTGATTCTGGGCCTTTGTCCCCCATTATTTTTCACTTTTATTCAGAATTCTTGCACTAAGGCATTAGGAGGCATGCATATACATTGATCAACATATGTGTCACAGTAATGCGTTTTGTTGGTAAATGAAAAGCATGCATAATGTCAGTGGAAGTAGAATAAGGAGCCATGTTAGAGTATTCAATAATTATAAACATGCTGTTACAGGTTGCAAGGGCAGATATGATATATATATATATATATATATATATATATATATATATATATATATATATACCAGAAACTACAAGAACAATTTGTATTCTTCTAATACAGCATAGAGAAGACTTACTGAAGGGACATGTAGCGTCAGGAGGTCAGTATGGATAAATGTGGTAGGGATTATGCCAGAAAATAATGGCGGAAGAGAAAGAAGCTGTTAGGAGAATCGGACTTCTGAATTATAAAGGGTCCTGATTATAGCAAGAAGCATGGATAGTGAGGGTGATGAAGTGGGAAGTGAGTGGTTATAACAGAAGGGCTAGGCTGTGGATGAGAAGATGTGAAGGTGGGGGGAGGTTGATACATGAAAAGATGGAGATTTCAGAGGGAAGTGAGATACATACCCTAGGAGAACAGAGGGAGTCTTTTGACAATTTAGGTCAGGTAAGACATCAGTTGTAAGATTATATGGTAGTTGGTCATACTTGATGGGCAGTTTAAATGTTTGATTGGAGGAAAGTTCACAAATGATCGCGGGGGGGGGGGTGTTATTCAGTTGCAGAGCTATGTAGAAACCATGGGCCAAATCTCCTTGTCTTCTAGGAAATAATTAATCTTAAATAATTTGCCTTGAAATAGTAAGGGTTCAGGAGAGTGAATGGGCTTTGACGGAGTAGGCTAGGTCAGTAAATTTAATGATATGGGTCAGTTCAGCTATTCAATTGTAAAACCACGTAAACCATTGGTAGTTGGGCCTGCTACAAATAATTATTTAATTCTAGTCACTAAGCCAGCGTAGGGACTCAGACTTCTGAGGATAGAAAACTGTAGCAGTAGCAAATCCTATATGGCTATTGTAGGACAACAGAATTTTATATGTGGTGATTGCAAAAATGTTATTTAGTATGTGGTAAAAATTGACTCTTGAACAACAGAAAAGTGCAGACCCTAGTTATTCTCATTTATTTGGCCATAACATCCATATTTCTACATAGCATGCCAAGTCCCCATTTTTTTGTGTAATAACAGAATTTTTTAGAGAAGACCGGCCTGATTTCATCAACAAAACCTACACACAAACTGCAGCATGAAGAGCATCAATGGATGAACATTACTTAGTTGTCTAAAAAATATAAAGCTGAAATACTTGATGTGTGTTTCTGAAGTATAGTCGAACTATCCCTGTATGCTGTGCTGATGAAGTCAATAAAAAGGGAGAAACATTCATGTCCACAGCAAGTGAGGTTTAGCATTATTGGTCTGAATATAACCATAAATACTTGAAAAGTAAAAAGTCAGTGTTTTTCAGAGCATGTATGTATTAAGCTGAAATTACCTCTTACGCATGATACATGTATCATATACGCCATAAGCCATCTTAGTCATAATGGCTACATCTTATCCATAAAGCTCTGAGAAGCATAATTCCATGTTTCCATCCATGTTTTGACATTGTAAACTGCTTCTTGAACTAAATGTTCTAGCATATTCCTGCGTTTTGTAATTATATATATAGATATATTTGTTTTGTAACATATCCTTCTACCTGTAAATATGTTGTGTTCATTTCTTATGGGATTTGATTCACTCAGGTTCAATGCCGATTTCATGACATAACAAATGAGGAAATCCAAATAGTTGAAAACACGTTTAATTGAATAACTATTTGACGGTAAGTCCATTTCACTGAGTGCAGAGTATCTACACCTAGTACTGTAATACAGAATAGAATATGTAGAAATGCATGAAGTAGCTTGTTTGGTGACTGATGTTATGTTTACACAGCCACTGCTAGTGTGGTTTCTACTAGTGCACTGACAATGGTTCTCTGTGGGTGGTATTTTCACTTTTCTCCTTAACTGTACAACAGTGACATTAGTATAGTTAAGTATTGGATTATAGGGGGCAATGCTACATGGGGAGGGGGTAAATGAAGGTTTGTTCCCCTGC